>NC_041390.1:273023600-273027248 GCF_002162155.2 Triticum dicoccoides | reverse complement strand
GAAAATAATGGCGTCGTTCAAGAAAGTTTCGCCTTACCGGGAAGCAAACGACAGAAAAGCTAAGTTGCCAAAGTTTGAGCAATCAGATTTTTAAATATTTTAAGTTATCTCCCTTGAACGACCGCACTTTGTATGGAAAACCTGTGTGCGGAGGAACCAACTCGTAGCTAGTTGCGCCCTTACTTTGTTTCGAGTCTGCTCAACAACTTAAGTGAGCTGCGACTAGTTGCGACAAGGTTTCTTGTCGGTAGCAGCACCGCCAGCAGGCTGCTGACGTCCCGCACTCAGCGCTCGCGGCCAAGGTGCCTGCACCGGCAAGTTCCCTAAAAGCGTAGGGCAAAAACATACAAAGGGAGGAATCAAGTAAAGGGAATAACATTGCAATCATTACCCAGAATAGAGCTATATTACAAGATAGCTTGTCGCAGCTCTAACGGATTGTTTTCATAACAGGGCGGACAGCGACAAGAAAAGAAGAAACGGGCGGCCTAGTCTACGCGATCGCCTTCGATCCTCTTGATTCCGCTCACCTTGTCCACAATGGGTGCGACAAGGGTCTTGAGCGCCTCCAGATCAGCATCCGGTGGCAGGGTCTAGAGGACGTTGGTGAGGTTGAGGCCCGGATTGCGGAAGGCCACCTTCACCAACCTTTCTGAAGAGCTCCCGTGCAGATCTTGCGCGACTCGTCGGCCAGCTGCTTTGGGATCTTCTCCCGGAGCCGCTGAAGGGCCGTCGCCACGCCTTTGAAGAACAAGACGAGCTTGGCGCAGGGTTGGAGGTTCTCGTCGGAGGGATACCCGAGATCCTCCATCCCCAGCTGCGCCAACTCCCTGTCAATGTCTGTGGCAGCATTCACAAGACTCTCCGTCCAGTGCTCCACAGTCTCCCTGAAAGCATTCTGGGTGGTGGCAACACTCTCCAGCAGCGCCTTGTTGGCCTTGATCTCTTCTTTCAAGGCCGCCTCCTGCTCCTTGGCGCCGTCCAGCGTCTTGGTCAAAGTAGTCAGCTTCAACTCAAGATCCGCGTTGGAGTCCTTGGCGGCGCTGAGCTCTTTGCCCTTCTCGGCGAGATCGGCCTCCAGCTGCGCCACCTTCGTCTCCAGCTCCTTGGTGGCTTCGGCGGCTGCGGCAGCATCCTCCGCTTGCTTGAGGGCTCCGCCGAATGTTCGCTCGCGGGCGGCAAGCTCCTCCTCGTGGGCGTCAAGGTTGACCTTCCGCTGCGCCAGCTCGCCTTCCTGCGCAGACAGCTTCTCAGCGGCAAGCCGCTGTTGCTCTCTGACTTCAGCCTTCTCGAGGAGGAAGGCCTTCTGCGCTTCGGCGAGCTGCTCCCGCTCCTCCGCCAGGGACCGGAGGGCTTCTTCGTGGAAACCCCCGAGCTCCTCCTCGCGCTTCTCGATGTCTGCTCCTGCCTTCGCGACAAGCGCCTCGCGGGATTCCAGCTTGGCTTGCCGCGCATGGTAGAGCGACAACAACTTCCGCAACAGCCGCTCTTCCTCGGGCTCGTTGCTGCTGCTGCTTGGTGCGTCAACCAGCGTCAGCCCAGCGGAGGCGAGCACTTCTCCGTCGAAGCTCTCCCCTTCAACCGGCGCCCTGGAGCTCGACGCCCAGGGGAGGTTGATGAAGACGCCTTCGCCGGCCTTCAAGTAGACGCCTGGCTGGGGCTCTTCGGAGCCTGGCGCTGCGGCAGCGGCGGATGGGTTGGCGGTCGACGTAGCGCCCGGCGCTCCTGCGGCCTCAGGGCCGTCAGTGCGATCACCAGACCCCTCGCCAGTTGCTGCGGCAGCAGCCTTGGCGGCCTCTGCGCCGGCGGGATCACCAGCACCGGCTGCTTCGTCGGCGGCAACCTCGGTCTCCATCTGCTCCGCAGCAGATGGGTCTGACGGCCGGAAAAGGGAGAAGAGTCAAGCAAATATTCAACAAGAAGAAGATCAAAAGAAGAAGAACCCAAGGGAAGTTTCGAAGCAAGAGGATTACCTGTACCGGGTTCTCCAGTCGTGGTCTCCGCCGTCGGGGGGCCGCTGGTGCTGTCCCTTGCCGGAGAACTCTCCCTTGCCGGAGACTTCTCCCTTACCGGAAAGCTCTCCCTTGCCAGAGGACTCTCCCTTGGCTCCTGGTGGGGCTGCTCTGCTCCTACACAGACCAGCAGTCAGATATCAGCAAAGACAGAGTATCCATGCGCGCCTCACAGCGGAAAGCAAACTAGATACTTACGCTGGGGGCTGCTCTGGAGAAAAGTTGCCGGGTCCGGCAAGGTTGTCTCCGGTGCACCCCCCGCTGTCATCGTGGGTTCATCCTCGATGATAACCACCAGGGCCTTGGCTCTCTTCGTTGCTCTCTGGGCCAGAGTCCTGAAAAGGAATAAGTTCAGAGTAAAGCAAGTGAGATACAAGACAAAACGGCAAGAATCGAAGAACTACAAGTACAACAAGAGGATCTTACTCTTCTTCTTCTTCCTCGTCGGAGCTGAACGCGGAGAAGTCGATGTCCGGCTCACATCCGGCGCGAGGAGGCGGAGGAGTGGCTTCCCTTGACCGCTTGGCGGGAACAGTGGCGGTGGTCTGCGACGACCCCGCTCCAGCTGTCGTCGCGGCATGAGAAGCGGCAGGAGTAGAAGCGGTGGTCCGGGAGGACCCCGCTCCAGTTGCCGCTGCAGCGTGAGATGCTCCCGCGGCAACGGTGCTTGCCGCGGTGGAGCGTGTCGTGCGGCGCGGCGGCTGTTGACTCGTCTGCCGCTCCGCTACCTCCCCGGCCTTGCGGAGGCGCCTTCTTGGTGGAGATGGAGGCTCTGCTTGCGGCGAGCTGTCTGAAGATGAGGTGGAAGACGAGTTGATCTCCAGCGAGCCACTCGTATCCTTGGCGGGCTCGCTTGACCCGGTGCCATGCCCGGCAAGTTCTTTCTCACCGACGCGCTCCTCTCACTCGGCACGGCTTCCCGCCTCTGCTGCATCTGCCTCCTCGACAGCAGCCTCATGATATCCGCCGCATTCTTGAACTCCCAGGCGGGTCTTCCTCGTTCCTGCAGAGGGGCGATGCGGCGGCGAAGGAAATCTGCGCCAACAGCGCCTACAGTGAGCCCGGCAAGCCTGAGGCGTAGGATCCGGGTGACAGCAATCTTCAGCCTGTCATCTTCCGGGGCCACGTCACTCCAGTCGCTGCCGCGTGCTACTGGGGTTTGGCGCCGGGTGGTAAACGGCTGCGGGTTCTCCTCGTCAATCCAGCACCAGTCTGCCCTCCATTCCTCCCACTTGCCGCAGAACTCTCCCTCCAGATAAGTTTCCTTCTTGTCGGCCCTTGAGATCCAGGCGATTCCGCCGGATAAAGGCTCTCTCTCTCTACCCGGCGTATAAAGAAATGGTGAAAGAGGGCTACATTGGGATGGACCCCGACAAAGTTTTCGCAAAGATGTGCGAAAACTGCCATGGTCAGAACGGCATTGGGGGTGAAGTCAAGGAGGTGGAACCCGTAGGTGTTCATGATATCGCAGAAGAATTCAGAGAAGGGCGGGCAGAGCCCGCAGTAGAAGAACAAGGCAAAGAAAGGGTATCCGTTCGGAGCCTTCTTCCAAGAGGCGGCGGGAAGTACCTTCGTGCGCGGGTGCGCCCGCGTCTCCGTCGACCAGAAGAGGTAGTAGTTCTCCCTCAGCTCCTTC
>NC_041390.1:272977160-273023401 GCF_002162155.2 Triticum dicoccoides | reverse complement strand
AGCGCCGCAAGCCGCTGCGCCTCGGTCGACTTCACAACCTTCCCCTTGTCGGCTTTTGGAGCCATGGCGGAAGTGGAGGAGGAGGTCGACGGCGTTGGTGGTGCTGGTGGCGATGGGTGGCGGAGCGCTGCTCTCTTTCGACTTTGGGAAGACAAGGGAGCAGCGGAGATTTCCGAGATTGAAGCAGCAACTGGCAAATGGGCGAACTACCCCTGTTTCCTCTGCTTGTAAAGAGGGAGGGGGGGGACCTTCCGCATTTCCGAATAAAGAAACCCCCCACGATCTCTCCCACGACGCCGCATTCAACGCGTGCCGTTCAGGGAGGGCGCGGTGGATGCGGAGAGAGATACGGCGTAACCTAGGCTGCACGTGCCCGTGCCCTGTTTTGGGCCTGGCCCAACAGCGCTCGGCACCGTGTATGGCCCAGGCCCGGGGGCTCCTGTCGGTGTACTAGAGTAGGGGTACCCTAGTATCCTGAACTTGTGCACGGGCAGTCGCAGCATCCCGTGGCAAGGCTTGCCGGGTGACCGCCAAGGTCTTCCGTGGTTCCTTTGGAGCCATTCAAGAACAAAGTATCCAAGTCAGGACCCCGGCAAGAGGAGCTTGCCGGGAAGGCCAACCAAGGAACCTCAAGACCCCGGCAAGAGGAGCTTGCCGGGAAGGCCACCCAAGGCATCTCAAGGAACTTGCCGCGGCGCGCCACACGTCCCGACAAGGCCCGGTGAGCGACAAGCTCCCGGACGCGACAAGACAATGACCGCGGCAAGGCGCTTGCCGCGGCAAGCCACCACTCTGTGCCCGCGCTCCAGCACATCCACCAACGTGTCGCTCTGGGACCCTTCCAGGCGTGCGTGGCGGGCGGCTGTGCAGCCAGCGGTGAGCGGTGGCAAGCGGCGCTGACAAGATTGCCATCGTGGCGAGCGGTGGCGTCCCTGACGGTCCCTTTTACACTATTTAGGCGACGTAGACGGGCATTTAAGGCCCTTGTCCCCTGCCGTCAGGGTTAGGTATGATACACTGTAGCAGGTAGCTGTACCTATCGCATCACCTTTTTCATTTTTACCCTTTGTCTCCATAGCCACCTGTCGGTGACCCCTTGAGCATATAAAAGGAGGCCCATGCGCAACGTAGAGGGGGGTTCGGAGAAACAGAACACTGACGCTAAGTCTTGTTAGTTGCTGGTGTGTACTGTAGCACTCAGCGCTCCCGAGCAAGAACTCAATACAAACCACAAAGCAGGAGTAGGGTTTTACGCATCCGTGCGGCCCGAACCTGGGTAAACTGCTCGTGTGCTTCGCCTTGATCCGCTCTTTGCACGACCTCCGCCCCCGCCGAACCGAAAGGGACTCAGTCTGCCAGTCCCATAGGTCTTCGTGGATTAGTCCCCCGACAAAGAGGCAACGAATATCGTTTTGTCCCAAAGGTGCCACGTTCCCTACCGAAACCATCAAGCTTGTTGTGAGAAGCTCTAGTTTGGGAGAAGCTTATACCCAAACTTGCCCCAAATAGGACAGATTTTTACCACGACATGTTGATGCCGCTCCATGATAGCATGCGAAGTTTCATGAATTTTAGACGAGTTTTGATTTACTAGAATTTTAAAACAAAGTATCTCAATGTTTGCGGCCGAGTGACGGTGCCAGGGTGTTTGAAATTCATTCCCATATCTTGCATGGGACCTAAGAATGCACCGAAGGACACACATTTGATTTTTCAACCAATTAATATGCACTTGAGCATGTGCATGTAGTTCAAATTTGAATTATGCACAAAAAAGCCTAGAAAACCGAGTTAATGTATAAAAATATCGAAACGAACCACAAAAAATTCCAAAATTAAACACAACACTCCCGTTGTTCGATGTTGACACTAATTTTTTTTGAAAGCAATAAGAGGCAACGGATGTCGTTTCGTCCCCAAAGGTGGCATGTTCCCTACCAAAACCATCACACTTGTTGTGAGAAGCTCTAGTTTGGGAGAATCTTATACCCAAACCTTCCCAAATGGGACAAATTTTTTACCACGACATGTTGATGCCTCTCCATGATAGCATGCCAAGTTTCATGAATTTCAGACGAGTTTTGGATTTAGTAGAATTTTAAAACCAAGTGTCTCGATGTTTGTGGCTGAGTGACGGTGGCAGGGTGTTCGAAATTCATTCTCATTTCTTCCATGGGACCTAAGCATGCACCGAAGGACACAAATTTGATTTTTTTTCAACCAATTTATATGCACTGGAGCATGTGCATGTAGTTCGAATTTGAATTTAGCACCTGAAATGCCTGGGAAACCCAGTTAATGTATAAAGATGTCCAAATGAACCCCGAAAAATTCCAAAATTAAACACAACACTCCTATTGTTCTATGTTGACACTAGAAATTTTTTGAAAGCAATAAGAGGCAACGGATATCGTTTCGTCCCCAAAGGTGCCACGTTCCCTACCGAAACCATCACGCTTGTTGTGAGAAGCTCTGGTTGGGGAGAAGCTTATACCCAAACTTGCCCAAATGGGACAAATTTTTTACCACGACATGTTGATGCCGCTCCATAATAGCATGCCAAGTTTCATGAATTTCAGACGAGTTTTGGATTTACTAGAATTTTAAAAACAATTATCTCAATGTTTGCGGCCGAGTGACGGTGGCAGGGTGTTTGAAATTCATTCCCATTTCTTGCACTGGACCTAAGCATGCACTGAAGGACACAAATTTGATTTTTCAACCAATTAATATGCACTGGAGCATGTGCATGTATTTCAAATTTGAATTATGCATATAAAATTCCTGGAAAGCCCAATTAATGTATAAAAATGTCCAATCGAACCCTGAAAAAAATTCAAAATTAAACACAACTCTCCCGTTTTTTGATGTTGACATTAGAAATTTTTTGAAAGTAATAAGAGGCAACGGATATCGTTTCGTCCCCAAAGGTGGCATGTTACCTACCGAAACCATCATGCTTGTTGTGAGAAGCTCTGGCTTGTAAGAAGCTTATACCCAAACCTGCCCCAAATGGGACTTATATTTTACCACGACATGTTGATGCTGCTCCATGATAGCATGCCAAGTTTCACGAATTTCAGACGAGTTTTGGATTTACTAGACTTCAAGAACCAAGTGTCTTAATGTTTGTGGCCGAGTGACGGTGGCAGGGTGTTTGAAATTCATTCCCATTTCTTGCATGGGACCTAAGCATGCACCGAAGGAGACAAATTTGATTTTTCAACCAATTTATATGCACTTGAGCATGTGCATGTAGTTCAAATTTGAATTATGCACCTGAAATGCCTGGAAACCCAGTTAGTGTATAAAGATGTACAAATGAACCCCGAAAAATTCCAAAATTAAACACAACACTCTTGTTGTTCTATGTTGACACTAGAATTTTTTTAAAGCAATAAGAGGCAACGAATATCGTTTTGTCCCAAAGGTGCCACGTTCCCTACCGAAACCATCAAGCTTGTTGTGAGAAGCTCTGGTTTGGGAGAAGCTTATACCCATACTTGCCCCAAATGGGACAGATTTTTACCACGACATGTTGATGCCGCTCCATGATAGCATGCGAAGTTTCATGAATTTCAGACGAGTTTGGATTTACTAGAATTTTAAAACCAAGTATCTCAATGTTTGCGGCCGAGTGACGGTGCCAGGGTGGTTGAAATTCATTCCCATATCTTGCATGGGACCTAAGCATGCACCGAAGGACACACATTTGATTTTTCAACCAATTAATATGCACTTGAGCATGTGCATGTAGTTCAAATTTGAATTATGCACAAAAAGCCTCGAAAACCGAGTTAATGTATAAAAATATCGAAACGAACCACAAAAAATACCAAAATTAAACACAACACTCCCGTTGTTCGATGTTGACACTAATTGTTTTTGAAAGCAATAAGAGGCAACGGATGTCGTTTCGTCCCCAAAGGTGGCACGTTCCCTACCAAAACCATCACACTTGTTGTGAGAAGCTCTAGTTTGGGAGAATCTTATACCCAAACCTTCCCAAATGGGACAAATTTTTTACCACGACATGTTGATGCCTCTCCATGATAGCATGCCAAGTTTCATGAATTTCAGACGAGTTTTGGATTTAGTAGAATTTTAAAACAAAGTGTCTCGATGTTTTTGGCTGAGTGACGGTGGCAGGGTGTTCGAAATTCATTCCCATTTCTTCCATGGGACCTAAGCATGCACCGAAGGACACAAATTTGATTTTTTTCTCAACCAATTTATATGCACTGGAGCATGTGCATGTAGTTCGAATCTGAATTTAGCACCTGAAATGCCTGGGAAACCCAGTTAATGTATAAAGATGTCCAAATGAACCCTGAAAAATTCCAAAATTAAACACAACACTCCTATTGTTCTATGTTGACACTAGAAATTTTTTGAAAGCAATAAGAGGCAACGGATATCGTTTCGTCCCCAAAGGTTCCACGTTCCCTACCGAAACCATCACGCTTGTTGTGAGAAGCTCTGGTTTGGGAGAAGCTTATACCCAAACTTGCCCCAAATGGGACAAATTTTTTACCACGACATGTTGATGCCGCTCCATAATAGCATGCCAAGTTTCATGAATTTCAGACGAGTTTTGGATTTACTAGAATTTTAAAAACAATTATCTCAATGTTTGCAGCCGAATGACGGTGGCAGGGTGTTTGAAATTCATTCCCATTTCTTGCACTGGACCTAAGCATGCACTGAAAGACACAAATTTGATTTTTCAACCAATTAATATGCACTGGAGCATGTGCATGTATTTCAAATTTGAATTATGCACATAAAATTCCTGGAAAGCCCAATTAATGTATAAAAATGTCCAATCGAACCCTGAAAAAATTCAAAATTAAACACAACTCTCCCGTTTTTTGATGTTGACATTAGAAATTTTTTGAAAGTAATAAGAGGCAACGGATATCGTTTCGTCCCCAAAGGTGGCATGTTACCTACCGAAACCATCATGCTTGTTGTGAGAAGCTCTAGCTTGTAAGAAGCTTATACCCAAACCTGCCCCAAATGGGACTTATATTTTACCACGACATGTTGATGCTGCTCCATGATAGCATGCCAAGTTTCACGAATTTCAGACGAGTTTTGGATTTACTAGACTTTAAGAACCAAGTGTCTTAATGTTTGTGGCCGAGTGACGGTGGCAGGGTGTTTGAAATTCATTCCCATTTCTTGCATGGGACCTAAGCATGCACCGAAGGAGACAAATTTGATTTTTCAACCAATTTATATGCACTTGAGCATGTGCATGTAGTTCAAATTTGAATTATGCACCTGAAATGCCTGGAAACCCTGCTAATGTATAAAGATGTACAAATGAACCCCGAAAAATTCCAAAATTAAACACAACACTCTTGTTGTTCTATGTTGACACTAGAATTTTTTTTAAAGCAATAAGAGGCACTGAATGTCGTTTTGTCCCAAAGGTGCCACCTTCCCTACCGAAACCATCAAGCTTGTTGTGAGAAGCTCTGGTTTGGGAGAAGCTTATACCCAAACTTGCCCCAAATGGGACAGATTTTTACCACGACATGTTGATGCCGCTCCATGATAGCATGCGAAGTTTCATGAATTTCAGACGAGTTTTGATTTACTAGAATTTTAAAACCAAGTATCTCAATGTTTGCCGCCGAGTGACGGTGCCAGGGTGTTTGAAATTCATTCCCATATCTTGCATGGGACCTAAGCATGCACCGAAGGACACACATTTGATTTTTCAACCAATTAATATGCACTTGAGCATGTGCATGTAGTTCAAATTTGAATTATGCACAAAAAAGCCTGGAAAACCGAGTTAATGTATAAAAATATCGAAACGAACCAAAAAAATACCAAAATTAAACACAACACCCCCGTTGTTCGATGTTGACAATAATTGTTTTTGAAAGCAATAAGAGGCAACGGATGTCGTTTCGTCCCCAAAGGTGGCACGTTCCCTACCAAAACCATCACACTTGTTGTGAGAAGCTCTAGTTTGGGAGAATCTTATACCCAAACCTTCCCAAATGGGACAAATTTTTTACCACGACATGTTGATGCCTCTCCATGATAGCATGCCAAGTTTCATGAATTTCAGACGAGTTTTGGATTTAGTAGAATTTTAAAACAAAGTGTCTCGATGTTTTTGGCTGAGTGACGGTGGCAGGGTGTTCGAAATTCATTCCCATTTCTTCCATGGGACCTAAGCATGCACCGAAGGACACAAATTTGATTTTTTTCTCAACCAATTTATATGCACTGGAGCATGTGCATGTAGTTCGAATCAGAATTTAGCACCTGAAATGCCTGGGAAACCCAGTTAATGTATAAAGATGTCCAAATGAACCCTGAAAAATTCCAAAATTAAACACAACACTCCTATTGTTCTATGTTGACACTAGAAATTTTTTGAAAGCAATAAGAGGCAACGGATATCGTTTCGTCCCCAAAGGTTCCACGTTCCCTACCGAAACCATCAGTCTTGTTGTGAGAAGCTCTGGTTTGGGAGAAGCTTATACCCAAACTTGCCCCAAATGGGACAATTTTTTTACCACGACATGTTGATGCCGCTCCATAATAGCATGCCAAGTTTCATGAATTTCAGACGAGTTTTGGATTTACTAGAATTTTAAAAGCAATTATCTCAATGTTTGCGGCCGAATGACGGTGGTAGGGTGTTTGAAATTCATTCCCATTTCTTGCACTGGACCTAAGCATGCACTGAAGGACACAAATTTGATTTTTCAACCAATTAATATGCACTGGATCATGTGCATGTATTTGAAATTTGAATTATGCACATAAAATTCATGGAAAGCCCAATTAATGTATAAAAATGTCCAATCGAACCCCAAAAAAATTCAAAATTAAACACAACTCTCCCATTGTTTTATGTTGACATTAGAAATTTTTTGAAAGTAATAAGAGGCAACGGATATCGTTTCGTCCCCAGAGGTGGCATGTTACCTATCGAAACCATCATGCTTGTTGTGAGAAGCTCTGGCTTGTAAGAAGCTTATACCCAAACCTGCCCCAAATGGGACTTATATTTTACCACGACATGTTGATGCTGCTCCATGATAGCATGCCAAGTTTCATGAATTTCAGACGAGTTTTGGATTTACTAGACTTTAAGAACTAAGTGCCTTAATGTTTGTGGCCGAGTGACAGTGGCAGGGTGTTTGAAATTCATTACCATTTCTTGCATGGGACCTAAGCATGCAACGAAGGAGACAAATTTGATTTTTCAACCAATTTATATGCACTTGAGCATGTGCATGTACTTCAAATTTGAATTATGCACCTGAAATGCTTGGAAACCCAGTTAATGTATAAAGATGTCCAAATGAACCCCGAAAAATTCCAAAATTAAACACAACACTCTTGTTGTTCTATGTTGACACTAGAATTTTTTTTAAAGCAATAAGAGGCAACGAATATCGTTTTGTCCCAAAGGTGCCACGTTCCCTACCGAAACCATCAAGCTTGTTGTGAGAAGCTCTGGTTTGGGAGAAGCTTATACCCAAACTTGCCCCAAATGGGACAGATTTTTACCACGACATGTTGATGCCCCTCCATGATAGCATGCAAAGTTTCATGAATTTCAGATGAGTTTTGATTTACTATAATTTTAAAACCAAGTATCTCAATGTTTGCGGCTGAGTGACGGTGCCAGGGTGTTTGAATTTCATTCCCATATCTTGCATGGGACCTAAGCATGCACCAAAGGACACACATTTGATTTTTGAACCAATTAATATGCACTTGAGCATGTGCATGTAGTTCAAATTTGAATTATGCACAAAAAAGCCTGGAAAACCGAGTTAATGTATAAAAATATCGAAACGAACCACAAAAAATACCAAAATTAAACACAACACTCCCGTTGTTCGATGTCGACACTAATAGTTTTTGAAAGCAATAAGAGGCAACGGATGTCGTTTCGTCCCCAAAGGTGGCACGTTCCCTACCAAAACCATCACACTTGTTGTGAGAAGCTCTAGTTTGGGAGAATCTTATACCCAAACCTTCCCAAATGGGACAAATTTTTTACGACGACATGTTGATGCCTCTCCATGATAGCATGCCAAGTTTCATGAATTTCAGACGAGTTTTGGATTTAGTAGAATTTTAAAACCAAGTGTCTCGATGTTTTTGGCTGAGTGACGGTGGCAGGGTGTTCGAAATTCATTCCCATTTCTTCCATGGGACCTAAGCATGCACCGAAGGACACAAATTTGATTTTTTTCTCAACCAATTTATATGCACTGGAGCATGTGCATGTAGTTCGAATCTGAATTTAGCACCTGAAATGCCTGGGAAACCCAGTTAATGTATAAAGATGTCCAAATGAACCCTGAAAAATTCCAAAATTAAACACAACACTCCTATTGTTCTATGTTGACACTAGAAAATTTTTGAAAGCAATAAGAGGCAACGGATATCGTTTCGTCCCCAAAGGTTCCACGTTCCCTACCGAAACCATCACTCTTGTTGTGAGAAGCTCTGGTTTGGGAGAAGCTTATACCCAAACTTGCCCCAAATGGGACAAATTTTTTACCACGACGTGTTGATGCCGCTCCATAATAGCATGCCAAGTTTCATGAATTTCAGACGAGTTTTGGATTTACTAGAATTTTAAAAACAATTATCTCAATGTTTGCGGCCGAATGACGGTGGCAGGGTGTTTGAAATTCATTCCCATTTCTTGCACTGGACCTAAGCATGCACTAAAGGACACAAATTTGATTTTTCAACCAATTAATATGCACTGGATCATGTGCATGTATTTCAAATTTGAATTATGCACATAAAATTCGTGGAAAGCCCAATTAATGTATAAAAATGTCCAATCGAACCCCAAAAAAATTCAAAATTAAACACAACTCTCCCGTTGTTTTATGTTGACATTAGAAATTTTTTGAAAGTAATAAGAGGCAACGGATATCGTTTCGTCCCCAAAGGTGGCATGTTACCTATCGAAACCATCATGCTTGTTGTGAGAAGCTCTGGCTTGTAAGAAGCTTATACCCAAACCTGCCCCAAATGGGACTTATATTTTACCACGACATGTTGATGCTGCTCCATGATAGCATGCCAAGTTTCATGAATTTCAGACGAGTTTTGGATTTACTAGACTTTAAGAACTAAGTGCCTTAATGTTTGTGGCCGAGTGACAGTGGCAGGGTGTTTGAAATTCATTCCCATTTCTTGCATGAGACCTAAGCATGCAACGAAGGAGACAAATTTGATTTTTCAACCAATTTATATGCACTTGAGCATGTGCATGTACTTCAAATTTGAATTATGCACCTGGAATGCTTGGAAACCCAGTTAATGTATAAAGATGTCCAAATGAACCCCGAAAAATTCCAAAATTAAACACAACACTCTTGTTGTTCTATGTTGACACTAGAATTTTTTTTAAAGCAATAAGAGGCAACGAATATCGTTTTGTCCCAAAGGTGCCACGTTCCCTACCGAAACCATCAAGCTTGTTGTGAGAATCTCTGGTTTGGGAGAAGCTTATACCCAAACTTGCCCCAAATGGGACAGATTTTTACCACGACATGTTGATGCCCCTCCATGATAGCATGCAAAGTTTCATGAATTTCAGATGAGTGTTGATTTACTATAATTTTAAAACCAAGTATCTCAATGTTTGCGGCTGAGTGACGGTGCCAGGGTGTTTGAATTTCATTCCCATATCTTGCATGGGACCTAAGCATGCACCAAAGGACACACATTTGATTTTTCAACCAATTAATATGCACTTGAGCATGTGCATGTAGTTCAAATTTGAATTATGCACAAAAAAGCCTGGAAAACCGAGTTAATGTATAAAAATATCGAAACGAACCACAAAAAATACCAAAATTAAACACAATACTCCCGTTGTTCGATGTTGACACTAATTTTTTTTGAAAGCAATAAGAGGCAACGGATGTTGTTTCGTCCCCAAAGGTGGCACGTTCCCTACCAAAACCATCACACTTGTTGTGAGAAGCTCTAGTTTGGGAGAATCTTATACCCAAACCTTCCCAAATGGGACAAATTTTTTACCACGACATGTTGATGCCTCTCCATGATAGCATGCCAAGTTTCATGAATTTCAGACGAGTTTTGGATTTAGTAGAATTTTAAAACCAAGTGTCTCGATGTTTATGGCTGAGTGACGGTGGCAGGGTGTTCGAAATTCATTCCCATTTCTTCCATGGGACCTAAGCATGCACCGAAGGACACAAATTTGATTTTTTTTCAACCAATTTATATGCACTGGAGCATGTGCATGTAGTTCGAATTTGAATTTAGCACCTGAAATGCCTGGGAAACCCAGTTAATGTATAAAGATGTCCAAATGAACCCCGAAAAATTCCAAAATTAAACACAACACTCCTATTGTTCTATGTTGACACTAGAATTTTTTTTAAAGCAATAAGAGGCAACGAATATCGTTTTGTCCCCAAAGGTGCCGCGTTCCCTACCGAAACCATCAAGCTTGTTGTGAGAAGCTCTGGTTTGGGAGAAGCTTAGACCCAAACTTGCCCCAAATGGGACAGATTTTTACCACGACATGTTGATGTCGCTCCATGATAGCATGCGAAGTTTCATGAATATCAGACGAGTTTTGATTTACTAGAATTTTAAAACCAAGTATCTCAATGTTTGTGGCCGAGTGACGGTGCCAGGGTGTTTGAAATTCATTCCCATATCTTGCATGGGACCTAAGCATGCACCAAAGGACACACATTTGATTTTTCAACCAATTAATATGCACTTGAGCATGTGCATGTAGTTCAAATTTGAATTATGCACAAAAAAAGCCTGGAAAACCGAGTTAGTGTATAAAAATATCGAAACGAACCACAAAAAATTCCAAAATTAAACACAACACTCCCGTTGTTCGATGTTAACACTAATTTTTTTTGAAAGCAATAAGAGGCAACGGATGTCGTTTCGTCCCCAAAGGTGGCACGTTCCTACCAAAACCATCACACTTGTTGTGAGAAGCTCTAGTTTGGGAGAATCTTATACCCAAACCTTCCCAAATGGGACAAATTTTTTACCACGACATGTTGATGCCTCTCCATGATAGCATGCCAAGTTTCATGAATTTCAGACGAGTTTTGGATTTACTAGAATTTAAAAACCAGGTATATCAATGTTTGCAGCCGAGTGACGATGGCAGGGAGGTTGAAATTCATTCCCATTTCTTGCATGGGATATAAACATGCACCGAAGGCCACAAGTTTTATTTTTCAACCAATTTATAAGCACTAGAGCATGTCCATGTTGTTCAAATTTGAATTATGCACCTGAAATGCCTGGAAAAGCAAGTTAATGTATAAAAATGACCAAAGAACCCCAAAAAATTCCAAAATGAAACAGAACACTCCTGTTGTTCTATGTTGACATTAGAAATTTTTCGAAAGCAATAAGAGGCAATGGATATCGTTTCGTTCCGTACCGAAACCATCTTGCTTGTTGTGAGAAGCTCTGCTTTGTGAGATGTTTATACCCAAACCTGCCCGAAACGGGACAAATATTTTACCACGACATGTTGATGCCGCTGCATGATATCATGCCAAGTTTCATGAATTTCAGGCGAGTTTTGGATTTACTAGAATTTTAAAACCAAATGTCTCAATGTTTGCGGCCGAGTGATGGAGGCAGGGTGTTTGAAATTCATTCCCATTTCTTGCATGGGAACTAAGAATGCACCGAAGGACACAAATTTGATATTTTTTCCACCAGTTTATATGCACTAGAGCATGTGCATGTAGTTTAAATTTGAATTTTGCACCTGAAATGCCTGGAAAACCCAGTTAATGTATAAAGATGTCCAAACGAACACCGAAAAATTACAAAATTAAACACAACACTCCTGTTGTTCTATGTTGACACTAGAAATTTTTTGAAAGTAATAAGAGGGAACGGATATTGTTTTGTCCCCAAAGGTGGCACATTCCCTACCGAAACCATCACGCTTGTTGTGAGAAGCTCTGGTTTGGGAGAAGCTTATACCCAAAGCTGCCCCAAATGGGACAAAAATTTTAACACGGCATGTTCATGCCGCTCCATGATAGCATGCCAAGTTTCATGAATTTCAGGCGAGTGTTGGATTTACTAGAAAGTAAAAACCAAGTATCTCAATGTTTGCGGCCAGGTGACTTTGACAGAGTGTTTGAAATTCATTCCCATTTCTTGCATGGGACCTAAGCATGCATCGAAGGACACAAATTTGATTTTTCCACCAATTTATATGCACTGGAGCATGTGCATGTAGTTCAAATTGGAATTATGCACCTGAAATGCCTAGAAAACCAAGTTAATGTATAAAAATCACCAAACGAACCCAGAAAAATTCCAAAATTAAACACAACACTCCTGTTGTTCTATGTTGACATTAGAAAAAAATTAAAGTAATAACAGGCAACAGATATCGTTTCGTCCCCAAAGGTGGCACGTTACCTACCGAAACCACCGTGCTTGTTGTGAGAAGCTTTGGATTGTAAGAAGCTTATACCCAAACCTGCCCCAAATGGGACAAATATTTTACAATGACATGTTGATGCCGCTCCATGATAGCATGCCGAGTTTCATGAATTTCAGACTAGATTTGGATTTACTAGAATTTTAAAACCATGTGTCTCAATGTTTGTGGCCGAGTGACGGTGGCAGGGTGTTTGAAATTCATTCCTATTTCTTGCATGGGACCTAAGCATGCACCGAAGGACACAAATTTGTTTTTTCAACCAATATATATGCAATGGAGCATGTGCATGTAGTTCAAATTTGAATTATGCACCTGAAATGCCTGGAAACCCAGTTAATTTATAAAGATGTCAAAATGAACCCCGAAAAATTCCAAAATTAAACACAACACTCCTGTTGTTCTATGTTGACACAAGAAATTTTTGAAAGCAAAAGAGGCAACGGATATCGTTTTGTCCCCAAAGGTGCCACGTTCCCTACCGAAACCATCACGCTTGTTGTGAGAAGGTCTTGTTTGGGAGAAGCTTATACCCAAACTTGCCCCAAATGGGACAAATTTTTTACCACGACATGGTGATGCCCCTCCATGATAGCATGCCAAGTTTCATGAATTTCAGACAAGTTTTTGATTTACTAGAATTTTGAAACCAAGTATCTCAATGTTTGCGGCCGAGTGACAGTGGCAGGGTGTTTGGAATTCATTCCCATTTCTTGCATGGGACCTAAGCATGCACTGAAGGACACAAATTTGATTTTTCAACCAATTAATATGCATTGGAGCATGTGCATGTAGTTCAACACATAAAATGCCTGGAAAACCCATTTAATGTATAAAAATGTCCAAACGAACCCCAAAAAATTCCAAAATTAATCACAACACTCCCGTTGTTCGATGTTGACACTAATTTTTTTAAAGCAATAATAGGAAACGGATATCGTTTCATCCCCAAAGGTGGCACGTTCCCTACCGAAACCATCATGCTTGTTGTGAGAAGCTCTAGTTTGGGAGAAGCTTATACCCAAACCTGCCCCAAATGGGACAAATTTTTAACCACGACATGTTGATGCCGCTCTATGATAGCATGCCAATTTTCTTGAATTTCAGACGATTTCTGGATTTACTAGAATTTAAAAACCAGGTATATGAATGTTTGAGGCCAAGTGACGATGGCAGGGTGTTTGAAATTCATTCCTATTTCTTGCATGGGACCTAAGAATGCGCCAAAGGACACAAATTTGATTTTTCAACCAATTTATAAGCACTGGAGCATGTGCATGTAGTTCAAGTTTGAATTATGCACCTGAAATGCCTGGAAAACCCAGTTAATGTATAAAGATGTCCAAACGAACCCCAAAAAATTCCAAAATTAAACACAACACTCCTGTTGTTCTATGTTGCTTGAATTTTTTTGAAAGCAATAAGAGGCAACGCATATCGTTTCATCCCCAAAGGTGGCACGTTCCCTACCGAAACCATCACGCTTGTTGTGAGAAGCTCTGGTTTGGGAGAATCTTATACCCAACCCTGCCCCAAATGGGACAAAATTTTTACCACGGCATGTTGATGCCGCTCCATGATAGCATGCCAAGTTTCATGAATTTCAGAGAGTTTTGGATTTACTGTAATTTTAAAACCAATTATCTCAATGTTTGCGGCCGAGTGACAGTGGCAGGGTGTTTGACATTTCCCATTTCTTGCATGGGACCTAAGCATGCATCGAAGGACACAATTTGATTTTTTTCAACCAATTTATATGCACTTGAGCATGTGCATGTAGTTCAAATTTGAATTTTCACCTGAAATGCCTGGAAAACCCAGTTAATGTATAAAGGTGTCCAAACGAACCTCGAAAAATTCCAAAATTAAACACAACACTCCTGTTGTTCTATGTTGACACTAGAATTTTTTTGAAAGCAATAAGAGGCAACGGATATCGTTTCGTCCCCAAAGGTGGCACATTCCCTACTGAAACCATCACGCTTGTTGTGAGTAGCTCTGGTTTGGGAGAAGTTTATACCCAAAGCTGCCCCAAATGGGACAAATTTTTTAACACGGCATGTTGATGCCGCTCCATGATAGCATGCCAAGTTTCATGATTTTTGGGCGAGTGTTGGATTTACTAGAAAGTAAAAACCAAGTATCACAATGTTTGTGGCCGAGTTACTATGGGAGGGTGTTTGAAATTCTTTCCCATTTCTTGCATGGGACCTAAGCATGCATCGATGGACACAAATTTGTTTTTTCAACCAATTTATTTGCACTAGAGCATTCGCATGTAGTTCAAATTTGAATTATGCACCTGAAATGCCTTGAAAACCAAGTTAATGTATAAAAATGACCAAACGAACCCCGACCGAAATTAAACACAACACTCCTGTTGTTCTGTGTTGACATTAGAAATTTTTTGAAGGTAGTAAGAGGCAACGGATATCATTTCGTCCCCAAAGGTGGCACGTTACCTACCGAAACCATCATGCTTGTTGTGAGAAACTCTGGCTTGTAAGTAGCTTATACCCAAACCTGCCCCAAATGGGATAAATATTTTACCACGACATGTTGATGCCGCTCCATGATAGCATGCCAAGTTTCATGAATTTCAGACGAGTTTTGGATTTACTAGAATTTAAAAACCAAGTGTCTCAATGTCTGTGGCCGAGTGACGGTGGCAGGGTGTTTGAAATTCATTCCCATTTCTTGCATGGGACCTAAGCATGCATCGAAGGGCAAATATTTGATTTTTCAACCAATTTATATGCACTGGAGCATGTGCATGTAGTTCAAATTTGAATTATGCACCTGAAATGCCTGGAAACCCAGTTAATGTATAAAGATGTCCAAATGAACCCCGGAAAATTCCAAAATTAAACACAACATTCCTGTTGTTCTATGTTGACACTAGAAAATTTTTGAAAGCAATAAGAGGCAACGGATATCGTTTTGTCCCCAAAGGTGCCACGTTCCCTACCGAAACCATCACGCTTGTTATGAGAAGCTCTGGTTTGGGAGAAGCTTATACCCAAACTTGCCCCAAATGGGACAAATTTTTTACCACGACATGTTGATGCCGCTCCATGATAGCATGCCAAGTTTCATGAATTTCAGACGAGTTTTGGATTTAGTAGAATTTTAAAACCAAGTATCTCAACGTTTGCGGCCGAGTGACAGTGGCAGGGTGTCTGGAATTCATTCCTATTTCTTGCATGGGACCTAAGCATGCACTGAAGGACACAAATTTGATTTTTCAACCAATTAATATGCACTAGATCATGTGCATGTAGTTAAAATTTGAATAATGCACATAAAATGCCTGGAAAACCCAGTTAGTGTATAAAATTATCCAAACAAACCTCGAAAAATTCCAAAATTAAAGACAACACTCCCGTTGTTCGATGTTGACACTAATTTTTTTAAAGCAATAAGAGGCAACGGATATCGCTTCGTCCCCAAAGGTGGCACGTTCCCTACCGAAACCATCACGCTTGTTGTGAGAAGCTCTAGTTTGGGAGAAGCTTATAGCCGAACCTGCCACAAATGGAACAATTTTTTTACCACGACATGTTGATGCCGCTCCATGATAGCATGCCAAGTTTCATGAATTTCAGACGAGTTTTGGATTTACTAGAATTTAAAAGCCAGGTATATCAATATTTGTGACCAAGTGACGATGGCATGGTGTTTGAAATTCATTCCCATTTCCGGCATGGGACCTAAGCATGCACGGAAGGACACAAGTTTCATTTTCAACCAATTTATAAGCACTGGATCATGTGCATGTAGTTCAAATTTGAATTATGCACCTGAAATGCCTGGAAAAGCAAGTTAATGTACAAAAATGACCAAACGAACCCCGAAAAATTCCAAAATTAAACACAACACTTCTGTTGTTCTATGTTTACATTATAAAATTTTTGAAAACAATAAGAGGCAATGGATATCGTTTCGCTCCGTACCAAAACCATCATGCTTCTTGTGAGAAGCTCTAGTTTGGGAGAAGCTTATACCCAAACCTGCCCCAAATGGGACAAATATTTAACCACGGCATGTTGATGCCGCTCCATGATAGCATGCCAAGTTTCATGAATTTCAGATGAGTTTTTGATTTAATAGAACTTTGAAACCAAGTATCTCAATGTTTGTGGCCGAGTGACAGTGGCAGGGTGTCTGGAATTCATTCCCATTTCTTGCACGGGACCTAAGCATGCACTGAAGGACACATATTTGATTTTTCAACCAATTAATATGCATTGGAGCATGTGCATGTAGTTCAAATTTCAATTATGCACATAAAATGCCTGGAAAACCCAGTTAATGTATAAAAATGTCCAAACAAACCCCAAAAAATTCCAAAATTAATCACAACACTCCCGTTGTTGACACTAATTTTTTAAAGCAATAAGAGGAAACGGATATCGTTTCGTCCCCAAAGGTGGCATGTTCCCTACCGAAACCATCATGCTTGTTGTGAGAAGCTCTAGTTTGGGAGAAGCTTATACCCAAACCTGCCCCAAAGGGGACAAATTTTTAACCACGACATGTTGATGCCGCTCTATGATAGCATGCCAAGTTTCTTGAATTTCAGACGAGTTTTGGATTTACTAGAATTTAAAAACCAAGTATATGAATGTATGAGGCCGAGTGACGATGGCAGGGTGTTTGAAATTCATTCCCATTTCTTGCATGGGACCTAAGCGTGCGCCGAAGAACACAAATTTGATTTTTCAACCAATTTATAAGCACCGGAGCATGTGCATGTAGTTCATGTTTGATTTATGCACTTGAAATGCCTGGAAAACCCAGTTAATGTATAAAGATGTCCAAACAAACCCCAAAAAATTCCAAAATTAAACACAACACTCCTGTTGTTCTATGTTGACACTTGAAAATTTTTGAAAGCAACAAAAGGCAACGGATATCGTTTCGTCCCCAAAGGTGGCACGTTCCCTACCAAAACCATCACGCTTTGTTGTGAGAAGCTCTGGTTTGGGAGAATCTTGGACCCAACCCTGCCCCAAATGGGACAACAATTTTACCACGGCATGTTGATGCCACTCCATGATAGCATGCCAAGTTTCATGAGTTTCAGAAGAGTTTTGGATTTACTATAATTTAAAAACCAAGTATCTCAATGTATGCGGCCGAGTGACAGTGGTAGGGTGTTCGAAATTCATTCCCATTTCTTGCATGGGACCTAAGCATGCACCGAAGGACACAAATTTGAATTTTTTTTCAACCAATTTATATGCACTTGAGCATGTGCATGTAGTTCAAATTTGAATTTTGCACCTGAAATGCCTGGAAAACCCAGTTAATGTATAAAGATGTCCAAACGTACCCTGAAAAATTCCAAAATTAAACACAAAACTCCTGTTGTTTTATGTTGACACTAGAAATTTTTTGAAAGCAATAAGAGGAAACGGATATCGTTTCATCCCCAAAGGTGCCACGCTCCCTACCGAAACCATCACGCTTGTTGTGAGAAGCTCTGGTTTGGGAGAAGCTTATAACCAAACTTGCCCCAAATGGGAATTTTTTTTTACCACGACATGTTGATGCCGCTCCATAATAGCATGCCAAGTTTCATGAATTTCAGACGAGTTTTGGATTTACTATAATTTTAAAAACAATTATCTCAATGTTTGCGGCCGAGTGACGATGGCAGGGTGCCTGAAATTCATTCCCATTTCTTGCACTGGACCTAAGCATGCACTGAAGGACACAAATTTGATTTTTCAACCAATTAATATGCACTGGAGCATGTGCATGTATTTCAAATTTGAATTATGCACATAAAATTCCTGGAAAGCCCAATTAATGTATAAAAATGTCCAATCGAACCCCGAAAAAATTCAAAATTAAACACAACTCTCCCGTTGTTTGATGTTGACATTAGAAATTTTTTGAAAGTAATAAGAGGCAACGGATATCGTTTCGTCCCCAAAGGTGGCATGTTACCTACCGAAACCATCATGCTTGTTGTGAGAAGCTCTGGCTTGTAAGAAGCTTATACCCAAACCTGCCCCAAATGGGACAAATATTTTACAACGACGTGTTGATGCTGCTCCAGGATAGCATGCCAAGTTTCACGAATTTCAGACGAGTTTTGGATTTACTAGACTTTAAGAACCAAGTGTCTTAATGTTTGTGGCCGAGTGACGGTGGCAGGGTGTTTGAAATTCATTCCCATTTCTTGCATGGGACCTAAGCATGCACCGAAGGAGACAAATTTGATTTTTCAACCAATTTATATGCACTTGAGCATGTTCATGTAGTTCAAATTTGAATTATGCACCTGAAATGCCTGGAAACCCAGTTAATGTATAAAGATGTCCAAATGAACCCCGAAAAATTCCGAAATTAAACACAACACTCTTGTTGTTCTTTGTTGAAACTAGAATTTTTTTTAAAGCAATAAGAGGCAACGAATATCGGTTTGTCCCAAAGGTGCCACGTTCCCTACCGAAACCATCAAGCTTGTTGTGAGAAGCTCTGGTTTGGGAGAAGCTTATACCCAAACTTGCCCCAAATGGGACAGATTTTTACCACGACATGTTGATGCCGCTCCATGATAGCATGCGAAGTTTCATGAATTTCAGACGAGTTTTGATTTACTAGAATTTTAAAACCAAGTATCTCAGTGTTTGCGGCCGAGTGACGGTGCCAGGGTGTTTGAAATTCATTCCCATATCTTGCATGGGACCTATGCATGCACCGAAGGACACACATTTGATTTTTCAACCAATTAATATGCACTTGAGCATGTGCATGTAGTTCAAATTTGAATTATGCACAAAAAAAGCCTGGAAAACCGAGTTAATGTATAAAAATATCGAAACAAACCACAAAAAATTCCAAAATTAAACACAACACTCCCGTTGTTCGATGTTGACACTAATTTTTTTGAAGGCAATAAGAGGCAACGGATGTCGTTTCGTCCCTAAAGGTGGCACGTTCCCTACCAAAACCATCACACTTGTTGTGAGAAGCTCTAGTTTGGGAGAATCTTATACCCAAACCTTCCCAAATGGGACAAATTTTTTACCACGACATGTTGATGCCTCTCCATGATAGCATGCCAAGTTTCATGAATTTCAGACGAGTTTTGGATTTAGTAGAATTTTAAAACCAAGTGTCTCGATGTTTGTGGCTGAGTGACGGTGGCAGGGTGTTCGAAATTCATTCCCATTTCTTCCATGGGACCTAAGCATGCACCGAAGGACACAAATTTGATTTTTTTTCAACCAATTTATATGCACTGGAGCATGTGCATGTAGTTCGAATTTGAATTTAGCACCTGAAATGCCTGGGAAACCCAGTTAATGTATAAAGATGTCCAAATGAACCCTGAGAAATTCCAAAATTAAACACAACACTCCTATTTCTCTATGTTTCGTCCCCAAAGGTGGCACGTTCCCTACCGAAACCTTCATGCTTGTTGTGAGAAGCTCTAGTTTGGGAGAAGTATGGCCAAACCTGCCCCAAATGGAACAAATTTTTTACCACGGCATGTTGATGCCGCTCCATGATAGCATGCCAAGTTTCATGAATTTCGGACGAGTTTTGGATTTACGAGAATTTAAAAACCAAATATATCACTATTTGCGACCGAGTGACGATGGCATGGTGTTTGAAATTCATTCCCATTTCCTGCATGGGACCTAAGCATGCACCGAAGGACACAAGTTTTATTTTTCAACCAATTTATAAGCACTGGAGCATGTGCATGTAGTTCAAATTTGAATTATGCACCTGAAATGCCTGGAAAAGCCAGTTAATGTACAAAAATGACCAAACTAACCCCGAAAAATTCCAAAATTAAACACAACACTTCTGTTGTTCTATGTTTACATTAGAAAATTTTTGAAAACAATAAGAGGCAATGGATATCGTTTCGTTCCGTACCGAAACCATCATGCTTGTTGTGAGAAGCTTTGCTTTGTGAGAAGTTTATACCCAAACCTGGCCCAAATGGGACAAAAAATTTACTGTGGCATGTTGATGCCGATCCATGATAGCATGCCAAGTTTCATGAATTTTAGGCGATTTTTTGATTTACTAGAATTTTAAAACCAAGTGTTTCAATGTTTGAGGCCGAGTGATGGTGGCAGGGTGTTTGAAATTCATTCCCATTTCTTGCATGGGACCTAAGCATGCACCGAAGGACACAAATCTGATATTTTTTCAACCAATTTATATGCACTGGAGCATGTGCATGTAGTTCAAATTTGAATTTTACAGCTAAAATGCCTAGAAAACCCAGTTAATGTATAAAGATGTCCAAATGAACCCCGAAAAATTCCAAAATTAACCACGACACTCTTGTTGTTCTATGTTGACACTAGGAATGTTTTGAAAGTAATAAGAGGCAACGGATATCGTTTCGTCCCCAAAGGTGGCACGTTCCCTAGCGAAACCATCACGCTTGTTGTGAGAAGCTCTGGTTTGGGAGAAGCTTATACCCAAAGCTGCCCAGATGGGACAAAATTTTTAACACGACATGTTGATGCCGTTCCATGATAGCATGCCAAGTTTCATGAATTTCAGGCGAGTGTTGGATTTACTACAAAGTAAAAGCCAAGTATTTCAATGTTTGCGGCCAAGTGACTATGGCAGGGTGTTTGAAATTCTTTCCCATTTCTTCCATGGGACCTAAGCATGCATCGAAGGACACAAATTTGATTTTTCAACCAATTTATATGCACTGGAGCATGTGCATGTAGTTCAAATTTGAATTATGCACCTGAAAAGCTTGGAAAACCAAGTTAATGTATAAAAATGACCAAAAGAACCCCGAAAAATTCCGAAATGAAACACAACACTCCTGTTGTTCTATGTTGACATTAGAAATTTTTTGAAGTAATAAGAGGCAACGGATATCGTTTCGTCCCCAAAGGTGGCGCGTTACCTACCGAAACCATCATGCTTGTTGTGATAAGCTTTGTCTTGTAAGAAGCTTATAACCAAACCTGCCCCAAAAGGGGAAAATATTTTACCACGACATGTTGATGCCACTCCATGATAGCATGCCAAGTTTCATGAATTTCAGATGAGTTTTGGATTTACTAGAATTTTTAAATCAAGTGTCTCAATGTTTGTGGCCGAGTGACCGTGGCAGGGTGTTTGAAATTCATTCCCATTTCTTGCATTGGACCTAGGCATGCACCGAGGGACACAAATTTGATTTTTGAACCAATTTATATGCAATGGAGCATGTGCATGTAGTTCAAATTTGAATTATGCACCTGAAATGCCTGTACACCCAGTTAATGTATAAAGATGTCCAAATGAACCCCGAAAAATTCCAAAAATTAAACACAACACTCCTGTTGTTCTATGTTGACACTAGAAATTTTTTGAAAGCAATAACAGGCAATGGATATCGTTTTGTCCCCAAAGGTGCCATGTTCCCTATCGAAACCATCACGCTTGTTGTGAGAAGCTCTAGTTTTGGACAAGCTTCTAACCAAACTTGCCCCAAATGGGACTATTTTTTACTATGGCATGGATGCCACTCCATGATAGCATGCCAAGTTTCATGAATTTTAGACGCATTTTGGATTTACTAGAATTTTAAAACCAAGTATCTCAATGTTTGCGGCCGAGTGACGGTTGCAGGGTGTCTGAAATTCATTCACATTTCTTGCATGGGACCTAAGCGTGCACTGAAGGACACAATTTTTTTTCAACCAATTAATATGCACTTGAGCATGTGCATGTAGTTCAAATTTGGATTATGCACATAAAATGCCTGGAAACCCCAGTTAATGTATAAAAATGTCCAAACGAACCCCAAAAAATTCCAATATTAAACACAACACTCCCGTTATTCGATGTTGACACTAATTTTTTTTTGAAAGCAATAAGAGGCAACAGATATCCTTTCGTCCGCAAAGGTGGCACGTTCCCTACCGAAACCATGACGCTTGTTGTGAGAAGCTCTACTTTGGGAGAAGCTTATACCCAAACCTGCCCCAAATGGGATAATTTTTTTACCACGGCATGTTGATGCTGCTCCATGATAGCATGCCAGGTTTCATGAATTTCAGACGAGTTTTGGATTTACTAGAATTTAAAAACCAGGTATATCAATGTTTGCGGCCGAGTGACGATGACAGGGTGTTTGAAATTCATTCCCATTTCTTGCATGGGACCTAGGCGTGCACCGAAGAACACAAATTTGTTTTTTCAACCAATTTATAAGCACTGGAGCATTGCCAAACTCATGGCAAGGTACACAATAGGTCTGGTATACAGTATGACATACTTTATAGAACCTATGGCTGAGGCTTAAGGAATGACTTTCATTCTCTCTCCATCTTCTTCCATGTTCGGATTTTGAGTCTTACTCAACTTCATACCTTACAACTCAGGCAAGAACTCCTTCTTTGACTGATCCATTTTGAGCTCCTTCAAAATCTTATCAAGGTATGTACTCATCGAAAGTCTTATCAAGCGTCTTGATGTATCTCTATAGACCTTGATGCCCAATATGTAAGTAGCTTCATTGAGGTCCTTGAGTCTTCAATCCGCCTCCTGATAAATTTTGCCTCTGCCTTGGTGGTATGCTTGAACATGTTGCTCTCGATCCAGGAGGCCCTTTCTTCCAGATTGGAAACCCACTCGATCGATCTCTGCATCTAGTTCGGTAGTTGCCAATCAGCCTCGACTCCATAAGCATTGTAGGCATCCACTTCAGACTTTGGTCCCGAGCAGAGTTGATGTGCAGCGGGACGACCCTTGCTCACAAATGGAATGGCCCGAGGCTGCCGAACAGCTGTTCGCACAGCCAGTCGTGGCCATATATCGACAAATTGCTAGCAAGGCCCGGGTACAGACGCATCCTGTCAGCGGCATCCCCGTACTCCTAGGCGAATCTATCCCTCTTCTGCAGTGGTGCGATTCGGTGCCAGAGGAAGTCAACCCCCACCTATTCAATGTTTAGCCCGACAGCTTTGAGGCGGGCGATCCTGTTTAGCACCGGGCAAATCCTGTCATCGGTAAGCCCTGGCTTGCCCCATTTGCTGCCGCGTATGCCGCATTCCGTCCACGCCGCACAGAACTCCGGGGCGTCCTCATCCTGAATCCAACACCAGTCTGCCCTCCATTCTTCCCATCTACTGCGTTGCAGGCTAGGGAGGTAATCCAGTCCTCCTTGCCACGGGGAATCCAACTTATGTTCCCCGAGTAGTGAGATCTGTCTTCACCCCGTGGGACGAAAAAGTGCCTGAACAAGTCCACGTTGGGGGCGACTCCAATGAAATTCTCGCACAAATGGGCGAAGATTGCCATGCACACCATTGCATTTGGCGTGAAATCCAAAAGATGGAATCCATACACCACTATCATGGCTTCAAAGAAATCAGAGAAGGGGGGGTGAGGCCGCAGAGAAAATATGCATAGAAGAAACGGTACAAGTTCGGTGGAACCTCGTTCCCCTCTAGCAAGACCACAGGCACTCCGTGCCCCTTCAGAACCTTCCTCCCCCACATATACGCGTACTTCGCAATGAGGGTGTTGCTATCCAAGCTCGACAGGAAGAAAACCACGTCCTCTCGCCGCTTCTTGTCCAGCTCTGCCACTCTCTTCTTCTTTCCTTCCGCTGCTGCATCCTTCGTGGTGGCCGCCCGCTTCCCCCTCGCGGCAATGGCCTTCCTTCCCATCCTTCGGGATCACACGGAGAGTGGAAGACCTAGCGGGTGTTGGAGGCGAATATGGGTGCAGGAGTGGTTGCTTGGCTTGAGTAAGATGATAATGGAAGGAGGAACATATGCGAATGAGCAGCACCACTTTGCATTGCCTTTTTATTGGGAACGACCATGGGGGCTGGCTCTTCGCTGTCTTTTCTCAGGAAGTTACCATTTTACAGGCACACTACCCATTAACTGCTACCGTTCCATGACCCCACGACCTGCGTTAATTATGTGGAGTGGACGTTGGATTGACTGGTCATCATAACAATCGTTGCATGTGCAGCACTTCTTCGACGCGTGTCCGTGCACTATTTGGGATCTAACCCAACGTGCCCGGCGACATGTATGGCTCAGGCCCCGGGGCTTCTATCAGGGTACACAAACAGGTGTATGTGTTTCCCCTGATTTGTGCACGGATAATGGGCCTCCGCCCTGGCAGCCAAAGCTCGGCAAGGAGACAACTACACCAACATCCAAAGCGAGACCAAGCGAGAGAACCAGCTCTTTGAGAGATCAAAGAGCGGATCAAGAAGACCAAGACAAACCAAGACAACAAGATGTCACCTTGGGAAAGCCACCCTTCTCGGGCAGGAGAGCCTGGCCGATTCGAGGCCGACCTAAGGACAAGTCCAAGCTTTCCCCGGCAGGCTTGCCGGGTCCACCAAGGGCAAATCTCCCCGCCAAGGCGCCACCGCTCCACCGCACCATGACGCAAATCAGTTATCAGTGCGATGTCAAGCCCCCAAGTGATTAAATGGCTTCCACCAAGCACGTGGCAGCCATTTGGAAGACAGATTACCTTCATATGACACCCGTCCAGAGGCGTGTCAACCAGATAAGCAGAAGATAATTAAGCAGCACGGCAGGCTTGTCGGGTTGCATCCTCATCATGACACCTGGTAGTACATTTAATGCACTTTGTCCTAACTGCCAAAGGTATGATAGCACTGTTAGCTATCAA
This sequence comes from Triticum dicoccoides, assembly GCF_002162155.2. NCBI lineage: Eukaryota > Viridiplantae > Streptophyta > Magnoliopsida > Poales > Poaceae > Triticum > Triticum dicoccoides. The sequence goes on along the minus strand of NC_041390.1, from coordinate 272,998,266 downwards.
ATCACTAGATGAAGACTATTTTGCCACTGTGGTTACCCCTTGAGCTATAAATAGAGGCCCAAGGCAACCTAGAGAAGGATTCGGATCTTTGCATACTTGTGTGTGCGTAGCTACTCTCCCATAGGCCACCTTGCAGGGCTCGAGCGCTGCACATCCATTGGTTTCTTCCATCAAACCCACCAAAGTAGGAGTAGGGTTTTACGCCTCCCGGCGTCCCGAACCTGGGTAAAAATCACCAGCTTCATCGTCGTCGTGTTGTTTCATGGCCTCCGCTCTTTGTGCAACATGATCTTCCCCCTTGCCGAACCACAAGGGGCCGATGGCCCCATAGGTGATCGTGTCGACCCATTACACCCACCATAAGCGCATCATGAACATATTGCGATACCTACAGAGGGGATCCCTCATGCTTGCATGACACGGAGAGTACCATAGGATAGCACCAATAATAAAACATACAACTCAAACATATCATGATCATCAATCAACCCATAGGACAAAACGGATCTACTCAAACATCATAGGATAGCCATACATCATTGGGAAATAATATATAGTATTGAGCAACATGTTTAAGTAGAGATTACAGCAGGGAGAAGGGGTGTTACACCATTGCATACATGGGGAGAGAGTTGGTGATGACGGCAGGGAAGTTGTTGGTGTAGATCACCATCATGATGATGGCCCCGGCGGCGTTCCAACGCCACTGGGAGAGAGGAGGAGAGAGCCCCCTCCTTCTTCTTCTTATTCTTCTTCTTCCTTGGCCTCCCCCTAGATGGGAGGAGGGTTTCCCCTCTGGTCCATGGCCTCCATGGTGGCGGAGGGGCGGGAGCCCCTCCGAGATTGGGTCTCTCTCTCTCCCTGTTTCCTTCGGTTTCTATGTTCCTGTTTTCTGGCCTTTCACCGTTCCTTAAATTCCCGGAAATCCGTAACTACGATTGGGCTGAAATTTTAGCAGGATTTTTTTCTTTGGATATTAGCTTTGTTGCGGCTGAAGAAGGGCACCAACTTCCTTATAGGGTGGCCACAAGCCTCCCAGGCGTGCCCTAGGTAGGGGGGTACGTCCCTACGTCTTGTTGGCCCCTCGGGCATCATCTCGCTTTGATTATTTTCCCCAAAAATCACAAATATTCCAAAATAAATCTCCGTAAGTTTTTATAGCATTTGGACTCTGTTTGGTATGGATAGGACTCCATTTGGTATGGATATTCTGTGGAACAAAAAACATGCAACAAACAGGAACTGACACTGGGCACTGGATCAATATGTTAGTCCTAAAAATAATATAAAAAGTTGTCAAAAGTATATGAAAGTTGTAGAATATTGGCATGAAATAATCAAAATAGATAGGATGGAGATGTATCAACACCCCAAGCTTAATTCCTGCTCATCCTCGAGTAGGTAAATGATAAAAAAATTGATGTGGAATGCTACCTAGCATAATGTTGATCACATAATCTAATCATGGCATGCATATTAAGACATGAGTGATTCAAAGCAATAGTCTATAATTTGACATAAAGACAATAATACTTCAAGCATACTAATAAAGCAATCATGTCTTCTCAAAATATCATGGCTAAAGAAAGTTATCCCTACAAAATCATATAGTCTGGCTATGCTCCATCTTCATCACAGAAAGTATTTCATCATGCACAACCCCGATGAGAATGCAAGAAATTGTTTCATACTTTTAATGTTCTCAAGACTTTTCAACTATCACACAATACATGAGCGTGAGCCATGGATATAACTCTATAGGCGGAATAGAATATGGTGGTTGTGAGGAGAAGACAAAAAGGAGAAAGTCTCATATCAAATAGGCAAATTAATGGGCTATGGAGATGCCCATCAATTGATATCGATGCAAGTGAGTAGGGATTACCATGCAACGGATTCACTAGAGCTATAAGTGTATGAAAGCTCAAAAGAAACTAAGTGGGTGTGCATCCAACTTGCTTGCCCACGAAGACCTAGGGAAAATTTAGGAAGCCCATCATTGGAATATGCAAGCCAAGTTCTTATAATGAAAAATTCCCACTAGTATATGAAAGTGATAAAATAAGAGACTCTCTATCATAAAGAACATGGTGCTATCTCAAAGCACAAGTGTAGAAAAAGGATAGTAACATTGTCCCTTCTCTCTTTTTTTGTCTCTTTGGCCTCTCTTTATATTTGGCCTCTCTCTTTTTATTTGGGCTTATTTGGCCTCTATATTTTTAAAATCTGGAGACTCATCCCAACTTGTGAGGGAATCATAGCTTCCATCATCCTTTCCTCACATGGGAAATTCTCTAATAATGATGATCATCACACTTTTATTTACTTACAACTCAAGAATTACAACTCGATACTTAGAACAAAGATATGACTTTGTATGAATGACTCCGGTGGTGTACCAGGATGTGCAATGATCTAGCGTAGCTACGACATCAAAAAATGGACAAGCCATGAAAACATCATGCTAGCTATCTTAGGATCATGCAAAGCAATATGACAATGATGATGCGTGCCATAATAAACAGAACGATGGAAGTTGCATGGCAATATATCTCGGAATGGCTATGGAAATGCCATAATAGGTAGGTTTGGTGGCTGTTTTGAGGAAGGGAATATGGTGGATTTAATGCACTGGTGAAAGTTGCACGGTACTAGAGATGCTAGCAATGGTGGAAGGGTGAGAGTGTGTATAATCCATGGACTCAACATTAGTCATAAAGAACTCACATACTTATTGCAAAAATTTATTAGCCATCGAAGCAAGGTACTTATATGGATGCCCCTAGGGGGATAGATTGGTATGAACAGACAATCGCTCATCCCCAACCTCCACTCATAAGGAAGACAATCAAAAAATAAATCATGCTCCTACTTCATCACATAACAGTTCACCATACGTGCATGCTTCGGGAATCACAAAACCTTAACACAAGTATTTCTACCAATCCACAATTACTCACTAGCATGACTCTAATATCACCATATTTATATCACAAAACTAATGCATGGAATCAAACATATCATATTCAGTGATCTATAAGTTTTATGTAGGATTTTATGACTAACCATGTGAATGACCAATTCTTGTTAACTCTCTAAATAGATATAAGTGAAGCATGAGAGTTTAATTATTTCTACAAAAGATATGCCCACGCTCTAACAAATATAAGTGAAGCAAAAGAGCATTCTACAAATGGTGGTTTTCTATATGTTGAGAAACAGGCAATCCAAACTTCAAATTAAAGAAGTGAAGCACATGAAGCATTCTGTAAAGCCATACTCAAAAGATATAAGTGAAGTGCATGAAGCATTCTACAAAGCCATACTCAAAAGATATAAGTGAAGTGCATGAAGCATTCTATAAATCAACCAAGGACTATCTCGTACTAGCATGGTGGATAAAAGAAAAAGGAAAAATAAACATAAAAGACGCTCCAAGAATTGCGCATATCATGTGACGAATAAAAATATAGCTCCAAGTAAAATTACCGATGGTCGTTAGAAGAAAGAGGGGATACCTTCTAGCGCATCCCCAAGCTTATTTTCTTGGGAGTCCTTGAATATTACCTACGGGGTGCTTCGTGCATCCCCAAGCTTAGGCTCTTGCCACTCCTTATTCCTTCATCCATCTTGATCTCACCCAAAACATGAAAACTTCAATCACAGAAAACTTAACAAAACCCTCGTGAGATCCGTTAGTATAATAAAACAAATCACTACTTTAAGTATTATTGCAAACCCATTCTTCTTTCATTTTTGCATTATACCTACTGTATTCCAACTTCACCATGGTTCATACCCCCCGATACTACCCATAGATTCATAAAAACAAGAGAACAATGCATAGAAAACAGAACCTCTAAAAAATAGAATAGTCTATAGTAATCTGAACATTAACCATACTTATGTAACTCCAAACAATTTGAAAATTAGGAAAAAAACATTTTTTTTGCATAGAAGTACCATGTAAAATTTTCATAATTTTTGCATGTTCCAGTAAAAAATGTAAATTCACGCACTACAACAAAAGTTTGTCTTTTTGCACTGCACAAACCAAACAAGCAATCTACTCATCCTAAAGGCAAATCTTGGCACATTATTTTATAGTACAATGGATTTGTACAAGGGGATAATTATTTTTGTTGAAAAGTTTTTGTAATCAAGGTTCACAAAGTTTCCATGGGCATGAAGAAAGTTGAAGCCTAGCTCTCACTTTAACAATGCTCTTCTTTCTCACTTTCGCTTTTCCTTTTTCAAAAAGTTTTAGATTCCCCTCTATTTTTTAACTTTATAAAAACACACAATAGAATAAAATGACTCTCTAAAAGTTTCGGGTTGTCTCCCTGGCTATACTTGACATTTTTATTGAAATGAAAGATGAAAAACATTATTCAACATTGCATACTAAATGCCTCTGCATATATAATACTCCTATCCTCAAATAGAATCATTAAATGAGCAAACAATAGGCAAACAATGCAAACATAACAACAATCTACCAAAACAGGATAATCTGTAAAGGAAGCAAGAATATCAACTCCAAAAATTCTGAAAATTTACCACACTGTAGAAAATTTATCATAGCTTATTGTGCAAAAAAATTCAACATTTTATCACATTCTAGCTTTTTCAAGAATTCACGCACTAGCGTGCAACTTTCTATTTTCAAAGAGCCACATATAGACTTGTAAAATAAGCATGGTAAAGTTTATATTTGACATTTTTATTGAAATCAAAGATGCAAAACATTATTCTAAATAAGAGCAAGGAAATCCCAACAAAATATAATGGCGCTCTGATAACCCACAAGTATAGGGGAACAATTGTAGCCTTTCTCAATAAGTAAGAGTGTTGAACCCAATGAGGAGCAAAAGGTAGAACAAACATTCCCTCAAGTTCTATCGACCACCGATACAACTCTATGCACACTTAATGGTCGCTTTACCTAGAACAAATATGAAACTAGAAGTACTTTGCAGGTGTAATGGGATAGGTTTACAAGATAATAAAGAACACGTAAATAAAAGCTAGGGGCTGTTTAGATAAAGAAACAATTAAGTTAGTTTTAGTAGAGAGCTTTTTGTCCCAAGAAAGTTAATTGTCCCTAGGCAATCAAGAACTAGATCGATAATCATATTGCAATTTTATATGAGGGAGAGGCATAAGCTAACATACTTTTTCTACTTGGATCATATGCACTTATGATTAGAACTCTAGCAAGCATCCGTAACTACTAAAGATCATTAAGGTAAAACCCAACCATAGCATTAAAGTATCAAGTCCTCTTTACTCCCATACACAAACAACCTACTTACCCGGGTTTGTGCTTTTGTCACTCATGGCATCCACCATAAGCGAATCATGAACATATTGCAAACCCTACAGCGGGGACCCCTCACACTTGGGCGACACGGAGAACACCATAGGATAGCACCAATAATAAAACATACAACGCACACCAATCATGATCATCAATAAACCCATAGGACAAAACATATCTACTCAAACATCATCGGATAGCCATACATGATTGGGAAATAATATATAGTGTTGAGCACCATGTTTAAGTAGACATTACAGCAGTGAGAAGAGGTGTTACACCACTGCGCAGAGGGGGCGAGAGTTGATGATGACGGCGGCGAAATTGTTGGTGTAGATTGACATCACGATGATGGCCCCGATGGTGTTTTGGCGCCATCAGGAGAGAGGGGGAGGGAGCCCCCTCCTTCTTCTTCTTCTTCCTTGGCCTCCCCCTAGATGGGAGGAGGGTTTCCCTTTTGGTCCATGGCCTCCATGGCGGCGGAGGGGCGGTGATACATCTCCAACGTATCAATAATTTTTGATTGTTCCATGCTATTATATTATCATTCTTGGATGTTTTATAATCATTTCATAGTCATTTTATATCTTTTTTGGTACCAACCTATTGACATAGTGCCCAGTGCTAGTTGCTGTTTTCTGCATGTTTTTTTACATCACAGGAAATCAATATCAAATGGAGTCCAAACGCAGCGAAACTTTTTGTGGATTTTTTATGCCCTAGAAGACATCCAGTGGGTTGAAGAAGCACCTGGAGGGTGCTCCGAGGGGAGCACAACCCACCAGGGTGCACCTGGAGGCCCAGGCGCACCCTGGTGGGTTGTGCTCACCTCGGCTGCCCCCGGACCGCTTCTTTACTCTATAAATACCCCAATATTCCAGGAACCCTAGGGGAGTCAGCAAAAATCAATTCCACCAGCCGCAAGTTCCAGAACCACCAGATCCAATCTAGACACCATCATGGAGGGGTTCATCATGTCCATTGGTGCCTCTTCGATGATGCGTGAGTAGTCTTTTGTAGACCTACGGGTCCGTAGTTAGTAGCTAGATGGCTTCCTCTCTCTCGTTTGATTGTCAATACGATGGTCTCTTGGAGATCCATATGATATAACTCTTCTTGCGGTGTGTTTGTTGGGATCGAATCAACTTTGAGTTTATTATCAGATCTATCTTTTTATCCATGAAAGTTATTTGAGTCTTCTTTGATCTCTTATATGCATGATTGCTTATAGCCTCATATTTCTTCTCTGATATTTGGGTTTTTTTGGCCCACTTGATCTATTTATCTTACAATGGGAAGAGGTGCTTTGTAATGGGTTCGATCTTATGGTGCTTGATCACAATGACAGAAGGGGAACCGACACGTATGTATCGTTGTTATTAAGGATAACAAGATGGGGTCTATTTCTACATAAATAGATCTTGTCTACATCATGTCATCGTTCTTATTACATTACTCCATTTTTCCATGAACTGAAAAACACTAGATACATGCTGGATAGCGGTCGATGTGTGGAGTAATAGTAGTAGATGCAGGCGGGAGTCGGTCTACTAATCTTGGACGTGATGCCTATATAATGATCATTGCCTGGATATCGTCATGATTATTTGAAGTTCTATCAATTGCTCAACAGTAATTTGTTTACCCACCGGTTGCTATTTTTCTCGAGAGAAGCCACTAGTGAAATCTATGGCCTCCGGGTCTCTTCTTTAATATGTTTGCCTTGGCAATCTATTTTCCTTTGCTTCTATTTTCAGATCTATTAAACCAAAAATACAAAATACCTTGTTGCAATTTATTTTATCTTGCGTTCCTGCGAGATCCATCTATCAAATTATTATAACTTTCTCACGTCCATTTGCCAATTTTTGGCACCGTTACTCGAAAGGGATTGACAACCCCTTTAACACGTCGGGTTGTGAGTAACTTTTTATGTGTGCAGGTGTTGTTTACGTAGTGTTACTTGGTTCTCCTACTAGTTCGATAACCTTGATCTCATCGCTGAGGGAAATACCTATCGTCGCTGTGCTGCATCATCCCTTCCTCTTGGGGGAAATACTGACGTAGTCTAGCAGACATCAAAAGGAATTTCTGGCGCTGTTTTCGGGGAGACATCATCAACATCTACCAGGTTCCTAATCAGAAATCTCATCTCCTTACAATTTACATTATTTGGCATTTTCCTCTCGTTTTCACCTCCCCCACTTCACAAAAATTTGCCATTTTATTCGCCCTCTTTTTCGTCGCCTTTATATCGATTGATCTTTTGTTTTCTTGTGTGACCATGTGTCTTCTATTTGCTTGCATCTTCGCTTGCTAAAAATCTATTGATATGGATCCTCATCCACTGGCTAATATTTTTAAGAGATCTAATCATGTTGAACCAGTTGCTAGTGGTTTGAGTGCACTTGATTATCTCTATGAAGTTTTGCTTGAAATTCATGAATCTGAAGATTGTGATGAAGTGTTGAAGAAGAAATTGATAAAGTGATTCATGATATTTCTTTCAATGAAAAGCATGATTGCAACGATGTTATTATAAATTCTATTAATGTCAATCATGTTAATGATACACAAAAGCCCAAGCTTGGGGATGCTAATTTTGCTCTGTATACTACTTATTGCAATGATCATGATTGGGGTGATAGTGTTTCTTATGAACTTGAAAATTTATTTAAGCCTGATGATGAATATCATATTGATAATAATGTTTGCAATAATATTGAAAGTTGGTTTGGAAGAGTGTCAACTTTAGATAAAAAATCCCACATATTTGGAGAGTGTTCAATCTTATGAAAATTTTGACAAGAGTGGGTTTGGAGAGGTCACAACTTTAGTTGATGTTAATCCCACTATCTTGGAAGATTATAGGACTTTTATGCATGTGGATCATGAAAAGAAAATTTTATATTATGGCTATATTATTGAATTTGAATATGATCCTACATGTAATTATTATGAGAGAGGAAAATATGGTTGTAGAAATTTTCATATTACTAAATTACCTCTGTTTATGTTGAGATTGCTATTGTTTTATTCCATGCATATGTTAGATATTCCTGGTCTTGATAATTTGTTTGCTTATAAATTCCTATGCATAGGAAGTATGTTAGACTTAAATACGTTTTCCACATGTTTTATGATGCTCTCCTTGTGTTTCATTTATTATCTTTCATGTGAGCATTAATAAAATCTTATGCCAAGCTAGCGGCATAAAACGATAGAGCCTGTTGGGAGGCAACCCAATGAATAAAATTTATTTTTGTCTTTTTGTTTCTATTCTTGAGTGTTTGCACAATTGTGCTACTATTATGATTGTGTTTTTTGTGTTTAGTTAGTGTTTGTGCCAAGCAAATCCTTTAGGATCTTCTTGTGTGATAGTTGCTTTGATCTTGCTGAAAAACAGAAACTTTTGCGTCCAAAGTTACAATTTTTAAAAATCACAAAAGCGACAAAAAATTCTGAAGTTTTTAAAGTAGATTAATATACAAATTTCCCAGGTTGTCCTAATTTTTTAGAATTTTTGGAGTTTCAGATGTATTCGAAATATCCAGATTGCTACAGACTGTTCTGTTTTTGACAAATTCTGTTTTATTTGTGTTGTGTGCTTCTTTTGACGATTCTGTGGTTTTCTTTGAAGAGTTTTTGCCATAGAAAAGTTGGAATACAGTAGATATAATGCAAGAATAAAATATGAATGGGTTGCAATAGTACTTATAGTAGTGATTTTCTTTCTTATACTAATGGATCTCATGAAGGTTTTGTTGAGTTTTGTGTGATTGAAGTTTTCAATTTTGGGTGATGTTACAATGGATGAAGGAATAAGGAGTAAGAAGAGCCTAAGCTTGGTGATTCCCATGGCATACCAAGATATTATCCAAAGAGAAGCAATCAACTAAGCTTGCGGATGCCCCGAGTGGCATCCCCTCTTTCTTCTAACGACCATCGGTATTTTACTCGAAGCTATATTTTTATTCGGCACATACTATGAGTTTTGCTTGGAGCATCATGTAAGATATGAGTCTTTTCTTGTTTTTCTTTGTGTTCTAAGTCATGAATCCTTGTTGGACACAACTATTTGAGAGAGCCAAAATTATGCCATGACTTGTTAGAATTGCTCTCTATGCTTCACTTAAATTTTTATGAGCTATGGAATTGCTCTAGTGCTTCACTTATATCTTTTTGAGAACGGTGTGCTTTAGTATTTTTGGAGAAATTCTCTCTTGTTTCACTTAGATTTATTTGAGAGTTAGTAAAATTTTCAAGAAATTCTCTCTTGCTTCGCTTAAATTAATTTGAGAGAAATAAATATTATGCTCAGGATCTTCACCTATATCTGTTTGAGCTTATCAAAAGCAACACATGAAAATTAGTTCCAAAGTGATAGATATCCAAGAAGGATATAATAAAAACTTTCATGAAGATTATTGGAAAAAATAAACTTGATTCCTTGTAATAGTTTTGAGATATGATGATGTGATATGTGAGTCATGTTGATGAGTAATTATGCTTTAGCAAGAATATTGGTGTTAAGGTTTGTGATTCCCTATGCAAGCACGAAAATCAATAGTTATGAAATGAATTTACATCCTACTTGTGGTGCATTATTTGGTGTTAATTAAGCTTAATGCTCGCTTATGAGACTTTTTATTTCTTGGTTGGTCTCTTCTCAATCTTTTGCTAGCCTTCATTTTGCACTAAGTATGATCACTACTTGTGCATCCAAAATCCTTTAAACTAGTTTTGCCACATGATTCCACTATACCTACCTATATGCGGTATTATTTTGCCGTCCTAAGAAAATTTTTATGTGCCATCTCTAATTTTCAAAATAAACTTCTCTTTTGTGTGCTCGTACCGCTCACGAACCGGTAGGGGGTGGCTAATATATTTCCATGCTAGATATATTATTCTCACGATGAGTGTTTATTCACTTGTCATTGCACGAGAGTAAGGCAAAGGTATTAGGGATGCCTAGTCCCGAAATGAAAAATGAATTTACTTTATGTTATCAAATAATAAATTCCTTGGGAAGTGTTGGTATGGAAGGCACCCGTGGATACGGCTAGCCATGGAAAGTGAAAGTATGGTTGAAGAAGGAATAAATTTTATTTTCTGTTTGGGAACCCCTATGATATATCTAGCATGGGAAGTACTGGGAACTACTCGATTGTTCTCGTTGACAGGAAAAGCATGCCCCCCAAAATGTTTCTACCTCTATCTTTTTCGCGTCGAGCTCTGGCACCTCTACAAATCCCTACTTCCCTCCGTGAAGGGCCTTTCTTTTAATTTATGCAATTTTTATTTTTAATTTGAGTCCCCATCTTCTCTTATAAAGCACCAACTAAGGGGCACTAGGATCGTACTTGAGCATTGGGTGTAGCTAATATGCGAGTGTGTTTCATGAATGGATCAATGATTGAGCATAATGGGCTAGGGATAACTTATTTTAGCGTTGATATTTTGGAAGACATGGTTGCTTGTTGGTATGCTTGAGTATTAAAGTCCTCATGTCAAAACTAGACTATTTCTTTGAACCATAGAAAAGTCCAAATGTCCATGCAATAAAGAAAAGAATATGAGATGAGCATCTTAGGCAGCATTCCACATCAAATATTCTGTTTTTATCATTTACCTACTCGAGGACGAGCAGGAATTAAGCTTGGGGATGTTGATACGTCTCCAACGTATCTATAATTTTTGATTGTTCCATTCTGTTATATTATCATTCTTGGATGTTTTATTGTCATTTTATATCTTTTTTGGTACCAACCTATTGACATAGTGCCCAGTGCCAGTTGCTGTTTTCTGCATGTTTTTTTACATCACAGGAAATCAATATCAAACGGAGTCCAAACGCAGCAAAACTTTTTGTGGATTTTTTATGCCCTAGAAGACATCCAGTGGGTTGAAGAAGCACCTGGGGGGGTGCTCCGAGGGGAGCACAACCCACTAGGGTGCACTTGGAGGCCCAGGCGCACCCTAGTGGGTTGTGCTCACCTCGGCTGCCCCCGGACCGCTTCTTTACTCTATAAATACCCCAATATTCCAGGAACCCTAGGGGAGTCAGCGAAAATCAATTCCACCAGCCGCAAGTTCCAGAACCACCAGATCCAATCTAGACATGGTGCCTCTCCGATGATGCGTGAGTAGTCTTTTGTAGACCTACGGGTCCATAGTTAGTAGCTAGATGGCTTCCTCTCTCTCGTTTGATTGTCAATATGATGGTCTCTTGGAGATCCATATGATGTAACTCTTTTTGCGGTGTGTTTGTTGGGATCGAATGAACTTTGAGTTTATTATCAGATCTATATTTTTATCCATGAAAATTATTTGAGTCTTCTTTGATCTCTTATATGCATGATTGCTTATAGCCTCATATTTCTTCTCCGATATTTGGGTTTTTTTGGCCCACTTGATCTATTTATCTTGCAATGGGAAGAGGTGCTTTGTAGTGGGTTCGATCTTACGGTGCTTGATCCCAATGACAGAAGGGGAACCGACACGTATGTATCATTGCTATTAAGGATAACAAGATGGGGTCTATTTCTACATAAATAGATCTTGTCTACATCATTTCATCATTCTTATTACATTACTCCATTTTTCCATGAACTGAAAAACACTAGATGCATGCTGGATAGCGGTCGATGTGTGGAGTAATAGTAGTAGATGCAGGCAGGAGTCGGTCTACTAATCTTGGACGTGATGCCTATATAATGATCATTGCCTAGATATCATCATGATTATTTGAAGTTCTATCAATTGCCCAATAGTAATTTGTTTACCCACTATTTGCTATTTTTCTCGAGAGAAGCCACTAGTGAAATCTATGGCCCCCGGGTCTCTTCTTTAATATATTTTCTTTGCGATCTATTTTCCTTTGCTTCTATTTTTAGATATATTAAACTAAAAATATAAAAATACCTTGCTGTAATTTATTTTATCTCGCGTTCCCGCGAGATCTATCTATCAAATTATTACAACTTTCTCATGTCCGTTTGCCAATTTCTGCCACCGTTACCCAAAAGGAATTGACAACCCGGTTAACTCGTCGGGTTGCGAGTATTTGTTATTTGTGTGCAGGTGTTGTTTACGTAGTATTGCTTGGTTCTCCTACTTGTTCGATAACCTTGGTCTCATCACTGAGGGAAATACCTACTGTCGTTGTGCTGCTTCATCCCTTCCTCTTTGGGGAAATATGGACGTGGCCTAGCAGACATCAGGCAAGAGCCCCTCCAAGACTGGATCTCTCTCCCTATTTCCTTCAGTTTTTGCAGTCCTGTTTTCTGGCCTTTCACTGTTTCTTTCATTCCCGGAGATCCATAACTCCAATTGCGCTGAAATGTTAACACGATTTTTATCCGGATATAAGTTTTCTTGCGGCTGAAGAAGGGTACTAACCGCCTTACGGGGTGGCCACAAGCCTCCTAGGCGCACCTTGGGTTGGGGTAGCGCTCCCTATGGCTTGTGTGCCCCTCGTGCATTGTCTCGTGTTGATTCCTTTTCCCAAAAATCACAAATATTGCAAAATAAATCTCCATAAGTTTTTATCGCATTTGGACTCCGTTTGGTATGGATATTCTGTGAAACAAAAAACATGCAACAAACAGGAACTGTCACTGGATCAATATGTTAGTCCCAAAAATAATATTAGAAGTTGCAAAAGTATATGAAAGTTGTAGAATATTGGCATGAAACATCTAAAATTATAGATACGACTGAGACGTATCACGCTCCAAGCAAAACTCATATCATGTGACGAATGAAAATATAGCTCAAAGTGAGGTTACCGACAGTGTTGAAGACGAAAGAGGGGATGCCTTCCGGGGCATCCCCAAGCTTAGTTGCTTGGATCTTCCTTGAATATTACCTTGGGGTGCCTTGGGCGTCCACAAGTTTAGGTTCTTGTCACTCCTTATTCTCCTCATATCAATATGTCACCCCAAACTTGAAAACTTCAATCACACAAAACTTAACAGAACTTCGTGAGGTAGGTTAGTATGATAAAGAGCAAACCATTCACTATGGTACTATCAAAGACAAGATCCATAATTGTTCTCACACAATGCCTACTGTACCTTATCATTTTAATAATTTATATTGAGCAATATAAGCCATAGAAACTAGATAACAAGCAAACTATGCATTGAAAACAGAATCTGTCAAAAACAGAACAGTTTGTAGTAATCTAAACTTTGACCATATTTTTGTAACTCCAAAAATACTGAAAAATCATGACAATGTAGGTAATTTGTATATCAATCATATGTAAAAAATTCAGATCAAAAGCACATTCAGTGAATTTTCAAAATTCCTGGATTGTGCCCAAAAGTTTCTGTTTTTCCACACAATCAAGTAAACTATCATCCATACTATCCCAAAGGCTTTACTTGGCACTTTATTGAAACAAAAGCTATAAAATATGATTACTACAGTAGCTTAATCATCTGAAAAGCACAAAAGTAGTAGGGGTAAATTTTGGGTTGTCTCCCAACAAGCGCTTTTCTTTATTGCCTTTCTAGCTAGGCATGATGATTTCAATGATGCTCACATAAGAGTAAAGAATTATCACATAACAAGAGCATCAAGAATCACATGACTAGCACATTTAAGCCGAACCCACTTCTTATGCATAGGGATTTTGTGATCAAACAATTTATGGGAGCAAGAATCAACTAGCATAGGAAGGCAAAACAAGCATAACTTCAAAACTTTCAACATAAAGAGAGGAAACTTGATATTATTGAAATAGGTAAAAGCATATGTTCCTCTCTCATAATAATTTTCAGTAGCATCATGTATGAATTCAACAATATAACTATCACATAAAGCATTCTTTTCATGATGCATAAGCATAGATATTTTGTTACTCTCCACATAAGCAAATTTATTCTCAACAATAGTAGTGGGAACAAACTCAACAAAATAGTTATCATGAGATACTTGATTTACACAATCAATTTGAGCATTAAAATGATGATGACATGTTCCATGGCTATCATTATTCTTTATATCATAAGTGTCATCACAATAATCATCATAGATAGCAACTTCGTTCTCATAATAATCAATTTAAACCTCTTTCGAAATAGTGGCTTCATCTATAAATAAAGTCATGACCTCTCCAACTCCACTTTCATCAATATAATCATCATAAATAGGAGGCATGCAATCATCATAATAAATTTTCTCATAAAAACTTGGGGGACTAAAATTATCATCTTCATAAAACATAGCATCCCCAAGCTTATGGCTTTGCATATAGTTAGCATCATGGATATTCAAAGAATTCATACTAACAACATTGTAATCATTCTCATCATTTATGCCAAACATTTTATTGAATTTTTCTTCCATCAATTGAGCACAATTTTCCTTTCCATAATTTTCGAGAAAGACATGATAAAGACAAATGATATGAGGCGACCTCAATTCAATTTTTTGTAGTTTTCTTTTATAAACCAAACTAGACATAAAGCAAGAAACTAAAAGATTCAATTGCAAGATCTAAAGATATAACTTCAAGCACTCACCTCCCCGGCAACAAAGCCAGAAAAGATCTTGATGTCTACTACACAACTTGTTCTTGTAGACCTGTGCTGGGCCTCCAAGCACAGAGTTTTGTAGCTACTAGCAAATTCCCCTCAAGTGGATGACCTAAGGTTTTATCAATTCATGGGAGGCATAGGATGAATATGGTCTCTCTCAAACAACCCAATAACCAAATAACAAAGAGTCTCTTGTGTCCCCAACAAACTAAATACAATGGTAAATTGTATAGGCGCACTAGTTAGGTGAAGAGATGGTGATACAAGTGTAGTAACTATAGTAGATATTGATTTTTGGAATAGGAATAACAAAAAGAGCAAGGTAGAAAGTAAAAAAAGTGAGCACAAACGGTATTGAAATGCTTGAAAATGAGGCCTAGGGTCCATACTTTTTCTAGTGCAATCTCTTCGCAATGCTAATATAATTGGATCACATAACTATCCCTGAACATGCCATGAAGAATCACTCCAAAGTTCCTATCTAGTGAAGAACATAAGAAGAAATTGTTTGTAGGGTATGAAACCACCTCAAAGTTATCCTTTTCGATTTATCTATCCAATAGTTCCTTCTCAAATAACAACAAGTTATCCTTTCCGATCCATCTATCTAAGAGTTCGTACTAAAATAACACCATATGATACACACCAATCAACTCTAATATCACCTAGATACTCCAATGTCACCGCGAGTATCCGTGAGTTATTATACGATATGCATCAAACAATTTCAGAGTCATAATAATCAATCCAACACAAAGAACCTCAAAGAGTGCCCCAAGATTTCTACCGGAGAAGCAAAGACGAGAACATGCATCAACTCCTATGCATAGATTACCCCAATGTCACCTCGGGAATCTGTGAGTTGAGTTCCAAAACACACATCGAGTGAATCAATATGATACCCCATTGTCACCTCGGGTATTCATAGCAAGACACACATCAAGTGTTCTCAAATCCACAAAAATATTCAATCTGATAAGAACGAAATCTCAAAGGGAAAACTCAATTCATCACAACAAGATAGAGAGGGGAAAACACCATACGATCCAGCTATATTAACAAAGCTCGCGGTACACAAGATCGTGCCAACTCAAGAACACGAGAGAGAGAAATTAAACACATAGCTACCAGTACAAACCTTCAGCCCCGATGGTGGACTTCTCCCTCCTCATCATGGTGGCCATCGGGATGAGGAAGATGGCCACCGATGATGATTTCCCCCACTGGCAGGGTGCCGACACATGGTCTAGATTGGTTTTTAGAGGCTATAGAGGCTTGCGGTGGCGGAACTTTTGATCTAGGGTTATTTCTGGGGGTTTCTGTATTATAAGATTTTTGGTGTCAGTTTCACGAGAAGATGGGCCTCGAGGTGACCACAACCCACCTCCACATGGGCAAGGGCCCAGGCGCACCCTAGTGGGTTGTGGTCACCTCCTCCCCCTTCTGATCCTCCCATGAATGATGAGGACATCAATACCATTGTAACACCTACAACACCTACTACTATACATAAGGGACCAATCACTAGAACTCGGGCACACCAATTGAATACCATGTACTTTTGTTTCTTGGTAACAATTCTAATGTTCATGAGAATACGATGCTTCCTAAATTGGATACATTTGTGTTGATTACTAATGAAGGGGCTAGCATGGACAAGAGGGATGAACACTGGAGCATGACTTATACATGTTCCTATGACTATGTGATTATGCAACTCCTGATTACCGGAGGAACACTTTGTGCGCTACCAAACGTCACAACGTAACTGGGTGATTATAAAGGTGCTCTAGAGGTGTCTCCGATGGTACTTGTTGAGTTGGCATAGATCAAGATTAGGATTTGTCACTCTGATTGTCGGAGAGGTATCTCTGGGCCCTCTCCGTAATGCACATCACTATAAGCCTTGCAGGCAATGCAACTAATGAGTTAGTTGCGGGATGATGCATTACGGAAACGAGTAAAGAGACTTGTCGATAACGAGATTGAACTAGGTATTGAGATACCGACGATCGAATCTTGGGCAAGTAACATACCGATGACAAAGGGAACAACGTATGTTGTTATGCGGTTTGACCAATAAAAATCTTCGTAGAATATGTAGGAGCCAATATGAACATCTAGGTTCCGCTATTGTTTATTGACCGCAGGCATGTCTCAGTCATGTCTACATAGTTCTCGAAACCGTATGGTCCGCACGCTTAACATTCGGTGACGATCAGCATTATGAGTTTATGTGATTTGATGTACCGAAGGTAGTTCGGAGTCTTGGATGAGATCGGGGACATGACGAGGAGTCTCAAAATGGTCGACACATAAAGATCAATATATTTGACGACTATATTCGGACATCGAAAAGGTTCCGAGTGATTCGGGTATTTTTCGGAGTACCAGGGAGTTACGGGAATACGGGGAAGAAGAATTGGGCCTCATGGGCCAAGTGGTGGAAGAGAGGAGGCAGGGCGCGCGGCCCCCCTAGCCCAAACCGAATTGGACTAGGGGGACGACCCCCCTTTCCTCCTTTCCTCCCTCTCCTTCCTTCTCCCTCCCGTCCTTCCTTTCCTCCTCCTAGTAGGAGTAGGAAAGAGGAGTCCTACTCCTACTAGGAGGAGGACTCCTCCTCCTGGCACGCCCTGCAAGGGCCGCCCGGCCTCCCCCTTTCTCCTTTATATACGGGGGGAGGGGGCACCCTAGAACACACAAGTTGATTGTTCCAAGCCGTGTGCGGTGCCCCCTCCACCATAATCCACCTCAATCATATGGTAGCGGTGCTTAGGCGATGTCACGACCCCGACTCGATGTCACATCGATCTAGCCGGTAACACCTCATATCACTTTGCGGCCTCACGCACGGTATTCCCACGGGTGTCGCCTTACCTTTGCCCGGGACCGTTTGCGCCTTTTGGCTCACGTATATGATAGTGTCGCTAGCATCCATATGATAAAGAGCCCGAGCTGACATGACTAGTCGTAAACCCAAAGTGGCACAGACTTACAGGGACAGGCATCCATGACCCAGCTCCGAACGTGTCGGTCATCAGCAAGTGGGTCCGGGCTGTAGCACTGGGCTAGCAGGACTCCGGTAAACCGGGCTGTAGCGGGCTAACAGGACTCCGGTACTCAAAGCGTGACATTTCCCCGAAGGGACAGACACAGGAACGAAGAAGGACACATGCCGGCCAGCCTAAGTGTTCCAGAGCAGTAGCGAGCTACCATGGCTCAGCGGTAACACTAGGAGACATTTCCCGGTAAGAGAGGCTACTAAAGATAAACAACTAGATAGTCAGATCCCACACATACCAAGCATTTCAGTCATACACACAATATGCTCGATATGTGCAAATACAACGAAGCATCACAACATGACTCTACGACACAAGTACTTTATTTAAGGCTCAGGGAGCCATACATAACATACACAAAGGTACGGGTCTCACGACCCAACATACAAGTCATACAGTCATACAAACCAGCATCGGAAGTAACTTGTCTGAGTACAGACAACTAGTAAAATAAAAGAGGCTTGGGAAGCCTAGCTATAATACAAGGTCCTTCACAAGCTCAGGGTCACCACCTGGGTCTTTAGCCTACTCGTTGATGTCAACGTCTACATAGAACCCATCAGAAGGGGTTGCAGCGTCTTCTGTAAAATGTAGATTATAGCAACATGAGTACAAAGGTACTCAGCAAGACTTACATCAGATCCTATATACATGCATATTATCAAGAAGGGTTGGTGGAGTTATTGCAGCAAGCCAGCTTTGACTCTTGGCTAGACTATCCTACGATACTCCAACTTGAAATGATTTTGCGCACACGAGTCCACTACTCACCACTTCAATACACTACCGAGGATCCACCTCCGTCTTCCTACGGAAGAGCCATCCTCGGCACTCACACTTATCTTGAGGCTTTTAGCAGTTTCCATTTACTTGTCTATGAACTGTATAGGCAACCAAGTAGTCCTTTACCGCGGACGCGGCTATTCGAATAGATCATGATAACCCTGCAGGGGTGTACTTCTTCATACATGTTTCCACCACTTAGCGTCTGCACACGACATGTGCTCGGCAGACTTCAAGCGAAAGCCGACGTGGGTGTAGACCACGACCTACCTAAACACTTAAGCCTCTAGTCCAGGTTTATCGCCTATTCAGGTTCCATCCGCAGGGAGTCCGGCCGAGGTTTCCCATACGGCCCCGAACGATGTGAACAGGGTTCTCGAGATACCTAACGGGTATTCGGTACACCGTGCCACGTACCTACCGCATCACAGCCCACCCCTACGGTCAGCGCTGTCCACGGCCTCCAGTAGGCTACAAACACCAGAAACTACTTGCAACTCCTGGACAGAGAGCTAGGGTGAATAAGAAGCCGAGAGGGTCCATTGGTTTCGGGCCCAATGCATGGTAGTAGCTGATTCTTAAATCACACATACAGATCTCAGTGCTTAAGGTCGGCTTCAATGAAACAACCCACCATGTACTCCTACATGGCCTCTCATCGATACCTTTACCAAATCGTGTTCACCACACCACTCTCATTACCGACATAATCATTTCACTCTAGCCCATCACCCAGATGAACCAGACCTGACACGAGTCTAAGCATAGCAGGCATAGCAAGGTAGGAACAACACATACATATGGCTCAATCAACTCCTACACATGCTAGTGGGTTTCATCTAGTTACTGTGGCAATGATAGGTCATGCAGAGGAAATGGGTTCAACTACCGTAGCACACAGCAGTTTGAAACGCGTTGTCTTAATGCAGTAAAAGAGAGCAGGAGCGAGAACATGGGATTGTATCGATATGATCAAATGGTTGGTTGCTTGCCTGATGGTTCGATGCACTGATACGGTTCTTCGTTAGGCTAATCACGGTACTCCTCGGAGGCAGAACCTGTCGCAAGGGACATCGATACACAACCATCACCAAACAATGTGCAACAATATGATGCATGCATGAAACATGGCAATATGAGTGTGTTGGGCTAATGCAACTAAAACCAGAAGGGTTTGAACAAATTTGAATCAAGGATTCAAATTTCAAATTCAAATATGGCCTTTTAAAGTGCTTTTCCTTGTTCTGCTTAAAACATCAATTTAACTTGTTTGATCATGCATGAAAATAGTACAGATGGATAGATTGGATTTTTCTGATCATTTTTCATATATAATTTGTCCAATTTGGAGTTACAGAATAAAAGTTATGAATTTTTGAAGTTTAAATAATATTCTGGAATTTCCTGATTTAATTTAAATCCAGAAATATAAATATTGCGCCAGCATGACGTCAGCATGACGTCAGTGGTCAACTGCGGCTGGCTGAGGTCAAACCTGATGTGTGGGGCCCACACGTCAGTGACAGGGGGGTTAAACAGGGTTAGTTTAATCCTAATTAGGGGTTAGTGGCGCTGGGGCCCACTGGTCAGTGTCAGGGGGTTAACTAACAGTGGTTAGCGCTAATGATGTCCACCTGGCCGACGGGGCCCATGCGTCAGTGACCCTGGGGGGTCAAACCCCAGGTCGGACAAGTCAAACCCCACCGGCGACATGACGCCGGCGAGGTCCGAGACGGCGGCGTGATGCGGGATCGCGCTACAGGGCACGGGCGAGGCTGTGCTTGGGCTCGTTGGAGAGCCCTTGCTCCCGCGCGTCGAACGGTGGTGGTGGCCGAGCCTGAGGTGGCCGGAGTCGACGGCGGCGAGCTCGGCTGCGGCCGCCGGGGTTCGGTCGTGCACGAAAATAGGGTTGGAGCTCGAAGGCGAGCGAAGCGAGGCGCTAGGGATGCTCTATGGAGCCTTACGAACTCGTTGGACTCGCCGGGGTGACCAAATGGTCACCGGAGCTGCGTCGACGGCGAGCTCGGCGACGGCGGAGGTTCGGCCGTGGTGGGGAGGAGGCTGCGGTGAGGGAACGAGGGGGAGAAGAGGGGGAAACGGTGGCGTAGCTCACCGCGGTTGCAGTGGGCGTCGAAGCGGGCTCGGGGACGCGCTGGAGACGGCGAATCGATGGCGACGGTGGTCGGAGCCCGAGGAGGGGAACGGCGACGTGGCGGCGATGCAGGGCTTCCGGAGACCCGTGGAGCGGTGGGGAGGAAGAGGAGGTCGAGGCGGAGCCGCTGAGCTAGTCGGGGGAGCGAGGGGTGGCCGGAGACGGCTGCTATGGCGAACGGCGGCGACGGTGGTGTTCGGCCGTGTGAGAGAGAGAGCGAGGGAGAGGAGGGGAGAGC
>NC_041390.1:272927489-272977150 GCF_002162155.2 Triticum dicoccoides | reverse complement strand
GGTGTTGGGCACCCACACGCGGCGCTTCTGAGGACCAGCACCGGATGAGGAACCCATGTCACGGCCATGCTTGCGTGTTGCGTCATAGTCAGTCTGACCAGTTTCAGCACTGATGGCTTTGTTGACAAGTTTCTGAAAAGATGTGCACTCATGCAGACGGAGGTCGCGGCGAAGCTCAGGACTAAGGCCCTTACGGAACCTTGCTTGCTTCTTGGCATCGGTAGACACTTCCTCAGTTGCATATCGTGCAAGATTACCAAACTCCCTGCTGTAAACATCCACAGAAAGTCGGCCTTGGGTGAAACTGCAAAATTCTTCACGTTTACGGTCCATGAGACCCTCCGGAATGTGATGTTCACGGAAAGCCTCGCTGAATTCAGCCCAAGTAGTGACATGGCCCACCGGGCGCATAGCTCCATAATTTTCCCACCATAGACTAGCGGGGCCTTCAAGATGATATGCAGCAAAGGTGACCTTGTCAGCCTCCGCTACCAGCGCGGAACGCAGTTTGTGAGCAATACCGCGAAGCCAGTCATCAGCGTCGAGAGGCTCGACGGAGTGGTGGAACGTGGGTGGATGTAATTTGATGAAATCATTGAGTGACACCACGTTAGTCCTCTGATGGTGTGCTGTATTCTGTTCAATACGCTCCAACAAACGGTTGGTCTCCCGCTTGTTTCTCTCAGCTTCCATCATAACCTCGGCTAGTGAAGGAGGATGAGGCAGATTTTCATTCCTGCCTTCACTGCCTTCGGCCTGCTCTTGAGAAGCAGGGTTAGCGCGCGTGTTGACCATCCTAGGTAAACAAGACAATGATTTAGTCAGAATGATAAAATTCCGACAAAGGATAGAAATGTAAGGAATAACTCGAAATGCAAGATGATCATCCGTATGACATGGTAGATACAGAAACTGCTTCTTTATTCCATCGTCATACACACCATACAGGGTTTAGTACAAGACCAAACAAAGTACTATTACGGTGAAAAGAGGATTACATCTCATCGGAGGCATTCCAAGCTCCTATACATTATTTTTCTACACCTCCGGAAAGAGTACAAACTAGGTCATATCCCACGAGTCACGCGGGACGATAGAAGACACAGCTAGTGCGAACTAGTGATACTACCACTAACTCAGACCGATCCATAGTAGTCCTCGTAGAAGTCACCTCCATAGCCTGGAAGCTCAACATGATCATCCGGAAACAGACGATCTCGCGGAGCTTGTGGACCATAGGGGCTAGGATGAGGCCTTGGACCAACAGACGGTGGCCTGCGGGGACCGCGAGGTGGGGTGATGCCTCCTACATCACGCCAAACCATCACGTCTGGCAGAGCAGATCTCACAGGATAGAGATCGCGCATATCTGAATATCCAGCTTGCACCGCCGGTGCGAACCGAGTCAAGGTGGCCCAGTGGTCAGCACGGGTATTGAAGAGCTCTAACCTTAAGGCCCGATTTTCACGGTCCTTATCCTCGAGCATCTCAGCAGTGGTGCGAGTCCGTGAATCCTCCTGAGTGGGGTCAGCATAGATAGCCTGGAGATACCCTTGTGCTCCCGGAAGTGATCCTGGCATATACCGGAAATCAGAGTCCCGAAATAGACCAGATCTGACTCGCATAATGGTCATCATAGAGTAGGCGGCGTCCTGCACAGCCATCTCAATAGTAACCCCGAGTCCATAGGAGCAGTGAAGAGGCTCGGTGGATCCAGGATAAGATGGAAATATCCTGACAGTGCAGAGATACTGGCTTTGATTAAAGTCTCGGAATTGCTCTTCGACTGTGTACTCAGGATACCAGCGGTATCCAGCCTCAGTCATTACCCTGACCAACTTGGCAGTATGGCCGGGTACATCTAGGCATCGAGTCAGGCGAACCACTTGATTGAGGTCGCGAGTGGCCATCTGAAAGCACAATCATAATGCAAGGGCATTAGAATTTCTAGCAAAATTTCGGCAGCATAACAGCTGTAAATGCTCAAGAAGGATTTGAGACATTTGACAAAGGATTTCGTACACATTCAACATCATCATATCAAAGTTCTGAGACCATCCCAGCAACATAATGTGGTAGTAGAACTGAACTAGGCTTGTATCCATCAAACTTATAAGGTACTACTGATTAGTAACACGTGATCCTGATAGAGAGAATAGGTCCTAATTCCTTAACCCCCGGGTGGAAGAATGGACTGACTCAGATCAGAATGTCATAAGATAAAGGAGTAAAAGAGCCTTACGTTCCAACCCACAAACAATTCCCCTACATATAACTAAAGAATTTCTAGACTCAACATCGACCAGTTTGGCTTGGAGAACCTACAGGCAGTCCGGCTCTGATGCCAACGCTGTCAGGACCCCGACTCGATGTCACATCGATCTAGCCGGTAACACCTCATATCACTTTGCGGCCTCACGCACGGTATTCCCACGGGTGTCGCCTTACCTTTGCCCGGGACCGTTTGCGCCTTTTGGCTCACGTATATGATAGTGTCGCTAGCATCCATATGATAAAGAGCCCGGGCTGACATGACTAGTCGTAAACCCAAAATGGCACAGACTTACAGGGACAGGCATCCATGACCCAGCTCCGAACGTGTCGGTCATCAGCAAGTGGGTCCGGGCTGTAGCACTGGGCTAGCAGGACTCCGGTAAACCGGGCTGTAGCGGGCTAACAGGACTCCGGTACTCAAAGCGTGACATTTCCCCGAAGGGACAGACACAGGAACGAAGAAGGACACATGCCGGCCAGCCTAAGTGTTCCAGAGCAGTAGCGAGCTACCATGGCTCAGCGGTAACACTAGGAGACATTTCCCGGTAAGAGAGGCTACTAAAGATAAACAACTAGATAGTCAGATCCCACACATACCAAGCATTTCAGTCATACACACAATATGCTCGATATGTGCAAATACAACGAAGCATCACAACATGACTCTACGACACAAGTACTTTATTTAAGGCTCAGGGAGCCATACATAACATACACAAAGGTACGGGTCTCACGACCCAACATACAAGTCATACAGTCATACAAACCAGCAGCGGAAGTAACTTGTCTGAGTACAGACAACTAGTAAAATAAAAGAGGCTTGGGAAGCCTAGCTATAATACAAGGTCCTTCACAAGCTCAAGGTCACCACCTGGGTCTTTAGCCTACTCGTTGATGTCAACGTCTACATAGAACCCATCAGAAGGGGTTGCAGCGTCTTCTGTAAAATGTAGATTATAGCAACATGAGTACAAAGGTACTCAGCAAGACTTACATCAGATCCTATATACATGCATATTATCAAGAAGGGTTGGTGGAGTTATTGCAGCAAGCCAGCTTTGACTCTTGGCTAGACTATCCTACGATACTCCAACTTGAAATGATTTTGCGCACACGAGTCCACTACTCACCACTTCAATACACTACCGAGGATCCACCTCCGTCTTCCTACGGAAGAGCCATCCTCGGCACTCACACTTATCTTGAGGCTTTTAGCAGTTTCCATTTACTTGTCTATGAACTGTATAGGCAACCAAGTAGTCCTTTACCGCGGACGCGGCTATTCGAATAGATCATGATAACCCTGCAGGGGTGTACTTCTTCATACATGTTTCCACCACTTAGCGTCTGCACACGACATGTGCTCGGCAGACTTCAAGCGAAAGCCGACGTGGGTGTAGACCACGACCTACCTAAACACTTAAGCCTCTAGTCCAGGTTTATCGCCTATTCAGGTTCCATCCGCAGGGAGTCCGGCCGAGGTTTCCCATACGGCCCCGAACGATGTGAACAGGGTTCCCGAGATACCTAACGGGTATTCGGTACACCGTGCCACGTACCTACCGCATCACAGCCCACCCCTACGGTCAGCGCTGTCCACGGCCTCCAGTAGGCTACAAACACCAGCAACTACTTGCAACTCCTGGACAGAGAGCTAGGGTGAATAAGAAGCCGAGAGGGTCCATTGGTTTTGGGCCCAATGCATGGTAGTAGCTGATTCTTAAATCACACATACAGATCTCAGTGCTTAAGGTCGGCTTCAATGAAACAACCCACCATGTACTCCTACATGGCCTCTCATCGATACCTTTACCAAATCGTGTTCACCACACCACTCTCATTACCGACATAATCATTTCACTCTAGCCCATCACCCAGATGAACCAGACCTGACACGACTCTAAGCATAGCAGGCATAGCAAGGTAGGAACAACACATACATATGGCTCAATCAACTCCTACACATGCTAGTGGGTTTCATCTAGTTACTGTGGCAATGACAGGTCATGCAGAGGAAATGGGTTCAACTACCGTAGCACACAGCAGTTTGAAACGCGTTGTCTTAATGCAGTAAAAGAGAGCAGGAGCGAGAACATGGGATTGTATCGATATGATCAAATGGTTGGTTGCTTGCCTGATGGTTCGATGCACTGATACGGTTCTTCGTTAGGGTAATCACGGTACTCCTCGGAGGCAGAACCTGTCGCAAGGGACATCGATACACAACCATCACCAAACAATGTGCAACAATATGATGCATGCATGAAACATGGCAATATGAGTGTGTTGGGCTAATGCAACTAAAACCAGAAGGGTTTGAACAAATTTGAATCAAGGATTCAAATTTCAAATTCAAAATGGCCTTTTAAAGTGCTTTTCCTTGTTCTGCTTAAAACATCAATTTAACTTGTTTGATCATGCATGAAAATAGTACAGATGGATAGATTGGATTTTTCTGATCATTTTTCATATATAATTTGTCCAATTTGGAGTTACAGAATAAAAGTTATGAATTTTTGAAGTTTAAATAATATTCTGGAATTTCCTGATTTAATTTAAATCCAGAAATATAAATATTGCGCCAGCATGACGTCAGCATGACGTCAGTGGTCAACTGTGGCTGGCTGAGGTCAAACCTGACGTGTGGGGCCCACACGTCAGTGACAGGGGGGTTAAACAGGGTTAGTTTAATCCTAATTAGGGGTTAGTGGCGCTGGGGCCCACTGGTCAGTGTCAGGGGGTTAACTAACAGTGGTTAGCACTAATGATGTCCACCTGGCCGACGGGGCCCATGCGTCAGTGACCCTGGGGGGTCAAACCCCAGGTCGGACAAGTCAAACCCCACCGGCGACATGACGCCGGCGAGGTCCGAGACGGCGGCGTGATGCGGGATCGCGCTACAGGGCACGGGCGAGGCTGTGCTTGGGCTCGTTGGAGAGCCCTTGATCCCGCGCGTCGAATGGTGGTGGTGGCCGAGCCTGAGGTGGCCGGAGTCGACGGCGGCGAGCTCGGCTGCGGCCGCCGGGGTTCGGTCGTGCACGGAAATAGGGTTGGAGCTCGAAGGCGAGCGAAGCGAGGCGCTAGGGATGCTCTATGGAGCCTTACGAACTCGTTGGACTCGCCGGGGTGACCAAATGGTCACCGGAGCTGCGTCGACGGCGAGCTCGGCGACGGCGGAGGTTCGGCCGTGGTGGGGAGGAGGCTGCGGTGAGGGAACGAGGGGGAGAAGAGGGGGAAACGGTGGCGTAGCTCACCACGGTTGCAGTGGGCGTCGAAGCGGGCTCGGGGACGCGCTGGAGACGGCAAATCGACGGCGACGGTGGTCGGAGCCCGAGGAGGGGAACGGCAACGTGGCGGCGATGCAGGGCTTCCGGAGACCCGTGGAGCGGTGGGGAGGAAGAGGAGGTCGAGGCGGAGCCGCTGAGCTAGTCGGGGGAGCGAGGGGTGGCCGGAGATGGCTGCTATGGCGAACGGCGGCGACGGTGGTGTTCGGCCGTGTGAGAGAGAGAGCGAGGGAGAGGAGGGGAGAGCTGGGGGAGAGTGAGAGAGAGCAGGGGGGAGGCGTGGCGTCGTCCGGGGCATCGAGCGAGGAGGGGAGGGCAGGCAGGCAGGGAGAGAGGTGGCGTGGCGCGGTGGCGCGCGCGCGCGCCGGCCACACTCCCCTCCCTCTGTCGAGGACGAAGACGACAGAGGAGGGAGGCGGGCTGGGCCGCCTGCTGGCTGGGCCGGCCAGCTGGCTGGGCCGCACAGGGAGGAGCCCAGGTAAGTTTCTCCCTTTGTTTATTTTTCTGTTTTCAAATTTTTGACATTTGTTTTGATTTAAAAATATATTAAATCATTTATTTAACTTATGCCAATTTTTGCAGGAGCTAGATATATTATTCCAGAGCTCCTTTATAAATGGCATAATATTTGGACATATATTAATATATATAATTAATATATTTCCAATGCAAATATTTATGCATTAATTCCAAAAGCCCAAAATAAATACCTATGAGCTCTTAAAAATATTGGTTTGATTTTTATCTCTGTCCAATATTTTCAGAGAGCCACATGAGCATTTTCTTGGACCCTTTTGGAGAAATTTTTATTTGGATCATTTTCAAAATGATTCTGAGGGTTGCACAGATCCCCATTTCAAGTTTCTGATGAAAGAGTAAACATGATGCAACACTCTAATGCATGACTAGCTAGGGTGTGACAGGCGAAGTCCTGCGTCGGTAGCAACATCATCGTCGTCATCACGCCGTTGTACTGACGGAACTCTCCCGTGAAGCTCTACTGGATCGGAGTTCATGGGACGTCATCGAGCTGAACATGTGCTGAACTCGGAGGTGCCGTGCATTCGGTACTTGGATCGGCCGGACCGTGAAGACGTATGACTACATCAACCGCGTTATCATAATGCTTTCGCTTATGGTATACGAGGGTACGTAGACAATACTCTCCTCTCTCATTGCTGTGCATCACCATGATCTTGCGTGTGCGTAGGAATTTTTTTGAAATTACTACGTTCCCCAACAGGCTGATCTTTCATGATTGGAGTGGATTCCCTCGAAGAACATGAAGAACACGGGGAAGAATGGGGAGAAATCACAAGGGTAAACACTCTAGAACAAGTCCAATCACACATTCACTAGACAATCAAACACACTAGATCCACAAGGTACATGAACAACAAAGGGAAAGATACAAGGTAGAGTTCATCCCAAATTTAAAGGGGATGGGGGCTTGATGATCTAGATAGTCCCGAAGGGGTCTTGATATCCCTCGGGATATTCTCCGAGGAGGTCTTGGCCTCCAACGGAGTAGTCTCTCTCTCTCAAGAGGAGAAGGTAGGAGCAAAGCTCACATACAAATGAGCTATCACTTTGCTAACCCTAGAATGGAGGAGGGGGATGTCTATTTATAGTCTAAGCCACGAAGGGGTAAGTGGGAAAGGGAAACATGGGCCTTGGGCCTTGTCCATGTGCGCAGGCAGGCACCGGATGTCTGGGCTGGGGGCCGGATGTCCAGCTATTCGCGAGACGTCGGATGTCCGGGGCACTCGCCGGATGTCCGTCCTGGCAGTGGCCGAATCTGTCTTCCTCTGGATAGGCGATGCCGGATTTCTGGGATGACTCGGATGTCCGGGCTATGGCATGGCGCCAGATGTCCGGGATGGCCGCCGGATGTCCAACCGCTAATGCTTTTGGCCGTCTATTGCGGCAACTCCTACGCGGCTGCCCAGGCGCCGGATGTCCGGCCACTGTAGCTTCAGCAGCTCCGTCTTCTTCCGTCTTTGCTTCCATGCTTCCCTCGCGGATGGTGTAGTTGTTCCTTGGCTCTTGCACTCCTCCTCATCTCCTGTGAAGCTCCGATAATACCTATGCATGCACACGAGAGGGTGTCAAATCGTATACCATCCTCAAAGGGGTCAAGTGAGCATGTGTAAAGGAGATGATTAACCTTTGTGTATATGAAGTAGATGTCGCACGTGTCACTCGCCGAACAGACTCTTGACATGGTGATGTCCATAGGATGCTCCACATCATCTCCCCCCCTTGGGAAAGATCCGACCTTGGATCGAAAACCAAATCACCATGGGAAAGAGATGGCTTCGCCATGTAGAAGTGGATGTTCACCAAGTACTCGTCGTCTTGAAGCTCGAAATGGGCACTCTCCAATGTCGCACCGTCTAGTGATTCCTTCAAAAGGAGTAAGGACAACAAACAATTGGAAAAATAAATGTGGTTAGCGTTAGTGCAAAACCAAGCATTCAAGAGGTGATTCACCAAACAAGTTTCCTCATCATGCAACGCATATGGTGTGACAAAGGACTGTGACATGGCATGTAATCATATCAATCAAGCACAAGCAAATATATCATGGGGACAAGTATGCAATTGTGAGGTCATAGCAAGCATTCACAAATTGCTCAATGAAAGGTCTATGGTAGGCATATGAATCATTCACAACACTAAAGAAGATGTGAGGTCTAAACACATGGATCAAGTGCAAGACAATCCAAGCAATACGTGCATAGGGTGTAGTGAAGATAGTGTGGCACTCAACACAATAGAAAGAGCAATTGTTCATCATGTGTGAGGAAATCAAGTCAATCATGTGATAAGAAATGGGACAAAGTTGCAACCAAACATATGATAGGAGCAAGTAATCCAAGAATTGGATGCAACACACAAGGTATATATATCCTGATGCATGGAACGGTGAAAATGACAAGTCGAAGCAAGATCTCTAACATGTGTGAAAGCAAGTGGTCCAAGATGGCCAATAAGTCTCTTGCTGCAAGCAACACAAGTAGTATGATCCACAATATCCATGCTCAAGAAAGATGTCACCTTGAAGGCGTGTCCATGTGCGTCCTTCACAATGCCAAAACACAAGCAAGTGCGATGTAGAATCATCGTGGTAGAAGGTGGTTCTCTCTCAATAGCTCGAATGGTTAACTCACGTGAAGTGGAAGTCGACACAAAGTCCAAGTATCCTACACATGCGCAAAACAAAGCAAATAACATATGCGCATGGTAGATAAACACATCATCCGTCATGATGGTTCTCTTATTTTGCACATAACCATTAGAAACACGAGTGCATGAATAATATGATGCAACAATGGCTATATTCATGGCACTAGGTATATGGTGCAAAGAGGTAAGACAAGCATGGTTCACAAGAATTATGTCAAAATCTCCAAATATATGCGAGAATGCTATGGGGGCAAACTCATTATCAAGACTAAAGGCATAATTTCACTCAATACATGGCAAATAATCTAGCATGAGAGAGGCAACATATGGAGATATATGACAAGAAACAATAACAATCATGTGCAAAGCATGTAGATGGTTGTCATCAACCGCATGAAGCGAGCAACTATGAATCATCGGTGATGCAACAAGGCAAGCAATCATAGTAATCAAGTCGTGCAAGCTAGTAGTGTGAAGATGCAACATACTAGAGGAAATTATGGCAATCATGTCATGTGAGCAAATAATAGGCGTAGGCAATGCACATGACATGTCGCAAGCACGAACACAAAGCAAGATCATAGTATAATCATAGGCATGGGTCATAAGTGGAACATGGCAATAACAAGCAATATCTCCACCAAGCTTGAAAATACATATACAAGTAGTAGAATCAATCATCATGTGTAATGAAAAGCATGGGTAACAAATGCATGGTAAAGCCATATGAATTAGCATATCATGCAAAGTGAACATGGCAAGATGGGCATATAATATGTAATTGTAAATAACCCATAGCTAAGTGAGGGCCATGTAGAAGAAATGCGCGAAGTCTTTGCACGAAGAGAGCGGTTGGAAAGACAATCCATGGGTTCCCAAGTCATCATTGCTCTCTAGAGCATGTTTTGTCAACTCATGGGATTGTGAGGTTGACAAGTATTCATGGGTACCCACACAAAAGAGACACAAACGAAAGAAATTGTGTCCGTGGTAAATGTACACATCATCCATCATGATGTGTATGTGCACATGAGGGTTAACACAAGATAAGAATCTCTCAAAGAAATTTGATGCATGGTATAAGAACATGTCATCCATCATGAAATAATAGTTGTTATGTATAACACGATGAGGACACAAATTGAGAATGCAAGTATATGGCACATCAATAGCATGTTATTCATGGGAAGCATATTGTGCGCATAAGTATAGGGATCATGCAATGGATGGGATGGGTCAAAATCTCCTAACATGTGTGAGGAAACTATGGGGGTCTCCTCATGAGCAATATTGGAAACAACATATGGAGAACATGGAGAACATCCAAAACAATGCATATCCGAAGCTAGGTGGTCATGGCATGGCATATGAGATAAATGATGCAAAGGGAGCATATCAATATCATCAAAAGAAAAACAAATGTCAATAACCATGGGCTTGTCATCTACGCCATAAGTTCAAATTGGGTTAATCTTAATGGCATATGCATAGTCACTACGATGAGATTGCAAATATGACATATGGTTGATCTCATGCATAGCATATGACAAGTCAAGCGGATTGTCAAACATGATGTGACCTAGAGAATTGTCACTAGAAATCGTATGTAACATGGCATCACAACTAATAGACTCCACATGTCAATCACCAAACTCATCATAAATGGGTAAATCATCGCATGGGTAAGTCGCACTAGCATGAAGCATGGTAATAGGTCTATCAACATCATGCAAGCAATCAATGTCAAGAATGTCCACTAGTGGAACTAGAGTATCACCTTCACCTATGTTACCATTCTCATTCCACTCAAGTGTTGTAGGTGAGGTGGTAAACACCAAATGGTGGTCATCTTCATCTTGATGGAACCATGTGGGGTTGCATCATATTCCACCATGGCATAGGTTACCATCGAGGGTTTCTCGTTTGTAGGCCACGGATGGATAATGGTGAAGTGGTCAACATCAATCATGAACTCGAGGCGATGATGAGTGGCGGTGATGTCAAAGTCGGACCGTTCCTAATTAGTCGAAACATCTTAGGAAATGGGAAAATCGCGAACTCAAAATCTCAAATGTCAAATGTCAAATGATGGTAGCGGGAAAGCGGTGGTGGTTGCGGAAGTATTGGTGGAAACCTGATCAAAATGGGTTAAGGTGGTGGAAGGGTATGATGGGATATACACGGTGTTGGAGTTGGAAGCATGGTCCCTAAGTAGCCGAAACACCTTAGGAGACACAACTCACAACACAAACAAAATTGGGTTAGGTTGGGGTGGTGGAAGTGTATGGTGGGCAAGCCTATGTGGAAGTTATGGTGGTGGTCGATGATGACGCATTCATCCTAAGTAGATAAAAAACCTTAGGAGACTCGAATCACTACTCAAGCAACTACTAATGCTATGTGGAACAAAAATGGGTTAGATTGTGGAAGGCTATGGTGGTTTTGCGGACGATATGGTGGGAGCCCTAGGCAAAGATACCAAAGTGCCAAAAATTTGATGGAGTAAAATGGTGTTGAAACCAATCTAAAGGGATAGAGGATGTCAATAGCTACTCAACGAGCTAAAGAACGTGAAAATCAGACTCCGGATGTGAAAGTTATGGGCAAAAACGGTGAAACGCGGGAGGCTAAATTCCTAGGGGTCAGAAATCCGGGGGTGGGGGGTGGATATCCGGGGGTCAGTGTCCAGAACCGTGCATATTTGGCGCTCCAGGAGCCGGATGTCTGGCTTGGGCCCCGGATGTCCGACCTGTGGCCCAGATGTCCGTCCTGTAGCCCAGATGTCTGGTCCGATGATTCCAGATCGGGATTTGGACTTCGAAACTCGATTTGGGGCGGAAATTGATGATTTCGGGGCAAAATATGATGGATTTTGTCGATGGAAGGTGGAGAAAAGTGGGGAGAAGCTAGATCTACTCAAGACACAACGAATCCATGGATCAAAATCAACAAAAAATCATCAAACCAACAAATCACAAAAAACATTTGGGGGCTATTTTTGGTGGGGATATTCGAATTTAGGACGAAATCAAGCAAAAGAAGGCTAGAAAACAGTGGGAGGGACTCCAAATACGTGATAAACGTGGCTCATGATACCATATGATAGCATGAGCACTCCGAAGTCGTGATGAACGTAAGCTCCGATTCCATATGATACGGGGCTAACCCGGTGTAGGCCGATCTTTCACGATTGGAGTGGATTCCCTCGAAGAACACAAATAACACATGGAAGAACGGGGGGAAATCACAAGGGGAGACACTCAAGAATAAGTCCAATCACACATCCACTAGACAATCAAACACAAAAGATCCACAAGGTACATGAACAACAAAGGGAAAGATACAAGGTAGAGTTCATCCCAAATCCAAAGGAGATGGGGCTTGATGATCTAGATAGATCCTTCCTCGAAGGGGTCTTGATATCCCTCAGGATCTTCTTCGAGGAGGTCTTGGCCTCCAATGGAGTAGTCTCTCTCTCTCTCAAGAGGAGAAGGTAGGAGCAAAGCTCACATACAAATGAGCTATCACTTTGCTAACCCTAGACTGGAGGAGGGGGATGTCTATTTATAGTCTAAGTCACGAAGGGGTAAGTAGGAAAGGGATACATGGGCCTGGGGCCCTGTCATGTGCGCAGGCAGGCGCTGGATGTCTGGGCTGGGGGCCGGATGTCCGGCTGTTCGCGAGACGCCAGATTTCCGGGGTACTGCTGGATGTCTGGCCTGGCAGTGGTCGAATTTGTCCTTCTCCGGATAGGCGATGCCAGATTTCCTAGATGATGTTGGATGTCCGGGCTGTGGCCTGGTGCGGGATGTCCGGGATGGCTGCCAGATGTCCAACCGCTGATGCTTTTGGCCGTCTATTGGGGCAGCTCCTGGGCGGCTGCCCAGGCATGGGATGTCCGGCCTCTGGCCCGGATGTCTGACCGCTGTAGCTTCAGCAGCTCCGTCTTCGCTTACATGCTTCCCTCGTGGATGGTGAAGTTGTTCCTTGGCGCTTTCACTCCTCCTCATCGTTTGTGAAGCTCCGACAATACCTATGCATACACACGGGAGGGGTGTGAAGTAGTATACCATCCTCGAAGGGTCAAATGAGCACGTGTAAAGGAGATGATTCACCTTTGTGTATATGAAGCAGATGCCGCACGTGTCACTCGCCAAACAGATTGTTGACATGGTGATGTCCATAGGATGCTCTGTATCATGAATCCTCCTTGATGACATACAGGGACATGGAAGAAATATATAAGATGCCATTTCATAAATTTCGTCCATAGCTTATAATATGTGCTCTGCCACCTTATTTTTGGCCCAGGTCCATGTAATTTCGAAATACTTGAGTATAGGCTGTTTGTAGAGTCCGTATGTGTGGGGAAACAAGAGTTAGGGTTCGTTTCGGACCCGTCCTCCAAGGGTCATGAAATTCCCCCCTCTTCCTCCATATATACAACCCTTAGGGCGTCGTTTAGACTTTGAGTTTTGTTTAGATTAAAATTTCTCCATAGGTGCAAGTTCGTGTACTTTGTTTGTGTTCAACGACCAGACCAAGACATCACAGAACCCCACTTTCATCAATAAAGCTTTCCTCTTATATTTGCAATATCCAGATTGCAATCTCAGTTTCTTGATATTCTTCATTTCCTCATAGCAAATAGACTCTCGTGGTCAGGTTGATCGTGCTCCGGCGTGGTCAATAACCCCTCAGAAGTTGGTTTAGCGATTGATAAGGCGCGACGTCTCGCACGTTCGTTGTCGGATCGTCAGGGTCGACTCCCAAGAAAATGATAACTATCTCATTGAAACATCAGGACACCTTCGCCTCTATGAAGTGGTATCAGATTTCCAGGTTGCTTGATGAGATTTTCCAGTTTTCATAGTTTAGATCGCGTTTGTTCTTCATACCTACAGTCCACAAAAAAGCCAACAAAAAATTAGGGTTAGTTCATCATATCCGAACCAATCTGAGCCTTTGCATAATCTTTTTATGGCTTTGCTTTGTTGAATTTTTGGTTGCATCATCGTGTCTAGTTGCTAGTGTTAGCGTCTAGTCCTTTAGAGTTTTGAGTTCTCTCATAGTTTGTCACATCGCTGCTACTTCTTGAGCTTGCGTTGTTTTTTTGGTTGAAGAGGAAAGGGTGATGCAGTACAGTAGAGATAAGTATTTCCCTCAGTTAAGAACCAAGGTATCAATCCAGTAGGAGAAACACGCAAGTCCCCAATAGATGCACCTACACAAACAATCAAACACTTGCACCCAATACGATAAAGGGGTTGTCAATCCCTTCACGGTCACTTGAAAGGTGAGATCCGATAGAGATAGATAAAACTAAATAAAAGATAAAATATTTTTGGGTTTTATGGTTTATAGATCAAAAAATAAAAGATTGCAAAATAGTAGACCGGAAACAAATATGATGGAAAATAGACCCGGGGGCCATAAATTTCACTTGAGGTTTCTCGCTTGAAGGCAAATAATACGGTGGGTGAACAAATTACTGTCGAGCAATTGATAGAAAAGTGCAAAGTTATGACGATATCCAAGGCAATGATTATGAATATAGGCATCACGTCTGTGTCAAGTAGACCGACTCCTGCCTGTATCTACTACTATTACTCCACACATGGACCGATATCCAACATGCATCTAGAGTATTAAGTTCATAAAGAACGGAGTAACTCAAGGGAATATGCCCTAGAGGCAATAATAAATTTGTTATTTATATTTGCTTATATCATGATAAATGTTTATTATTCATGCCAGAATTGTGTTAACCGGAAAGTTGATACATGTGTGAATACATAGACAAAGCAAAGTGTCCCTAGTATGCCTATACTAGACTAGCTCGTTAATCAAAGATGGTTAAGTTTCCTAATTATAGACATGTGTTGTCATTTGATGAACGAGATCACATCATTAGGAGAATGATGCGATGGACAAGACCCATCTGTTAGCTTAGCATAATGATCCCTAAGTTTTATTGCTATTGCTTTCTTCATGACTTATACATATTCCTTTGACTATGAGATTATGCAACTCCCGAACGCCGGAGGAATACCTTGTGTGCTATCAAACGTCACAACATAGCTGGGTGATTATAAAGATACTCTACAGGTATCTCCGAAGGTGTTTGTTGGGTTGGCATAGATCAAGATTAGGATTTGTCACTCCGAGTATCGGAGAGGTATCTCTGGGCCCTCTCGATAATGCACATCATGATAAGCCTTGCAAGCAATGTGACTAATGAGTTAGTTATGGGATGATGCATTACAGAACGAGTAAAGAGACTTGCCGGTAACGAGATTGAACTAGGTATGAAGATACGGACGATCCAATCTCGGGCAAGTAACATACCGATGACAAAGGGAATGATGTATGTTGTGATTACGGTTTGACCGATAAAGATCTTCATAGAATTTGTAGGAACCAATATGAGCATCCAGGTCCCATTGTTGGTTATTGACCAGATAGGTGTCTCAGTCATGTCTACATAGTTCTTGAACCCGTAGGGTCCGCATGCTTAAACGTTCGATGATGATTTTTATTATGATTTATGTGTTTTGGTGACCGAAGATTGTTCGGAGTCCCGGATGAGATCACGGACACGATGGGGAGTCTCGAAATGGTCGAGAGGTAAAGATTGATATATTGGACGATAGTATTCGGACACCGGAATGGTTACGGAGTGCTTCGGGTACTTATCAGAATACCGGGGGGAGGGGGGTTTACCGGAACCCCCCGAGGAAAGTAATGGGCCACATGGGCCTTGGGAGGGAGGCGCACCAGCCCACAAGGGGCTGGCGCGCCCCCCACTTGGAATGTGTTCGAATTGGAGTAGGGAAGGGGGCAGCGCCCCCTTTCCTTCTCCTTCTCAAAACAAGCGTTTGCCCCGCTTTATAGATAAAGCATAAGTCCATACAACCACGTCCCAATCAAAGTCATAAAATAAATATGCTAGGGCCACAGCACAGAGACGCCCAAAAGAACTGAAGAGAAACAGAAAAGGCCACCAGGAGAAGCTACGAAGTTGTCGAGCGGTCAGAGAGTCGATGCGTGGTAGCCACCAGAGCGTCCAGAAAGAGCTGAAGATGGTCACGATCCCTCGGCCTAGCAAGCGGATGCCAGTGCTGCAAGAAGGCAAGAAATTTGAAGAACGAGTCAGAAGCACATCGCAGGAACACCCGCTCGATCACCATCTTGCTGCGAGTACTCCAAAGAGTCCACATCATAGCTGCAAAGATGAGCCAGAATAGTCGGTGCTTACGGCCAACCTGAGTGGCCCTAACCTGTAGAAACTCTGCAAGGTCAAGGGCCTCCCACTTTGATCCTAGAGATTCATGAACAAAGCACCAAAGTGCATGTGCTGCTACGCATGAGAATAAAATGTGCGTTCCCATTTCCGGGATGTGGCACAAAGGGCAAAGGCCATTGCCCAGACCCTGGCATTTCAGCCCCTCGGTCCCCGAAGGTAGACAATCTCGGCGAAGCTGCCATATGAAAATCTTAATCTTCAAGGGTATCGGCGCCTTCCACAATGGGGATAGCCATTGTAGAACTGGCAATCAGCATAGTGCCTGATAGGCCAAACTAACAGAGAATTCACCCGAAGGGGAAAGGCTCCAAGAAACAGAGTCAGGGGCCTGGGACAGAGGAAGAGGGACTACTTCCCTCATTTCTGTCCATTCCCGTACCTCATTTGGTCCGAATGAGTAGCGGAACGCAATGTTCCAGCCCTCATCCAAAGCAGCCGTCGAAACAAGGATGGCCGAGTCGTCACTAATCGCAAAGAGACTCGGGAACCACAGGCGAAGATGCTCATTGTCAAACCAAGGGTCCAACCAAAACTGGGTCCCAGACCCATTGCCAACCGAGGAACGCAAACCCAGCCTAATCTCTTCTTTTATGGCCTTAATAGATTTCCATAACTGGGACCCGACCGAGAGAGAGCAAGCCAAGAGGGGTTGATCCTACAAGTACTTGGCCTCAATCAGCTGCAGCCACAAACCCCCACACCTCCTCAGATCCAAACCCAATGCAGCATCAGCGCAACATTCATCTGGCGAGACACTGCCCAGGCCACCTTGGTCCTTAGGCAGTTAGATGTTAGCCCACTTCACCATATGGTACTTGGTCCGACCATCCCCTGCCTGCCGAAAGAACCTAGACAACTCCTTGTTAAAGGAGCTATGCACACCTTCAGGTAAGATGTACATCCCCATCATATACATGGGGAGGCTGGTAAGGTTAGAGCTAATGAGGACAATTTTTCTACCTTTAGAAGTGAATCGACTACACCAGGGCTCTGTACGGGACACTACTTGTCGCACAAGCGGATCATACCCACTCACCAAAATCCTAGACTCAGCCAGGGGCATCCCCAAGTAAGATATGGGGAACGAAGCCAGCCTACAGTTGAGGTTATCCGTAATCCGAAGCTGCTCAGCCTTCGAGTAGCCAAGGACCACCACCTCGCTCTTATCAAAGTTAATCTTAAGTCCAAACATTTCCTCAAAGCAGAGCAAAAGGAACTTAAGATTAACAATGTCCCAGTCTGAGCCTTCCACCCTAATCATGGTGTCATCCGCATTCTGCAAGTGAGTAACCCCTCCATTCAGGATGAGGTGACTCACTACACCCTTAAGGTGGCCGGCCAACTTGGCCTTATCTAAGATGCCCTCAAGGGCATCAACTGCGAGGTTGAAAAGCAAGGGGGAGACAGGGTCCCCTTGCTTTACCCCCTGGAAGCCTGGAAAAAGGGGCCCACCTCGCCATTCATGTTTATCGCCGTGTTCCCAGATCTAACCAATTGCATGATCCAGGAGCACTACCTTTCATCAAATCCACGTTGCTCCATCACCAACCTCAAAAAGGACCAGTCTAGATGGTCATACGCCTTCTGCAAGTCCAGTTTGAGGAAGACCCCCTTAAGCCCCTTCCACGCCACCTCATGGACAATCTCATGAAGGGCAAGAATTATGTCATGGATTCACCTTCCCTTCAAGAACGTGTATTGGAGGGGGTGAGCAATTCGCTCCGCCACCGGGGATAAATGGGTTGCGCAAACCTTCGCAAAGATTCGCTCCAACACGTTGATCACCGTGGTGGGGCAGAACTACCGGATATCCATCGCCCCAACTACTTTGGGGTTCAGGGACATGACACCATAATTAATCCTAGCCATGTCCAAGGTTCCAATATAGAACTCATGAAACATGGGCATAATGACCGGACGTAGGAATTTCTAGAAAAAAACTACCGGGAGGCCATTCGGTCCCGAGGCCGAGCAAGCTTTCATAGACGCAATTGCCCGACCCACCTCCTTAGGGAAGAATGGGAGAGTAAGATCCGCATTCTCCACATCGGAGACCTGGTCAGCAAGTGGCCAGAAGTCAGCACGGAGAGAGACGCCTGCGCGCGGCTCTGCCAAAAAAGATCCTTATAAAAGGAGTAAATATGGGTGGAGATGTCATCTGGGTTCTCCAGAAGAACATCCCCATCCCAGAGCAATGGGATGGCACATTTCCTCCTGCGGCCATTAGCAATCACCTGAAAGTAGGCTGCGTTTGCATCCCCCTTAAGGAGCCAGTTCTGTCCCCCTCGACATTGCCAAAACAACTCCTCACTCTTGTAATTGTCCATGAGTGAGGCCTCGAGGGCATATCTCCTAAGCCAGTCGTCAGGAGACAGGCCCTGCCCGTTTGCAAGGCTATCCAGCACCTTAATCTGATCTAGCAGGGCCCCTTTATGGGCCCGAAGATTAGCACCAACGTTCGCCCGCTAGCCCATCATGGCCTGACGGGACAATTTAGCATAGTGATGCCAGACATCCACGACACAAAACACCTGAGGCGGTGACGCGACCACCTCTAGCCAGCGGTCGCGAACCATCTCAAAGAAACCTGGTTGCTCCAGCCAGAACGTCTCAAAGCGGAAGCGACGGGTTCTAGGGGGGGCCTCGTCCCCCAACAAGAAAAGCAGGTGGTATGGTCGGAGCCAATCCGAGTGACCGCTTTGAGAGAGAAAAGTGGGAACATCACTTCCCACTGGGCCGACACAAAGACCCGAGCCAAGACACCCCGGATGGGGTCCGCTTGCTTATTCGTACACGTGAACCTAGCCCCTACGCGGGCTATCTCATGGAGCGGTAGGTCTGCAATGCAATCATTGAATAGACGCATGCGGACCCGATCAACATTAGGCGAGCTTTTATCAGAAGCCCACCTAATGAGGTTGAAGTCCACGACCACCACCACCAGAGTGGTGCACCTCTCTACCTTATTTTTTAGCTCGGTAAGGAAGGCGGCTGAGCGCCCATGATCTGCAAGACCATAGACGAAAATCACCTCCCAACTGAAGTGGACTCGTCGGTCTGTGATCGACATGCTCAGGAAGAAATCCCCTCGGTCCATATTCTCAACCGAGAAGGCATCCTCCCTGACCCCAAGCAAAATGCCACCAGATTGGCCCGTAGCAGGCAACCACTGCCAGGCAAACTGGTGGCGACAGAGCCCCTAGAGCTCAAGCATACAAAAGTCCTAGCGTATCATCTCCTAAAGGCCCACGATGTTAATCTCCTCTTGTCACAAATACTCAATGAGCTGTCTCCACCGGCCAGTGAGGCCCAAGCCCCTAATGTTCCAACATAGGAGCTTCATTTAATAATCTCAAAGGAATCCCTAGGCCCCGCAAGCGGGGCCGAGCTAGCCCGCCAGTTAATCGTGGGTCGGGGGGAAGCCTTCATCGACCGCCCCCGCGTAGGGGGGCAACGGATGCCTCTGGTCCGAGGGAGGCGGACCTGGAACTAGACCCACACACCTCTAGTCGGTGTTCAGTGGGATTGAGACGCGTGGGGGGACGTCCTCGCAGCGTCCTCACCGAGGGGGGAGTGTTAGGGGTGTCGCCAACACGGTCTCCAACTAGGGCGCCACACCATCGCTGGTCTCTCTATGACCAGGGTCAGTGTGCGTCGGGGTGCTGGACTTGGCCCGTGCAGCATAAGCGCGAGCTTCAGCCAACGCCCTGTCAAGTCTCTTCTTGGCGGAGATAGCAAAGATCTGCTCAAGGATGGGCCCCTTCTCACCACGAAACACAATGCCACTATTGGAAGCCACCTCAGCCAGATGGGACAACGGAGTGGAACCAAGCATAGAAAAACGAGAACCAGAATAGGACGGGTCAGGGGGAACGGGGGAGTACCTGAGGACAAGTCGCGAGCACCCACCCGCATGGTGGCCTTCTCCTGGATCGTCGGAACACGGCCGTCCAGTAGGGCCTGGGACTGGCTGAGTCTCGCACTCTGACGCGTGGCCACCAACGGAGAAGCCCCGCCCCGAAGTTTGGAGCCGACCGCGGTAGGGATCACCAAGCTAGGTCCAAGGCCGGGGGAGGCTCCAAGTCCGGGGACCCCAAGGTTGGGGAAGGTGGGGACCCCAGTGAACGCGAGTAGCAGACCACCCCAGGTGACCGAGGCAACGACGAAGGGCGCACCTCCATCCCCACACTCACCACCTCCTCCTCCACAACCTCCAAGTCAGCCACCGAGGGTGCGACAGGGAGAGGGGTGGCCATGACCAAAGACCCACTCCCTGACGCCACCTGGGAAGCCGTCCCTATAGGGTAGGAGGGCCCACCACTAGTAGAAACCGGGCTACGTCACCCAGCAGATGGAGCCGGAGGGACCTCATCATCCTCATCATCATCCTCACTGGAAGAGCTCCCCCCAGACACGGTCCCACCCCCACGATGCCCGTCATCCAGGTGAGGTATAGCGGCAGCGGGGGCCGGCCCAAGCATATCCTTAGGAACCGGAGACTCAAGCTCGAAGGTGAGGCGCTTCCCCTTCCCCATAGCGCCGAAGTAGAATACTAGGGACAACCCATCAATCTCAGCCAGAGCGGGGCAGAGGATCTCAATGCGTGCGGGGCATCATCCTCGAAGGACGCCAGGTCAGCGGTCACCAGCTTGCCCACCGACTCAAAGATTGCCTTGAGGATCTGGGCAAGCTTGCCACCCCTCAGCGCCGCCCTGCCACCTCGGGGCAAGCCGTAGACAAGGACCCACACCTTCTCCATAGGAGGCACAGGACCAGGCTCTGCATCCGCAGCCCGAACGAACATCATGAGCTTGTTGATGGTGCAACGGATGGAGTCATGGGAGCTCACACGGAGCAGCTCCGTGGAGGGGAAGGGA
Organism: Triticum dicoccoides; assembly: GCF_002162155.2. Taxonomy (NCBI): domain Eukaryota; kingdom Viridiplantae; phylum Streptophyta; class Magnoliopsida; order Poales; family Poaceae; genus Triticum; species Triticum dicoccoides. The sequence goes on along the minus strand of NC_041390.1, from coordinate 272,956,220 downwards.
CCCAAGAAGACAAGAGGCGCCGCCTCGGTCACCTCCCAAGTGAAGTCAGAGCCGCGGAAGTCAACGATGTAAGTGGCAAGCTCGGCCCGGATGAGGTCAGCCAAGATCACCACCCCAGTAGGCAGGTCTTGCTCGGGGGCAAGAGTGACCGTCACCAAGAGTGGTTGCACCGTCTCCTCCTCAATCTCAAGATCCACGTAGTAGAAGCCGCCCCCTTCAGTCCCATACTTGAGGTAGGCAAGGGTCGTGGGGCATAGGGGGGAGGGGGCTCACACTCGAAACAAAAGTGCCCCGCGCAGCCACAGTTGAGGCACATTGTCTCTTCACGAGACTTGGGGCGGCCAACACGATGGGTGGGAACCGCTGGAGCCGCCTGCTCCAACGTCCCCACCGGAGCGGAGCTGTCAATGACCCTCGAGGCCTTCTTCTTCTTTTGTTTCTTCTTCTTCTTTGACTGAGCAGCCGCACCAGGAGCGTCAAGGGCCCGCCGCGGGGAGTTTGGCCGTTCAGAACGGGCATTGACCCGAAGTCCCTTAGGACCATCATCACGGGACGCGCGTCGGTCCACCCGGCGGCTCGGGGTAGGAGACCGCTCATGGTGAGGCTCCTGTGCACGATGCTCTCCCCGTTCAGAGGAGCCACCCCGCGAGCCAGTAGCCTCACCCCAACCCGAGCCACGGTGGTGCCAGTCCCTGTCGGACACGCGGGGCGCATCCTGCCGAGTAGAGGCCGGCCGCGGGAGGATCCCATCTTGCGAGCGAGCCGCCGGCAAGGGACGAGATTCCAGTTCCGACCGGAGGGAATCCTCCCAGGCCAACTCAGCAACCCGACGGCGCTCAGCCTCCCGACATCGAGCATCTCCAGGGGAGCCCGGGAGAGGCAAACGAGGGTCCTGGGCCGGGTCACGCAGGGGAGGGGGCTGCCAGAGAGAGGTGCCGGCATAGGTCGTCGCCCGACCAGACCGGCTCAGACCCGCCTCACTCCGCGCCGCCGACGACTACAGGGGACGCTTGGGGCTCGGCTGACCGTCCGGCACTTCGAGGTAGGACCGGGGAGCCGCCGAGGAAGGAGGGGTGGAAGAAGGGGCGACCGGCAGCGTAGTCGGAGTCAGGGAAGGGAGCAAAGACGGGCGGCAGAGGGGCAAGGAAGCGAATGGAATGGGCAAACCACACATAACGTTTGACATCAACCCTAGATGTCGGCGCCCCCACCCGCGGGTTGGATCCAGATCCAACGGGCGGGATCAGCTAGGGCAAGCAGCAACTCATGGTTGGCCTGGTCCAGAATAGCCTGGGCCGACAGCCCATCCCGCCCACGCATAGCCCGACCACGCCCACGCAAGCCGGCCTAAGCCCCACCTGGGCCAGCGGCAGTGCAGGCCCTAGTCGGCCCATGCAGCCTCGCTGCCCTAGCAGGACCTAACCACGGCATTGCCTCGACCCAGGGCGACACCGGCGGTGGCAGCACCGGCACCTCCGCTCCCCCGGCCACCGGCCCGGCCACGACCAAGCCAAGTTGCTCAGCCGCAGCCTGGGCCAGGGCAGGTGAGGGCGCCGAGCCGCCCACCACTGGAGAGCAGGGGTCACGCCGTCCCGGTCACCATGGGGATTAGAGGTGACAGAGGACGAAAGTGACACGTGGCCGGTGGCAGACCAGGGCAGTAGAGACGAGCGCCAGGCCGCCGGCGGCGAGGTACGACTCGGGCCGCCGCCAAGAACATGTCGAAGAGCGGTGACGCCTTCCGCACCGGGCGCTCCACAACAGCCCCCTCCTCCTCTTCCTCCTCGGCGAGATCAGACCAACTCACCGGCGACGGCGTGATTGAGAGTGACGGCCCGCGGCCGGGGGAGGCTACCGGACCCATGACGGCGGCGGTGCCGGCCATGACAGAGGTGGCCGGTCGGCCCAGTGTGCGAGCACCGGCGGGGAGCTCATGTCGCCTTAACGGTCGCCAGTAGGACTTCTCCCCACTTGGGGCGCGCCTTGGCCGGCCTCCCCTCCTCTCCCTCCTTTATATACGTGGGAGGGGGTGCCTCCTAGACAGACAATTGTTCCAAGCCGTGTGCGGCGCTCCCCTGCACCGTTTACTCCTCTGGTCATATTGTCGTAGTGCTTAGGCGAAGCCCTGCGTGGACCACTTTACCATCACCGTCACCACGCCGTCGTGCTGACAAAACTCTCCCTCGACACTTTGCTGGATCAAGAGTTCGAGTGACGTCATCGAGCTAAACGTGTGCAGAACTCGAAGGTGTCGTACGTTCAGTTCTTGATCGGTTGAATCGAGAAGATGTTCGACTACATCAACCACGTTAAGCTAATGATTCCGCTTTCGGTCTACGAGGGTACGTGGACACACTCTCCCCCTCTCATCTCTATGCATCTCCTAGATAGATCTTGCATGATCGTAGGAATTTTTTTGAAATTGCATGTTACGTTCTCCAAAAGTGGCACCAGAGCCAGGTCTATGTGTAGATGATATGCACGAGTAGAACACAAAGAGTTGTGGGCGATCATAGTCATACTGCTTACCACCAGTGTCTTATTTTGATTCAGCGGTATTGTTGGATGAAGTGGCCCGGACCAACCTTACATGACCATGTTCATGAGACTGGTTCCACCGTTAGACATGCAACTTGTTTTGCATAAAGGTGGCTAGCGGGTGTCTGTTTCTCCAATTTTGGTTGAATTGAATTTGACTATGGCCGGTCCTTGTTGAAGGTTAAAACAACAAACTTGATAAAACATTGTTGTGGTTTTGATGCGTAGGTAAGAACGGCTCTTACTAGAAGCCCATAGCAGCGACGTAAAACTTGCAACAACAAAGTAGAGGACGTCTAACTTGTTTTTACAGGGCTTGTTGTGATGTGATATGGTCAAGACATGATGTGATATATGTTATTGTATGAGATGGTCATGTTTTGTAAATGTTATCGGCAACTGGAAGGAGCCTTATGGTTGTCGCTTTATTGTATGAAATGCAATCGCCATGTAATTACTTTACTTTATCACTATGCATTAGATATAGCTGTAGAAGCAATAGTTGGTGAGACGACAACGACGCTATGCTTGAGATCAAGGTGTCAAGCCAGTGATGATGGAGATCATGACGGTGCTTTGGAGATGGAGACCAAAGGCACAAGATGATGATGGCCATATCATGTCACATACTTTGATTGCATGTGATGTTTATATTTTATGCATCTTATTTTGCTTAGTACGGCGGTAGCATTATAAGATGATCCCTCACTAAAATTTCAAGGTACAAGTGTTCTCCTTGAGTATGCACCATTGCGACAATTCGTCGTGCCGAGACACCACGTGATGATCGGGTGTGAGAAGCTCTACATTCACATACAACGGGTGCAAGACAATTTTGCACATCCGGAATACTCGGGTTAAACTTGACGAGACTAGCATGTACAGACATGGCCTCGGAACACTAGAGACCGAAAGGTCGAACCTGAATCATATAATAGATATGATCAACATAGAGATGTTCACCATTGAAAACTATTCCACCTCACATGATGACCGGACATGGTTTAGTTGATATGGATCACATGATCATTTAGATGACTCGAGGGATGTCTATCTAAGTGGGAGTTCTTAAGCAATATGATTAATTGAACTTAATTTATCATGAACTTAGCCCTGATAATTTTTGCATATGTATGTTGTAGATCAATGGCCCGTGCTACCATTCCCTTGAATTTTAATGCGTTCCTAGACAAAGCTAAGTTGAAAGATGATGGTAGCAACTACGCGGACTGGGTCTATAACTTGTGGATTATCGTCATTGCCGCTCAGAATAATTATGTCCTTGATGCACCATTAGGTGAAAGGCCTGCTACAGGAGCAACTATTGATGTTATGAACGTTTGGCAAGCTTGATATGATGACTACTCGATAGTTCAGCGTGCCATGCTTTACCGCTTAGAATCAGGACTTCAAAGACGTTTTGGATGCATGGACCATATGAGATGTTCCGGGAGTTGAAGTTAATATTTCAAGCAAATGCCTGAGTTCAGATATATGAAGTCTCCAACAAGTTCTATAGCTGCAAGATGGAGGAGAACAGTTATGTCAGTGAACACATACTCAGACTGTCTGGGTACCATAACCACTTGACTCAGCTGGGAGTTAATCTTCCGAATCATAGTGTTATTGACAGAGTTCTTCAATCACTGTCACGAAGCTACAAAGGCTTCATGGTGAACTATAATATGCAAGGGATGGAAAAGACTATTCTCGAGCTCTTTGCAATGCTAAAAGTGAAGGAAATATGCCCCAGAGGCAATAATAAAGTTATTATTTATTTCCTTATATCATGATAAATGTTTATTATTAATGCTAGAATTGTATTAAACGGAAACTTAGTACATGTGTGAATACATAGACAAACAGAGTGTCACTAGTATGCCTCTACTTGACTAGCTCATTGAATCAAAGATGGTTAAGTTTCCTAGCCATAGACATGAGTTGTCATTTTATTAATAGGATCACATCATTAGAGAATGATGTGACTGATTAGACCCATTCCGTTAGCTTAGCACGATGATCGTTTAGTTTGTTGCTATTGCTTTCTCCATAACTATACATGTTCCAATGACTATGAGATCATGCAACTCCTGAATACCGGAGGAACACTTTGTGTACTACCAAACATCACAATGTAACTGGGTGATTATAAAGGTGCTCTACAGGTGTCTCCGATGGTGTTTTTTCAGTTGGCATGGATCAAGATTAGGATTTGTCACTCCGATTGTCGGAGAGGTATCTCTGGGCCCTCTTGGTAATGTACATCACTATAAGCCTTGCAAGCAATGTAGCTAATGAGTTAGTTACGCGATGTAGCATTACGGAACGAGTAAAGAGTCTTGCCGGTAACGAGATTGAACTAGGTATTGAGATACCGGCGATCGAATCTCGGGCAAGTAACATTCCGATGACAAAGGGAATAGCATATGTTGTTATGCGGTTTGACCGATAAAGATCTTCGTAGAATATGTAGGAACCAATATGAGCATCCAGGTTCTGCAATAGGTTATTGACCGGAGATGAGTCTCGGTCATGTCTACATGGTTCTCGAACCCGTAGGGTCTGCACGCTTAACATTCGGTGACGACCGGAATTATGAGTTTATGTGTTTTGATGTACCAAAGGTTGTTCAGAGTCCCGGATGAGATCATGGACATGACGAGGAGTCTCAAAATGTTCGAGACGTAAAGATCGATATATTGGAAGGCTATATTCGGACATCGGAAAGGTTCTGAGTGGTTCGGTATTTATCGGAGTACCGGAGAGTTACGGGAATTCGCCGGGGAGTATATTGGCCTTATTGGGCTTTAGGGGGGAGAGAGAGCGGATGCCTAGGGCAGGCCGCGTTCCCCCAAGGCCTAGTCCTAATTGTACTAGGGGGAGGGGCGGCGCCCCCTCCTTCCTTCTCTTCTCTCTTCCCCTTCCTTCTCTCCTACTCCTACTACATGGAAGGTGGGGGTGGGGGAATCCTACTCCTGATGGGAGTAGGACTCCCCAGGGCGCGCCATAGTAGAGGGCCGACCCTCCCCCTCCTCCACTCCTTTATATACGGGGGAGGAGACACCCCATGGACACACAATTTGATCATTGATCTTTAGCCGTGTGCGGTGCCCCGCTCCACCATAATCCACCTCGGTCATATCATAGCGGTGCTTAGGCAAAGCCCTGTTCCGGTAGCATCATCATCATTGTCATCACGCCGTCGTGCTGACGAAACTCTCCCTCAAAGCTCTACTGGATCGTGAGTTCACAGGATGTCACCGAGCTGAACGTGTGCAGATCGCGGTGGTGTCGTACCTTCGGTGCTAGATCGGTCGATCGTGAAGACGTACGACTACATCAACCGCGTTGTCATAACGCTTCCGCTTATGGTCTATGAGGGTACGTAGATGATACTCTCCCCTCTCGTTGCTATGCATCACCATGATCTTGCGTGTGCGTAGGATTTTTTTTTGAAATTACTGCGTTCCCCAACAGTGGCATCCGAGCCAGGTCTATGCGTAGATGTTATATGCACGAGTAGAACACAAACGAGTTATGGACGTGGGTATATACATATTGCTTGCCGTCACTAGTTGATTCTTGATTTGGCGGTATTGTTGGATGAAGCGGCTTAGACCGACATTACGCGTACGCTTACGTGAGACTAGTTCTACCGACGAGCTTCGCACACAGGTGGCTAGTGGGTGTCTGTTTCTCCAACTTTAGTTGAATCAGATTCAATGAACAGGGTTCTTTCTAGAGATCAAAAAGCAATCACTATACCACGTTGTGGTTTTTGATGCGTAGGTAAGAATGGTTCTTGCTCAGCCCGTAGCAGCCACGTAAAACTTGCAACAACAAAGTAGAGGACTTCTAACTTTTTTTTGCAGGGCATGTTGTGATATGATATGGTCAAGATGTGATGAGATATAAGTTGTTGTATGATATGATCATGTTTTGTTAAAGTTCTCGGCAACTGGCAGGACCCTTATGGTTGTCTCTTTATTGCATAAGATGCAAGCGCCATATAATTGCTTTACTTTATCGCTATGCGATAGCAACATTTGCAAAAGCAATAGTTGGTGAGACGACCATGTGACAACACATTGATAGAGATCAAGATGATGTAGATCATGTTTTCATGCCGGTGATGATAGAGATCATGACGGTGTTTTGGAGATGGAGATCAAAGGCACAAGATGATGATGACCATATCATGTCACATATTTTGATTGCATGTGATGTTTATCCTTTATGTATCTTATTTTGCTTAGTTCGGCGGTAGCTTTATAAGATGATCTCTCACTAAATTTCAAGGTATAAGTGTTCTCCCTGAGTATGCACCGTTGCGACAGTTCGTCGTGCCGAGACACCACGTGATGATCGGGTGTGATAAGCTCTACGTTCACATACAACGGGTGCAAGCCAGTTTTGCACACGCGGAATACTCGGGTTAAACTTGACGAGCCTAGCATATGCAGATATGACCTCAGAACACTGGAGACCGAAAGGTCGAGCGTGAATCATATAGTAGATATGATCAACATAGTGATGTTCACCATTGAAAACTACTCCATCTCACGTGATGATCGAACATGGATTAGTTGATTTGGATCACGTGATCATTTAGATGACTAGAGGGATGTATATCTAAGTGGGAGTTCTTAAGTAATATGATTAATTGAACTTTAATTTATCATGAACTTAGTCCTAATAGTATTTGCATATCTATGTTGTAGATCAATAGCTTGTGATGTAGCTCCCCGTTTATTTTTGATATGTTCCTAGAAAAAATAAGTTGAAAGATGTTAGTATCAATGATGCGGACAAGCTCCGTGATATGAGGATTATCCTCATTGCTGCACAGAAGTATTATGTCGTTGATGCACCGCTAGGTGACAGACCTATTGCAGGAGCAGATACAGACGTTATGAACGTTTGACAAAGATCAGTATGATGACTACTTGATAGTTTAGTGCACCATGCTTTACGGCTTAGATCCGGGACGTCAAAAACGTTTTGAATGCCATAGAGCGTATAAGATGTTCCAAGAGCTGAAATTGGTATTTCAGACTCATGGCCGAGTCGAGAGGTATCAGACCACTGACAAGTACTTTGCCTACAAGATGGAGGAGAATAGCTCAACCAGTGAGCATGTGCTCAGATTGTCTGAGTACTACAATCGCTTGAATCAAGTGGGAGTTAATATTCTAGATAAGATAGCGATTGAAACAGTTCTCTAGTTACTATCACCAAGTTACTAGAACTTCATGATGAACTATAATATGTAAGGGATGATGAAAATGATTCCCCGAGCTCTTCGCGATACTGAAATCGGCGAAGGTAGAAATCAAGAAAAGCATCAAGTGTTGATGGTTGACAAGACCACTAGTTTCAAGTAAAAGGGCTAGGGAAAGAAAGGGAACTTCAAGAATAATGGCAAGCAAGTTGCCACTCCCATGAAGAAGCTCAAAGCTAGACCCAAGCCTGAAACTGAGTGCTTCTACTGCAAAGGAAATGGTCACTGGAAGTGGATCTGCCCTAGATACTTTGCGGATAAGAAGGATGGCCAAGTGAACAAAGGTATATTTGATATACATGTTATTGATGTGTACTTTACTAGTGTTTATAGCAAACCCCTCGGTATTTGATACTAGTTCAATTGCTAAGAGTAGTAACTCGAAACGGGAGTTGCAAAATAAATAGAGACTAGTTAAGGGCGAGGTGACGATGTGTGTTGGAAGTGATTCCAAGGTTGATAAGATCACCATCGCACACTCCCTTTACCTTCGGGATTAGTGTTGAAGCTAAAATAAATGTTATTTGGTGTTTGCATTGAGCATAATATGATTGGATCATGTTTATTGCAATACAGCTATTCATTTAAGTCAAAGAATAATTGTTATTTTGTCTACATGAATAAAACTTTCTGTGGTCATACACCCAAGGTGAATGGTTTATTGAATCTCGATCGTAGTAATACACATATTCATAATATTGAAGCCAAAAGATGCAAAGTTAATAATGATAGTGCAACTTATTTATGGCACTGCCGTTTAGGTCATATTGGTGTAAAGCGCATGAAGAAACTCCTTGCTAATGGGCTTTTGGAATCACTTGATGCTTGAGAACCATGCCTCATGGGAAAGATGACTAAGACTCCGTTCTCTGGAACAATGCAGCGAGCAACTGACTTATTGGAAACAATACATAATGATGTATGCAGTCCAATGAGTGTTGAGGCTCGCCGCGGGTATCGTTATTTTCTGACCTTCACAGATGATTTGAGCAGATATGGGTATATCTAATTGATGAAACATAAGTCTGAAACATTTGAAAAGTTCAAAGAATTTCTGAGTGAAGTGGAAAAACATCGTAACAAGAAAATAAAGTTTCTTTGATCTGATTGTGGAGACGAATATTTGAGTTACGAGTTTGGTCTTAAATTAAAACAATGTGGAATAGTTTCACAAACTCATGCCACCTGGAACACCACGGCATAATGGTGTGTCCGAACGTCGTAATCGCACTTTACTAGATATGGTGCGATCTATGATGTCTCTTACTAATTTACCGCTATTATTTTGGGGTTATGCATTAGAGATAGCTACATTCACGTTAAATAGGGCACCATCTAAATCCGTTGAGATGACACCGTATGAACTATGGTTTGGCAAGAAACCTAAGCTGTCATTTCTTAAAGTTTGGGGTTGCAATGCTTACGTGAAGAAGTTTCAACCTGATAAGCACGAACCCAAATCGGAGAAGTGCGTCTTCATAGGATACCAAAAGAAGAAAATGTTGGGTACACCTTCTATCACAGATCCGAAGGCAAGATCTTTGTTGCTAAGAATGGATCCTTTCTATAGAAGGAGTTTCTCTCGAAAGAAGTGAGTGGGAGGAAAGTAGAACTTGATGAGGTAATTGTACCTTCTCCCGAATTGGAAAGTAGTTCATCACAGAAATCGGTTCCAGTGATTCATACACCAATTAGTGAGGAAGCTAATGATGATGATCATGAAACTTCAGATCAAGTCACTACCGAACCTCGTAGGTCAACCAAAGTACGGTCCGCACTAGAGTGGTACGGTAATCCTATTATGAAAGTCATATTACTAGACCATGACGAACCTACAAACTATGAGGAAGCGATGATGAGCCCAGATTCCACAAAATGGCTTGAGGCCATGAAATCTGAGATGGGATCCATGTATGAGAACAAAGTATGGACTTTGATTGACTTTCCCGATGATCGGTGATTCATTGAGAATAAATGGATCTTCAAGAGGAAGACGAACACTGATAGTAGTGTTACTATCTACAAAGCTTGAATTATCGCAAAATGTTTTCGACAATTTCAAGGTGTTGAATACGGTGAGATTTTCTCACTCGTATCGATGCTTAAAAAGACTGTCCGAATCATGTTAGCAGTTGCTGCATTTTATATCTAGCAAATGGATGTCAAAACTGCATTCCTTAATGGATTTATTAAAGAAGAGTTGTATATGACGCAGCCAGAAGGTTTTGTCGATCCTAAAGGTGCTAAGAAAGTGAGCAAGCTCCAGTGATCCATCTATGTACTAGTGCAAGCATCTCGGAGTTGGAATATATGCTTTGATAAAGTGATCAAAGAATATGATTTTATACAGACTTGCGGTCAAGCCTGTATTTACAAGAAAGTGAGTGGGAGCACTACAACATTTTTGATAAGTATATGTGAATGACATATTGTTGATCAGAAATAATGTAGAATTTTTTGGAAATCATAAAGGAATGTTTGAAAGATTTTTTTCAAAGAAAGACCTCGGTGAATCTACTTACATATTGAGCATCAAGATCTATAGAGATAGATCAAGACGCTTGATATATTTTCAATGTGTACATACCTTGACAAGATTTTGAAGTAGTTCAAAATGGAAAAGTCAAAGAAGGTGTTCTTGCATGTGTTGCAAGGTGTGAAGTTGAGTAAAGACTCAAAACCCGACCACGGTAGAAAATAGAAAGAGAATGAAAAGTCATTCCCTATGCCTCAGTCGTAGGTTCTATAAAGTATGCTATGCTGTGTACCAGACCTATTGTGTACCTCACCATAAGTATGGCAAGAGGGTACAATAGTGAGCCAGGAGTGGATCACTGGACAACGGCAAAAATTATCCTTAGAGGACTAAGGAAATATTTCTCGGTTATGGAGGTGATAAAAGAGTTCGTCGTAAAGAGTTACATCGATGCAAGCTTTTTACATCGATCTAGGTGACTCTAAGTCTCGATCTAGATACATATTGAAAGAGGGAGCAATTAGCTAGAGTAGCTCCGTGCAGGGCATTGTAGACATAGAAATTTGTGAAATACATATGGATCTAAATGTTGCAGACCCGTAGACTAAACATCTCTCACAAGCAAAACATGATCACTCTTTGGGTGTTAATTACATAGCGATGTGAGCTAGATTACTGACTCTAGTAAACCCTTTGGGTATTAGTCACATGGATATGTGAACTAATCACATAAAGATGTGAACTAGATTATTGACTCAAGTGCAAGTGGGAGACTGAAGGAAATATGCCCTAGAGGCAATAATAATGTTATTATTTATTTCCTTACATCATGATAAATGATTATTATTCATGCTAGAATTGTATTAACCAGAAACTTAGTACATGTGTGAATACATAGACAAACAGACTATCACTAGTATGCCTCTACTTGACTAGCTCATTGAATCAAAGATGGTTAACTTTCCTAGCCATAGACATGAGTTGTCATTTGATTAACGGGAACACATCATTAGAGAATTATGTGATTGACTTGACCCATTACGTTAGCTTAGCATGATGATCGTTTAGTTTGTTGCTATTGCTTTCTCCATAACTATACATGCTCCTATGACTATGAGATCATGCAACTCACGAATACCGGAGGAACACTTTGTGTACTACAAAATGTCACAAGATAACAGGGTGATTATAAAGGTGCTCTACAGGTGTCTCCGATGGTGTTTGTTGAGTTGGCATGGGTCAAGATTAGGATTTGTCAATCCGATTGTCGGAGAGGTATCTCTAGGCCCTCTCGGTAATGTACATCACTATAAGCCTTGCAAGAAATGTAGCTAATGAGTTAGTTACGGGATGTAGCATTACGGAATGAGTAAAGAGACTTGCCGGTAACAAGATTGAACTAGGTATTGAGATACCGACGATCGAATCTCGGGCAAGTAACATACCGATGACAAAGGGAACACCGTATGTTGTTATGCGGTTTGACCGATAAAGATCTTCATAGAATATGTAGGAACCAATATGAGCATCCAGGTTCCGCTATTGGTTATTGACCGGAGATGAGTCTCGGTCATGTCTACATAGCTCTCGAATCCGTAGGGTCCGCACGCTTAACATTCGGTGACGATCGGAATTATGAGTTTATGTGTTTTGATGTACCGAAGGTTGTTTGGAATCCCGGATGAGATCAGGGACATGACGAGGAGTCTCAAAATGTTCGAGACATAAAGATCGATATATTGGAAGGATATATTCGGACATCGGAAAGGTTCTGAGTGGTTCGGGTATTTATTGGAGTACCGGAGAGTTATGGGAATTCGCCGGGGAGTATATGGGCCTTATTGGGCTTTAGGGGAGAGAGAGAAAGGGGCTGCCTAGGGCAGGCTGCACCCCCCAAGGCCTAGTCCGTATTGGACTAGTGGGAGGGGCAGCGCCCCCTCCTTCCTTCTCTTCTCTCTTCCCCTTCCTTCTCTCCTACTCCTGCTACATGGAAGGGGGGAATCCTACTCCCGGTGGGAGTAGGACTCCCAGGGCGCGCCATAGTAGAGGGTCGGCCCTCCCCCTCCTCCACTCCTTTGTATGCGGGGAGGAGGCACCCCATGGACACACAATTTGATCATTGATCTTTAGCCGTGTGCGGTGCGCCCCTCCACCATAATCCACCTCGGTCATATCGCAGCGGTGCTTAGGCGAAGTCCTGTTCTGGTAGTATCATCATTACCATCATCGCGCCGTCATGCTGACGAAACTCTCCCTCGAAGCTCTACTGGATCGTGAGTTCGTGGGACGTCACCGAGCTGAACGTGTGCAGATCGCAAAGGTGTCGTACCTTTGGTGCTAGATCGGTCGATTGTGAAGACGTACGACTACAACAACTGTGTTGTCATAACGCTTCCGCTTACGGTCTACGAGGGTACGTAGACGATACTCTCCCCTCTCGTTGCTATGCATCACCATGATCTTGCGTGTGCGTATGATTTTTTTTGAAATTACTGTGTTCCCCAACAAGAAGCTGTGGAGGTAGAAATCAAGAAGGAGCTTCAAGCGTTGATGGTTAACAAGATCACTAGTTTCAAGAAAAAGGGCAAAGGAAAGAAGGGGGACTTCAAGAAGAATGGCAAGCAAGTTGCTACTCCCGGGAAGAAGCCCAAGTCTGGACCTAAGCCTGAAACTGAGTGCTTCTACTACAAAGGGACTGGACACTGGAAGCGGAACTGCCCCAAGTATTTGGTGGATAAGAAGGATGGAAAGTGAACAAAGGTATATTTGAATTACATCTTATTGATGTGTACCTTACTAATTCTCGTAGTAGCGCCCGGGTATTTCATACTGGTTTTGTTGCTCATATTTGCAAGTCGAAACAGGGGCTACGGATTAAACGAAGAATGGCTAAGGACGAGGTGACGATGCGCGTCAGAAATGGTTCCAAGGAGGATGTGAATAATTGTTATTTGGTGCCACTTTTGAGTATGAACATTATATCTAGATCTTGTTTGATGCGAGATGGTTATTCATTTAAATTAGAGAATAATGGTTGTTCTATTTATATGAGTAATATCTTTTATGGTCATGCACCCTTGATGGGTGGCCTATTTTTGTTGAATCTTGATCGTGGTGATACATATTGATGCCAAAAGATGCAAAGTTGATAATGATAGTGCAACATATTTGTGGCACCGCTATTTAGGTCATATTGGTGTAAAGCGCATCAAGAAACTCCATGCGGGTGGACTTTTGGAATCACTTGATTATGAATCATTTGGTGCTTGCGAACCATGCCTCATGGGCAAGATGACTAAAACTTCGTTCTCTGAAACAATGGAGTGAGCCACTGACTTATTGGAAATAATACATACTGATGTATGTAGTCCGATAAGTGTTGAGGCTCGCGGCGGGTATCATTATTTTCTGACCATCACAGATAATTTGAGAAGATATGGGTATATCTACTTAATGAAACACAAGTTTGAAACATTTGAAAAGTTCAAAGAATTTTACAGTGAAGTGGAAAATCATCATAACATGAAAATAAAGTTTCTACGGTCTGATCATGGAGGCGAATATTTGAGTTACGAGTTTGGTCTTCATTTAAAACAATGTGGAATAGTTTCGCAACTCACGCCACTTGGAACACAACAGCGTAATGGTGTGTCCGAACGTCGTAACCATACTTTATTAGATATGTGCGATCTATGATGTCTCTTACCGAATTGCCACTATCATTTTGGGGTTGTGCATTAGAGACGGTTGCATTCACGTTAAAGAGCGAACCATCTAAATTCTTGAGACGACACCGTATGAACTATGGTTTGGCAAGAAACCTAAGTTGTCACTTCTTAAAGTTTGGGGTTGCGATGCTTATGTGAAAAAGCTTCAGCCTGATAAGCTCGAACCCAAATCGAAGAAGTGCGTCTTCATAGGATACCCAAAAGAAACTGTTGGGTACACCTTCTATCACAGATACAAAGGCAAGATATTTGTTGCTAATAATGGATCCTTTCTAGAGAAGGAGTTTCTCTCGAAAGAAATGAGTGGGAGGAAAGTAGAACTTGATGAGGTAATTATACCTTCTCTTGAATTGGAAAGTAGTTCATCACAGAAAACTGTTCCCGTGTTGCATACACAAATTAGTGAGGAAGCTAATGATTATGATCATGAAACTTCAGATCAAGTTACTACCGAACCTCGTAGGTCAACCAGAGTGCGTTCCGCACCTGAGTGGTATGGTAATCCTATTCTGGAAGTCATGTTACTAGACCATGATGAACCTACAAACTATGAGGAAGCGATGATGAGCCTAGATTCCGCGAAATGGCTTGAGGCCATGAAACTTGATATGGGATCCATGTATGAGAACAAAGTATGGACTTTGGTTGACTTGCCCGATGATCGGCAAGCCATAGAGAATAAATGGATCTTCAAGAAAAAGACTGACGCTGATGGTAATGTTACTGTCTACAAAGCTCGACTTGTTGCAAAAAGTTTTCGACAAGTTCAAGGAGTTGACTATGATGAGACCTTCTCACCCGTTGCGATGCTTAAGTTTGTCTGAATCATGTTAGCAATTGTCGCATTTTATGATTATGAAATCTAGCAAATGGACGTCAAAACTGTATTCCTAAATGGATTTCTCAAAGATGAGTTGTATATGATGCAACCAAAAGGTTTTGTCGATCCTAAAGGTGCTAACCAAGTGTGCAAGCTCCAGCGATCCATTTATGGACTGGTGCAAGCATCTCGGAGTTGGAATATACGCTTTGATAGTGTGATCAAAGCATATGGTTTTATACAGACTTTTGGAGATGCCTGTATTTACAAGAAAGTGAGTGGGAGCTCTGTAGCATTTCTAATATTATATGTGGATGACATATTATTGATTGGAAATAATATAGAATTTCTGGATAGCATAAAAGGATACTTGAATAAGAATTTTTCAGTGAATGACCTCGGTGAAGCTACTTATATATTGGGCATCATGATTTATAGAGATAGATCAAGACGCTTAATTGGACTTTCACAAAGCACATACCTTGATAAAGTTTTGAAGAAGTTCAAAATGGATCAGCCAAAGAAAGAGTTCTTACCTGTGTTACAAGGTGTGAAGTTGAGTCAGACTCAATGCCCGACCACTGCAGAAGATAGAGTGAAAATGAAAGTCATTCCCTATGCCTCTGCCAGAGGTTCTATCATGTATGCAATGTTGTGTACCAGACCTGATGTGTTCCTTGCTATAAGTTTAGCAGGGAGGTACCAAAGTAATCCAGGAGTAGATCACTGGACAGCGGTCAAGAACATCCTAAAATACCTGAAAAGGACTAAGGATATGTTTCTTGTTTATGGAGGTGACAAAGAGATTGTCATAAATGGTTACGTCGATGCTAGTTTTGACACTGATCTGAATGACTCTAAGTCACAAACTGGATACATATTTATATTGAATGGTGGAGCTGTCAGTTGGTGCAGTTCCAAGCAAAGCATCGTGGTGGGATCTACTTGTGAAGCGGAGTACATAGCTGCTTTGGAAGCAGCGAATGAAGGAGTCTGGATGAAGGAGTTCAAATCCAATCTAGGTGTGGTACCTAGTGCATGGGGTCTAATTAAAATCTTTTTTGACAATACTAGAGCAATTCCCTTAGCGAAGGAATACAGATTTGACGAAAGAACCAAACACATCAAGAGACGCTTCAACTCCACCCGTGATCAAGTCAAGGAGGGAGACATAGAGATTTGCAAAATACATACGGATCTGAAGGTGGCAGACCCGTTGACTAAGCCTCTTCCACGAGCAAAAAATGATCAGCAACAAGACTCCATGGGTGTTAGAATCATTACAATGTAATCTAGATTATTGACTCCGGTGCAAGTGGGAAACTGAAGGAAATATGCCCTAGAGGCAATAATGAAGTTCTTATTTATATTTCCTTATATCGTGATAAATGTTTATTATTCATGCTAGAATTGAATTAACCAGAAACTTGATACATGTGTGAATACATAGACAAGACAAAGTGTCCCTAGTATGCCTCTACTAGACTACCTCGTTAATCAAAGATGGTTAAGTTTCCTAACCATGGACATGTGCTTTCATTTGATGAACGGGATCACATCATTAGGAGAACGATGTGATGGACAAGACCCGTCTGTTAGCTTAGCATAATGATCGTTATGTTTTATTGCTATTGCTTTCTTCATGACTTATACATATTCCTTTGACTATGAGATTACGCAACTCCCGAATGCCGTAGGAATACCTTGTGTGCTATCAAACGTCACAACATAATTGGGTGATTATAAAGATGCTCTACAGGTATCTCCAAAGGTGTTTGTTGGGTTGGCATAGATCGAGATTAGGATTTGTCACTCCGAGTATCGGAGAGGTATCTCTGGGCCCTCTCGGTAATGCACATCACGATAAGCCTTGCAAGCAATGTGACTAATGAGTTAGTTATGGGATGATGCATTACGGAATGAGTAGAGAGACTTGCCGGTAACAAGATTGAATTAGGTATGAAGATACCGACGGTCGAATCTCGGGCAAGTAACATACCGATGACAAAGGGAATGACATATGTTGTCATTACGGTTTGATCGATAAAGATCTTCGTGGAATATGTAGGAACCAATATGAGCATCCAGGTTCCGCTATTGGTTATTGACCGGAGAGGTGTCTCGGTCATGTCTACATAGTTCTCGAACCCATCAAGTCCACACGCTTAAACGTTCGATTACGATTTGTATTATGAGTTATGTGTTTTGGTGACCGAAGATTTTTTGGAGTCCCGGATGAGATCACGGACATGACGAGGAGTCTCGAAATGGTCGAGTGGTAAAGATTGATATATTCGACGATAGTATTCGGACACCAGAATGGTTTTAGAGTCTTTCAGGTACTTATTGGAGTACTAGGGGTTACCGGCACTCCCCGAGGAAAGTAATGGACCACATGAGCCTTGGGACGGAGGCACACCAGCCCATAAGGGACTGGCGCGCCCCCACTTGGAAGGGGTCCAAATTGGAGTAGGGAAGGGGGCGGCGCCCCCCTTTCCTTATCGTTCTCCCTCTCCTTCCCCCTTTCCCTCTCCGGTAAAAGGAAGGGGGTCCAAATTGGACTTGGAGTCCTAGTATAACTCCTCCCCACTTGGGGGCGTGCCTTGGCTGGCCTCCTCTCCTCTCCCTCCTTTATATACATGGGAGGGGCACCTCCTAGAAACACAATTTTTCCAAGCTGTGTGCGGCGCCCCCCTCCACCATTTACTCCTTCATTCATATTGTCGTAGTGCTTAGGCGAAGCCCTGCGCGGATCACTTCACCATCACCGTCACCACGCCGTCGTGTTGACGAAACTCTCCCTCGACACTTTGCTGGATCAAGAGTTCGAGGGACGTCATCGAGCTAAACGTGCGTAGAACTCGGAGGTGCCGTACGTTCGGTGCTTGATCGGTTGAATCGAGAAGACGTTCGACTACGTCAACCGCGTTAAGCTAACGCTTCCGGTTTTGTTCTATGAGGGTACGTGGACACACTCTCCCCCTCTTGTTTCTATGCATCTCCTAGATAGATATTGTGTGATCGTAGGAAATTTTAAAATTGCATGCTACATTCCCCAACAGTAATGCCTTAAGTAAGATGACACGATGTAGAGGAATAAACTCAAGGGATATGATGAAAACCCCATCTTTTTATCCTCGATGACAATAATTCAATAGGTGACTCGCTACCCCTACTTTGTCACTGGGTCAAATCACGCAAGATTGAACCCAAAGCTAAGCACCTCTCCCATTGCAAGAAAGACCAATCCAGTTGGCCAAACCAAACCGATAATTTGAAGGGAAATACAAGGATATCAAATCATGGATATAAAAATTCAAAGAAGATTCAAATGATATTCATAGATAAGTTGATCATAAATCCACAATTCCTTGGATCTCGACAAACACACCACAAAAGAAGATTACATTGAATAGATCTCCAAGAACATCGAGGAGAACATGGTAAGAAGAAGCCATCTAGCTACTAGCTACTGACCCGTAGGTCCGAGGTAAACTACTCATGCTTTATTGGAAGGGCAATAGGGTTGATGTAGATGCCCTCTGTGATCGAATCCCCCTCCGGCAGGATGCCGGAAAAGGCCCCAAGATGGGTTCTCATGGGAACAGAAGGTTGTGGCAGCAAAATAGTATTTTTGTGGCTTGCTTTCAGGGTTTTGGAATATATGTGAAATATATAGGATAAAGAGGTAAGTCAGGGGATCCCCGAAGGGGCCACAAGGTAGGGGGGCACGCCCCCACTAGGGCGCGTCCTCCACCCTTGCTGCTGCCTCGTGGCTCTTCTGGCTTGAACTCCAAGTCCCCTGGGGGTCTTCTGGTCCAAGAAAAATCATCGTAAAGTTTTATTCCGTTCAGACTCCATTTGGTATTCCTTTTCTGCGGAACTCCAAAAACGAGGGAAAAACAGAAACTGGCACTAGGCTCTAGGTTAATAAGTTAGTCCCAAAAATAATATAAAATAGCATAATAATGCATATAAACATCCAAAACAAATAATATAATAGCATGGAACAATCAAAAATTATAAATACATTGGAGACGTATCAAGCATCCCCAAGCTTAATTCCCGCTCGTCCTCGAGTAGGTAAATGATAAAAACAGAAGTTATGATGTGGAATGCTACCTAACATATTTATCCATGTAATTTTCTTTATTGTAGCATGAATGTTCAGATCCATAAGATTCAAAGCAAAAGTTTAATATTGACATAAAAACAGTAATACTTCAAGCATACTAATAAAGCAATCATGTCTTCTCAAAATAACATGGACAAAGAAAGTTATCCCTACAAAATCATATAGTCTGACTATGCTCCATCATCATCACACAAAGTATTAAATCATGCACAACCCCAATGACAAGCCAAGCAATTGTTTCATACTTTTGATGTTCTCAAACTTTTTCAACTTTCACGCAATACATGAGCGTGAGCCATGGATATAACACTATAGGTGGAATAGAATATGGTGGTTGTCGAGAACACAAAAAGAAGGAGATAGTCTCACATCAACTAGGCGTATCAACGGGCTATGGAGATGCCCATCAATCGATATCAATGTGAGTGAGTAGGGATTGCCATGCAACGGATGCACTAGAGCTATAAGTTTATGAAAGCTCAAAAAGAAACTAAGTGGTTGTGCATCCAACTCGCTTGCTCACGAAGACCTAGGGCAATTTGAGGAATCCCATCATTGGAATATACAAGCCAAGTTCTATAACGAAAAATTCCCACTAGTATATGAACGTGACACCACAGGAGACTTCTGTCATGATGATCATGGTGCTACTTTGAAGCACAAGTGTGGAAAAGGATAGTAACATTGCCCCTTCTATCTTTTCACTTATTTTTTTCTTTTCTCTTTTTTTATTGGTGGGCTTCTTGGCCTCTTTTATTTTTGTAAAGTCCGGATACTCATCCTAAATTGTGAGGGAATCATAGCTTCCATCATCCTTTCCTCACATGGGACAATGCTCTCATAATGATGATCATCACACTTTTATTTTCTTACAACTAAAGAATTACAGCTCGATACTTAGGAAAAATATGACTCTATATGAATTCCTACGGCGGTGTACCAGGATGTGCGATGATCTAGCATAGAAAATGACATAAAAAACAGACATGCCATGTAAACATCATGCTAGCTATCTTACAATCATGCAAAGCAATATGACAATGATGGAGAGTGTCATAATAAAACGGAATGGTGGAAGTTGCATGGCAATATATCTCAGAATGGCTATGGAAATTCCATAATAGGTAGGTATGGTGGCTATTTTGAGGAAGGATATGTGGTGGGTTTATGGTACCGCCGAAAGTTGCGCGGTACTAGAGAGGCTAGCAATGGTGGAAAGGTGAGAGTGCGTATAATCCATGCACTCAACATTAGTCATGAACTCACATACTTATTGCAAAACTCTATTAGTCATCGAAACAAAGTACTACGCGCATGCTCCTGGGGGATAGATTGGTAGGAAAAGACCATCGCTCGTCCCCGACCGCCACTCATAAGGAAGACAATCAATAAATAAATCATGCTCCAACTTCATCACATAACGGTTCACCATACGTACATGCTATGGGACTCACAAACTTTAACATAAGATGGGTGTAAGGCACCGGCAAAAGTTGTGTGGTACTAGAGAGGCTAGCAAAGGTGGAAGGGTGAGAGTGCGTATAATCCATGGACTCAACATTAGTCATAAATAACTCACATACTTACTACAAAAATCTATTGGTCATTGAAACAAAGTACTACGCACGTGCTCCTAGGGGGATAGATTGGTAGGAAAAGACCATCGCTCATCCCCAACTACCACTCATAAGGAAGACATTAAATAAATAAATCATGCTCCGACTTCATCAAATAACGGTTCAGCATACTGCTACCTCTTGAGCACTGCGTTGGTTTTACCTTGAAGAGCAAAGGGTGATGCATCAAAGTAGCGTAAGTATTTCCCTTAGTTTTTGAGAACCAAGGTATCAATCCAGTAGGAGGCCGCACACGAGTCCCTCGCACCTACACAAACAAATAAATCCTCGCAACCAACGCGATAAGGGGTTGTCAGTCCCTACACGGTCACTTACGAGAGTGAGATCTTATAGATATGATAGGATAATATTTTTGGTATTTTTATGATATAGAGAAATAAAAGATGCAAGTAAAATAAATGGCCAAGGAAATAACTAAGTATTGGAAGATTAATATGATGGAAGATAGACCTGGGGGCCATAGGTTTCACTAGTGGCCTCTCTCAAGAGCATAAGTATTTACGGTGGGTGAACAAATTACTGTTGAGCAATTGACAGAATTGAGCATAGTTATGAGAATATCTAGGTATGATCATGTATATAGGCATCACATCCGAAACAAGTAGACCTACTCCTGCCTGCATCTACTACTATTACTCCACACATCGACCGCTATCCAGCATGCATCTAGAGTATTAAGTTCAAGAGAACAGAGTAATGCTTTAAGCAAGATGACATGATGTAGAGGGATAAACTCATGCAATATGATATAAACCCCATCTTGTTATCCTTGATGGCAACAATACAATACGTGCCTTGCTGCCCCTACTGTCACTTGGATAGGACACCGCAAGATTGATCCCAAAGATAAGCACTTCTCCAATTGCAAGAAAGATCAATCTAGTAGGCCAAACCGAACTCATAATTCAAAGAGACTTGCAAAGATAACCAATCATACATAAAAGAATTCAGAAGAGATTCAAATATTGTTCATAGATAATTTGATCATAAACCCACAATTCATCGGTCTCAACAAACACACCGCAAAACAAGATTACATTGAATAGATATCCACAAGAGAGGGGGAGAACTTTGTATTGAGACCCAAAAAGAGAGAAGAAGCCATCTAGCTAATAACTATGGACCCGTAGGTTTGAAGTAAACTACTCACCCTTCATCGGAGAGGCTATGGTGTTGATGTAGAAGCCCTCCGTGATCGATGCCCCCTCCGGTAGAGCTCCGAAAAGGCCCCAAGATGGGATCTCGTGGATACAGAAAGTTACGACGATGGAATTAGGGTTTTGGCTCTGTATCTGGTAGTTTGGGGGTACGTAGGTATATATAGGAGGAAGGAGTACGTTGGTAGAGCAACAGGGGGCCCACGAGGGTGGAGGGCGCGCCTGGGGGGGGGGGTAGGCACGCCCCTACCTCGTTCCTTACTCGTTGATTGCTTGACATAGGGTGCAAGTCCTCTGGATCATGTTCGTTCCGAAAATCACGTTCCCAAAGGTTTCATTCCGTTTGGACTCCGTTTGATATTATTTTTCTGCGAAACCCTAAAATAGGCACAAAAAAGAGCAATTCTGGGTTGGGCCTCCGGTTAATAGGTTAGTCCCAAAAATAATATAAAAGTGTATAATAAAGCCCGATAATGTCCAAAATAGAATATAATATAGCATGGAACAATCAAAAATTATAGATACGTTGGAGACATATCAAGCATCCCCAAGCTTAATTCTTGCTCGTCCTCGAGTAGGTAAATGATAAAAACAGAATTTTTGATGTGGAATGCTACTTGACATAATTTCAATGTAATTCTTCTTAATTGTGGTATGAATATTCAGATCCAAAAGATTCAAGAAAAAAGTTCAATATTGACATAGAAATAATAATACTTCAAGTATACTAACTAAGCAATTATGTCTCTTCAAAATAACATGGCCAAAGAAAGTTATCCCTACTAAATCATATAGTGTGGCTATGCTCTATCTTCACCACACAAAGTATTTAAATCATGCACAACCCCGATGACAAGCCAAGCAATTGTTTCATACTTTTGGTGTTCTCAAACGTTTTCAATCTTCACGCAATACATGAGCGTGAGCCATGGACATAGCACTTTAGGTGGAATAGAATGGTGGTTGTGGAGAAGACAAAAAGGGAGAAGATAGTCTCACATCAACTAGGCGTATCAACAGGCTATGGAGATGCCCATCAATAGATATCAATGTGAGTGAGTAGGGATTGCCATGCAACGGATGCACTAAAGCTATAAGTATATGAAAGCTCAAAAAGAAACTAAGTGGGTGTGCATCCAACTTGCTTGCTCACGAAGACCTAAGGCATTTTGAGGAAGCCCATCATTGGAATATACAAGCCAAGTTCTATAATGAAAAATTCCCACTAGTATATGAAAGTGATAACAAAGGAGACTCTCTATCATGAAGATCATGGTGCTACTTTGAAGCACAAGTGTGGTAAAAGGATAGTAGCATTGTCCCTTCTCTCTTTTTCTCTCATATTTTTATGGCCTATTTTATTATTATTATTATTATTATTATTATTATTATTATTATTTTATTTTTAGTCCGGAGTATCATCCCGACTTGTTATTTACTTGGGACAATGCTCTAAAAATGATGATCATCACACTTTTATTTACTTACAAGTCAACAATTACAACTCAATACTTAGAACAAAATATGACTCTATGTGAATGCCTCCGGCACTGTACCGGGATATGCAATGAATCAAGAGTGACATGTATGAAAGAATTATGAATGGTGGCTTTGCCACAAATACAATGTCAACTACATGATCATGCAAAGCAATATGTCAATGATGGAGTGTCTCATAGTAAACGGAACGGTGGAAAGTTGCATGGCAATATATCTCGGAATGGCTATGGAAATGCCATGATAGGTAGGTATGGTGGATGTTTTGAGGAAGGTATATGGTGGGTGTATGACACCGGTGAAAGGTGCGCGGTATTAGAGAGGCTAGCAATGGTGCAAGGAAGAAAAGTGCGTATGATCCTTGGACTCAACCTTAGTCATAAAGAACTCATATACTTTTGCAAAAATCTACAAGTTATCAAAGCAAAGTATTACGCACATGCTCCTAGGGAGATAGATTGGTAGGAAAAGACCATCGCTCATCCCCGACCGCCACTCATAAGGAAGACAATCAATGAATAAATCATGCTCCGACTTCATCACATAACGGTTCACCATACGTGCATGCTACGGGAATCACAAACTTTAACGCAAGTATTTCTCAAATTCACAACTACTCAACTAGCATGACTCTAATATTACCATCTCCATATCTCAAAACAATTATCAAGTATCAAACTTCTCATAGTATTCAACACACTCATTAGAATTTTTTTATTAATCTTGAATGCCTAACATAATTAAAGCAAATCACCATGCTGTTTTGTAGGACTCTCAAAATAATCTAATTGAAGCATGAGAGAACAACAGTTTCTATAAAACAAATCCACCGACGTTCTCTAAAAGATATAAGTGAAGCACTAGGGCAAATACTATATAACTCAAAAGATATAAGTGAAGCACATAGATTATTCTAAAAATTTCAGAATCATGTGTGTCTCTTTCAAAAGGTGTGTACATCAAGGATGATTGTGGAAAACTAACAAATAAAGACTCAAATAATACAAGACGCTCCAAGCAAAACACATATCATGTGGTAAATCAAAATATAGCTCCAAGTAAAGTTACCGATGGAAGTAGATGAAAGAGGGGATGCCTTCCGGGGCATCCCCAAGCTTTGGCTTTTAGGTGTCCTTAGATTATCTTGGGGTGCCATTGGCATACCCAAGCTTTGGCTCTTTCCACTCTTTGTTCCATAATCCATCAAATCTTTTACCCAAAACTTGAAAACTTCACAACACAAAACTTAAAGTAGAAAATCTCGTGAGCTCCGTTAGCGAAAGAAAACAAAACACCACTTCAAGGTACTGTAATTAACTCATTCTTTATTTATATTGGTGTTAAACCTACTGTATTCCAATTTCTCTATGGTGTATAAACTATTTTACTAGCCATAGATTCATCAAAATAAGCAAAGAACACAGGAAAAACAGAATATGTCAAAAACAGAACAGTCTGTAGTAATCTGTAGCTAACGCAAGATATGGAACCTCAAAAATTCTAAAATAAATTTCCGGACGTGAGGAATTTATCTATTAATCATATACAAAAATAATTAACTAAATATCACTTTCCAAATAAAAATGGCAGCAATTCTCATGAGCGCTAAAGTTTCTGTTTTTTACAACAAGATTAAAAAGACTTCCCCCAAGTCTTCCCAACGGTTCTACTTGGCACAAACACTAATTAAACACAAAAAACACAAGCAAAACATAGGCTAGATAAATTATTTATTACTAAACAGGAGCAAAAATCAAGGAAAAAATAAAATTGGGTTGCCTCCCAACAAGCGCTATCGTTTAACGCCCCTAGCTAGGCATAAAAGCAAGGATAGATCTAGGTATTGCCATCTTTGGTAGGCAATCCATAAGTGGCTCTCATAATAGATTCATAAGGTAATCTAATTTTATTTCTAGGGAATTGTTCTATGCCTTTCCTTAACGGAAATTGGAATCTAATATTCCCTTTCTTCATATCAATAATTGCACCAATCGTTCTAAGGAAAGGTCTACCAAGAATAATAGGACATGAAGGATTGTAATCTATGTCAAGAATAATAAAATCTATGGGCACATAATTCCTATTTGCAACAATAAGAACGTCATTAATTCTTCCCATAGGTTTCTTAATAGTGGAAACCGCAATGTGCAAGTTTAAAGACCAATCATCAAAATCACGGAAACCTAGCAAATCACACAAAATCTTTGGGGTCGTGGAAACACTAGCACCCAAATCACACAAAGCATAGCATTCATTATCTTTAATTTTAATTTTAATAGTAGGTTCCCACTCATCATAAAGTTTTCTAGGGATAGAAACTTCCAACTCAAGTTTTTCTTCATAAGATTGCATCAAAGAATCAACGATATGTTTAGTAAAAGCTTTATTTTGACTATAAGCATGATGAGAATTTAGCACGAATTGCAACAAGGAAATACAATCTATCAAAGAGAAATTATCATAATTAAATTCCTTGAAATCCAAAATAGTGGGTTCATTAATATTTAAAGTTTTGACTTCTTCAATCCCACTTTTAACAATTTTAGCATCAAGATCTAAAAACTTCGAATTTTTGGAACGCCGTCTAGGTAAAGGTGGATCATATTCAGTCCCATCATTAACAAGATTCATATTGCAATAGGGGACACATCAATAACTTTTAGATCTTCATCTTTATTATCATGAAAACTAGAAGAACACGCTTTTATAAAAGCAATCTTTCTTAGCACGCATCCTAGCGGTTCTTTCTTTGCATTCATCAATGGAAATTCTCATGGCTTTGAGAGACTCATTGATATCATGCTGAGGTGGAATAGCTCTACGTTTCAAAGAATCAAAATCAAGAGAAATTCTATCAATGTTCCTAGCCAACTCATTAATCTTAAGCAATTTTTCTTCAATCAAAGCATTGAAATTCTTTTGCGAAGTAATAAATTATTTAATATTAGATTCAAAATCAGAGGGCATCTTATTATAATTTCCATAAGAATTGTTGTAGGAATTACCATAATTATTAGAGGAATTACTAGGATACGGCCTAGGATTAAAGTTTCCTCTATACGCGTTGTTACCAAAATTATTCCTACCAACAAAATTCACATCCATAGATTCATTATTATTCTCAATCAAAGTAGACAAAGGCATATCATTAGGATCAGAAGAAACACTTTTATTAGCAAATAATTTCATAAGTTCATCCATCTTTCCACTTAAAACATTAATTTCTTCTATCGCATGCACTTTCTTATTAGTAGATCTTTTAGTGTGCCATTGAGAATAATTAACCGTAATATTATCTAGGAGTTTAGTAGCTTCTCCTAAAGTGATTTCCATAAAAGTGCCTCCCACGGCCGAATCTAAAAGATTTCTAGAAGAAAAATTCAATCCGGCATAAAATTTTTGTATAATCATCCACAAATTCAAACCATGTGTAGGGCAATTACGTATCATTAATTTCATCCTCTCCCAAGCTTGTGCAACATGTTCATGATCAAGTTGCTTAAAATTCATAATATCATTTCTAAGAGAGATGATCTTAGCGGGAGTAAAATACTTAGAGATAAAAGCATCTTTGCACTTATTCCACGAATCAATACTATTTTTAGGCAAAGACGAAAACCAAGCTTTAGCACGATCTCTAAGCGAAAAAGGGAATAGCTTCAATTTAACAATATCATTATCCACATCTTTATTCTTTTGCATATCACATAAATCAACGAAGCTATTCGGATGGGTAGCGACATCTTCACTAGGAAGGCCAGCGAATTGATCTTTCATGACAAGATTCAACAAAGCAGTATTGATTTCACAAGATTCAGTATCGGTAAGAGGAGCAATCGGAGTGGTAAGGAAATCATTGTTGTTGGTATTGGTGAAGTCACACAATTTAGTATTACCTTGAGCCAGCGTGACAAGCAAGCAATCCGACACACAAGCAAACAAGAGACGGGCAAAAAGAGGCAAATAGAGAAAGAGAGGGAGGATGGAGAGAGAGGGCGAATAAAACGGCAAGGGTGAAGTTGGGGAGAGGAAAACGAGAGGCAAATGGCAAATAATGTAATGCAGGAGATAAGGGTTTGTGATGGGTACTTGGTATGTCTTGACTTGCAACGGCGCCACAAGTGACTCGTTGTCGGGAGTCAAATCTTGATTTGTCTTGCGCGAACCTCCCCGGCAACGGCGCCAGAAATCCTTCTTGCTATGTCTTGAGCACTGCGTTGGTTTTCCCTTGAAGAGGAAAGGGTGATGCAGCAAAGTAGCGTAAGTATTTCCCTCAGTTTTTGAGAACCAAGGTATCAATCCAGTAGGAGGCCGTGCACGAGTCCCTCACACATACACAAACAAATAAATCCTTGCAACCAACGCGATAAGCGGTTGTCAATCCCTACACGTCACTTACGAGAGTGAGATCTGATAGATATGATAGGATAATTTTTTTGGTATTTTTATGATAAAGAGAAATAAAAGATGCAAGTAAAATAAATGACAAAGGAAATAACTAAGTATTGGAAGATTAATATGATGGAAGATGGACACGGGGGCCATAGGTTTCACTAGTGGCTTCTCTCAAGAGCATAAGTATTTACGGTGGGTGAACAAATTACTGTTGAGCAATTGACAGAATTGAGCATAGTTATGAGAATATCTAGGTATGATCATGTATATAGGCATCACGTCCGAAACAAGTAGACCGACTCCTGCCTGCATCTACAACTATTACTCCACACATCGACCGCTATCCAGCATGCATCTAGAGTATTAAGTTCAAGAGAACACAGTAACGCTTTAAGCAAGATGACATGATGTAGAGGGATAAACTCATGCAATATGGTATAAGCCCCATCTTGTTATCCTCGATGGCAACAATACAATACGTGCCTTGCTGCCCCTACTGTCACTCGGAAAGGACACCGCAGGATTGAACCCAAAGCTAAGCACTTCTCCCATTGCAAGAAAGATCAGTCTAGTAGGCCAAAACAAATTGATAATTCGAAGAGACTTGCAAAGATAACCAATCATACATAAAAGAATTCAGAGAAGATTCAAATATTTTTCATAGATAAACTTGATCATAAACCCAACTCATAGATCTGAACAAACACACCGCAAAAGAAGATTACATCGAATAGATCTCCACGAGAGAGGGGAGAACTTTGTATTAAGATCCGAAAAGAGAGAAGAAGCCATCTAGCTAATAACTATGGACCCGTAGGTTTGAAGTAAACTACTCACACTTCATTGGAGAGGATATGGTGTTGATGTAGAAGCCCTCCGTGATCGATGCCCCCTTCGGCGGAGCTCTAGAAAAGGCCCCAAGATGGGATCTCGTGGATAGAGAAAGTTACGATGGTGGAATTAGGGTTTTGGCTCCGTATCTGGTACTTTGGTGGTACGTAGGTATATATAGGAGGAAGGAGTACGTCGGTGGAGCAACAAGGGGCCCACGAGGGTGGAGGGCGCGC
>NC_041390.1:272925130-272927284 GCF_002162155.2 Triticum dicoccoides | reverse complement strand
GCGCCCCCCTATCTCGTGCCTTCCTCGTTGATTGCTTGATGTAGGGTCCAAGTCCTCTAGATCATGTTCGTTCCGAAAATCACGTTCCCAATGGTTTCATTCCTTTTGGACTCCGTTTGATATTCTTTTTCTGTGAAACCCTAAAATAGGCAAAAAACAGCAATTCTGGGCTGGGCCTCCGGTTAATAGGTTAGTCCCAAAAATAATATAAAAGTGTATAATAAAGCCCAATAATGTCCAAAACAGAATATAATATAGCATGGAACAATCAAAAATTATAGATACATTGGAGACGTATCACATACGTGCATGATACGGGAATCACAAACTTTAACACAAGTATTTCTACCAATCCACAATTACTCACTAGCATGACTCTAATGTCACCATCTTTTTATCTCAAAACAATAATAAAGAATCAAACTTAACATTGTATTCAATGCACTTTATATGAAAGTTTTTATTATATCCCTCTTGGATGCCCATCATATTAGGACTAAATTCATAACCAAAGAAAATTACCATGCTGTTTAGAGAAACTCTAAAATTAATATAAGTGAAGCATGAGAGTTCAAAATTTTCTATAAAATAAAGCCACCACCATTCTCTAAAAAGATACAAGTGAAGCACTAGAGCAAAATTGCCTAGCTCAAAAGATATAAGTGAAGCACATAGAGTATTCTAATAAATCACGATTCATGCGTGTTCATCTTAAAAGGTGTGTACAACAAGGATGATTGTGGAAAACTAAAAATCAAAGCCTTAGATCATACAAGACGCTCGAAGCAAAACACGTATCATGTGGTGAGTTAAAATATAGCCTCAAGTAAATTTAACGATAGACGAAAACGAAAGAGGGGATGCCATCCGGGGCATCCCCAAGGCTAGGCTCTTGGTTATCCTTGAATATTACCTTGGGGTGCCTTGGGCATCCCCAAGCTTAGGATCTTGCCACTCCTTATTCCATATTCCATCAAATCTTTACCCAGAACTTGAAAACTTCACAACACAAAACTCAACAAAAAACTCATGAGATTCGTTAGTATAAGAAAATAAAATCACCACTTTTGTACTATTGTGAACTCATTCTTTATTTATATTGTTGTAATATCTACTGTATTCCAACTTCTTCATGGTTCGTACCCCCGATACTACCCATAGATTCATATAAATAAGCAAACAACACATACAAAACAGAATCCATCAAAAACAGAACAATCTGTAGCAATCGTTAAACTTCGAATACTTCTATAACTCCAAAAATTCTAGAAAGTTAGGACAACAAAGGAAATTTGTATATCAATCTTGTGTTACAAATTTAGAATTTTATCTCGCTTCTGTGATTTTTAAAAATTTTGTGACTGGGCGCAAAAGGTTCTATTTTCAACAAGATCAAATGAACTATCACCGTAAGCCATCCCAAAGGTCTTACTTGGCTCAGACACTAATTAAAACATAAAAACACATCTAACCAGAGGCTAGATGAATTATTTATTGAAAACATGTAACATCCCAAATTTGCAATTTGGAATGTTATACACTAGATCATCATGCATATCATATTTTCATGCATTTTAGTCGATCCTAGAAATTTCACGCAACTCAAGGACCCACGGAGAGAGTTGGAGATTTCGTTATTTTCATATTTGAGAGTTTTCTCAAATTTGAAAAGAGGATCATTTGATTTATTTATTTCATCTTCAATTATTTTTCCAATATCAAAAGAAAAATGAGAGAGGGAATAATATGACTTTCCCAAAGTTAGGAAAAATGAAGATTTAATGAATAAGTCAAGTTTTGGTTTTGCCAGAGTTTTGTTTGCTTTTATTCGGATAGGGAAAAATGCGCGTTTTCAAAAATTGCATTTTAGGCCCGGAGAAAAGTTCATTTTGTTCGACTCATTTTTAGGAGTCGGGGAAAATTTACTTTAGGAATTTTGGTGTTCGTTTAGATTTTCTTTCTTTTGTTTTTCTGCGCGCGTAACCGATTTAAAAAAAAAGGGACACAGGCCCAGCCGCCTGGGCCAAGGCCGGCCCAGCCACGCGCGCCAACCGCCAGCCCCGCCGCCAGGCCGAGTCCCAGCGGGACTCCAAGCCGCCGCCTCCTCCCCTTGCCCCTTCCCCAAGCAAGAGACCCCCCCCATCCTATATAAAT
>NC_041390.1:272865029-272924760 GCF_002162155.2 Triticum dicoccoides | reverse complement strand
GCCTCCCGCCTCGAGCCGCGTGCCAGCCCCGCCACCCCTAGCTACTGCCGCCGCCACCTAAGCCCCCGAGGTACCCGCGCCGCCTCTTCTTTTCCTCGGTTCGGGTTTCTTAAAAGAACCGTTCCGTTTCTTTTCCGTTTTCTTTCCGGTTTTTCTTTTCGGTTTCTTTTCCGAAAACACTAGATCGGTTTTCATTCTTCTTTCTGACCGTTCGTCTCAATGAACGTGATCACCGATTTTTCCCGGTTAACGATGCCCGTTCGTTTAACCGTTCATCCCTTTCTTTTCGTCGGACTTATTACGCGATCGCGATCTCAGATCCGATCTTCGTTCTAGTCTTTCTTCCCGCTCGTTTATCGGAATCAGGTGATTCAAGCGCCTGGAGTTTCGTTTCGAACCCGCCGTTCCGTCTAATCAACTTAAACAAGTTTTTGCTACGGTAAAATTTGACCTAGTTTCAACTTGCTAGAACCGAGTTGTTTCTTCCGCCGTTTGTTTTCCGTTTCTTTGTTCGGTTCGATTTTTTTTTCTTTGCAACCGGAGTTCTTAAGTTGAAATTTCTGGTTCGTTCTCTTGTTCAAGTTTTACCTGTTCATTAGATGAGTACTTATTGTGTGCTTGTTGTTTGTCTGCGATAGATCACCCAGATTGCGCCGCTTGTTACTTCGAAACCCTAGGTCTCGCGGATCATCAGCAAGGCAAGTAACATTTTGATCATACCTTTTCTGCAACCCAGTTTTATTGCATTAGATCAATCCTCACACATTGCATGGTTAGGATCCAATTAAATTGTGGGATGGGAAGTAGATGAGGTAGTACCTATTACCTGTTTATTATGAAACCTTTGGGAGTTACTTCTACGTTTGCTTATTATGCCATGCTATGCTAGTAGACGTGGATTGGGTGAGTGATATCCATGACAGATGTGAGTTTGTTAATTTTAATGGTTTATCTAAGGTGGCAACTTAAACACACATCTGGGTGGATTGAGGCACCTGATGTCTATCAGGACTTGCCTTTTTTTATTTCGGACCGCCACCCAGGCTCAAAGGGATCATAAGATATTTCATGCTAGTAACTTCCGTGTGCAGCCACAAGCCATTATGGGCTCTGGCATAGTCGACTAAGTCGTGCGAACTCTTACAGTGGTAGACTAGCAGATGTAGGGGATGTAGGTGGTACGGTCTACCCAATCGTAAGGTGCTAGCGCTTCTGAAAGACTGTGTCTCGGTCATCCATTTCTCAAACACCATGTAGTGCGAGAAATCCAACGGAGGCGATCGAGTCTTGTGGGGAAAAGTGCGCAAACCTCTGCAGAGTGTACAAACTTATCATGATTAGCCGTGTCCCCGGTTATGGACAACTTGAGTATCTAGTACTTGAATATCATGTGAATCTCATCATGTTACTTCTAATTAATGTTGTTGGGTTTTAATTACTTAATTGGGATCGGAATGCTGTCAACCATTCTCGATGTTTAACAACCACCATGATAGTTAAATAAATTTATTCCTTTGAAGTAGGGAAAAACTGGCTTTACGCAAAACTGTAACGATAGAGCTTTCCACCAGCCATATATGCATATAGTATAGCTGTTTCATTCCATTACTCTCTATGTGTTACATTGCCAGCATATTCCATGTGCTGACCCGTTTTTGGGCTGCAACTTTCATGTTGCAGACTTTTCAGACGACGAGTAAGGTGCTTTTAGGTCGTGGTTCTATACTCAGTGATGCCGTTGGAGTTGATGGACCCATTTTATCTTCCGAGTCTTCCGCTGTTATCTTATTATATGGCCTTAAGCCATATTTATTGTAATAAGTTCTCTTTGAGACAACGATGTAATAAGTGTGTGATTGCCACTCTGCTATAAATCCTTCGATGTACTGTGTGGTGTCAGCATTACTGATCCAGGGATGACACCGGAGCACAGTAGACTTGATCCATTCAGGTCGGGTCGCTACAGAGATGGTATCAGAGCACACGCTGACTGTAGGACACGACCGCTAAGTTAAAGCCATAGAACACCATTCTCTTCTCATTTTCTAACTCCTCATCTTTTCTACTCTATTAGGATGACGAACGCGAAGATTAAGTACGCCCAACCGGATGAAGGCACACCTTTTGGATTTCACCTGAAGGAAGTCACCAAGTACCTGAATATCGGATTACCAAGCTTCACGGGAACCTTCAACGCCACTCTGCCTGAAGAGGAGCGCTGGAAGATTCAAGCTCATGTTCCGGGAAGGACATTCGCGCCAATCACGAAGCCCATAGATAGTGTTTTCAATGCACCAACCTGGAGTCTGGGAAGGAGCATGGCAGCTCATATCACCATGGGACGCATTGGAGAAATTTATCAAGAAGACCTCAAGGACACTATCTACCAGATTTGCAGACGCCGAGATGAACAATGGGAGTTAGTCAGCACCAAGAAGGATAGATCCATTGCATCTTTCATCCAGGAGTTAAAACAACACATTCGACGCCACGAGAACCAGATGTGCAATGATATGATAGAGTTGAAGAATGCAAAGGCAAGGATCATCGAGCTAGAAGGAGAACTGAAGTCTACACGCAAGGACTACATGGACGAGATCGTAGATCTAGCAAGATACAATGGCGATCTTAAGCAGGAGATTGAAGACCTCAAGAGGAAGTTAGCATCCAAGGAGGAAGACGAGTACGTCGCATGTCCGGACAACTACATCATCATCGATGACACCGATTCGGATCCAAGTGAACCCGACTTTGAAGACGAAGCTGGAGCAGATATCATGGAGTCTTCCACCAGTTCAAATTTCTAGATGACCACCAGATAGTAGTAGCATTTCTCCCCATGTAAACACAATAGTCAAGCACTTTTGCGATAGTTAGACCGTTTGTAAGCCCTTGTTTGATTGAATGAAGTGATTTTGTGTGCATTTGCTCATGTGCATTGGGGTACTGTTTTCCCTTTAGACCTCACTCTATTCTTAATTCTCGTCTTTTCTAAACCCTCAGATGCCTCCGAGACGTGACAATGGATTCCCACCGGAGCTCACTCAGTTGATCCAGCAGCAGAATCAATTGATGCAGATGTTAGTCCAGAACCAACAGAACAACAACAACAACCCACCACCACCACCACCACCTGTTGACCACTTAGCCCGTTTTCTTAGGCTGAATTCGCCGGTGTTTTCCAGTAGCACGAGCCAATAGTAGCAGACGATTGGCTCCGCAAGATAGGAAGGGAGTTAACCACTGTAGGATGCACAGATGGTGAGAAAGTGAAGTTTGCCGCACATCAGCTTGACGGACCCGCGGCAGCATGGTGGGAGAATTTCACAGCCACTTACCCAGTTGACACTGTCACATGGGATCAGTTTCAGCAAGCTTTTCGCACTGCCCATGTTTCAGCAGGAGCTATGGCCATGAAGAAGCATGAGTTTCGCAACTTACGCCAAGGAGGAAGGACAGTTGGCCAGTACGTTGACGACTTCAGCAAGTTAGCACGTTATGCCCCAGATGACGTTGCTATGGATGCAGCTAAGCAGGAGAAGTTTCTGGAAGGACTGAATGATGAACTAAGCATGAAATTGATGGTAGCAAGTTTCAACAACTACCAGGAGTTGGTAGATTGTGCCATCATGATTGAAGGAAAGCAACAGCAGATTGAGAACCGTAAGAGGAAGTATGGACAGGGGAAGTATAACTCTGGAGCCCAGCAGAAGCCCCGTTTTACCCCTAAACCGGGATTTCAGTTTCAGCATACCCATGGAGGAGGTAGTTTGTACAACCATAATGGCCACAAGAATGGTAATGGGAATGGAGGAAGCAATGGCCAGAACCGTACCACCCCATCGACCCCAACCAAGAGAGATCTGAGTCAAGTCACCTGTTTCAAGTGTTCCAAGATCGGACATTATGCCAATGAATGTCCCGAAGGCCAGAATGGAAATGGCAATGGGAGCTCTGGGAAAAAGCCGAACCCTTTCAATAGGGGACAGGTGAACCACGTTAATGTGGAGGAGGTTGAAGATCAGCCTGGTGCAGTAATCGGTAAGTTTTTGGTTAAGACATTTACCGCACTCGTTCTTTTTGATACTGGTGCATCGCATTCATACATATCAAGGGGATTTGTGGATAAATATAACCTGCCAACCCAAGCCCTTAGGTCACCCATGTTAGTAAGCTCACCAGGAGCGGAGTATATGACTAGACGATGGTGTGATCGGTTACCATTAAGGATTGGTAACTATGTGTTTCCCTCAGACCTAATAGTATTGGAATCTCAAGGATTGGATGTGATATTAGGCATGGATTGGTTATTGAAGTATGAAGGGAACATTGAATGTGCTAGTAAGTCAATTTTGCTTACCACACCCGAAGGAAGAAGGATCAAGTATGTATCCCGGCATGTGCCAAACAGGACACAAGTAAATTCTTTAACAGGAGTTGTGCAAGAAGAAGTACCAGTGGTAAAGGATTTTCCTGATGTATTTCCTGAGGAATTACTAGGCATGCCACCGGATAGAGACATTGAGTTTTTGATTGAGTTATTCCCAGGTACAGGCCCAATATCGAAGCAACCATACCGGATGCCAGCAAAGGATTTGGAGGAAATTAAGAATCAGATTAAGGAGTTATTGGATAAAGGTTACATTCGCCCAAGTTCTTCGCCTTGGGGATCACCCGTACTTCTAGTGGAAAAGAAGGGTGGATCATTAAGGATGGTTGTAGATTATCGGGGATTGAACGAAGTAACCATCAAGAATAAGTACCTAATGCCAATGATTAATGATCTGTTTGATCGTTTGCAAGGAGCTAAAGTGTTTTCCAAGATCGATTTGCGATCAGGGTACCATCAATTGAAGATTCGGGAGCAGGACATACCTAAGACAGCATTCACCACGAGATATGGACTGTATGAGTATACCGTTATGTCATTTGGATTGACTAACGCACCTGCCTATTTTATGAACCTGATGAACAAAGTGTTTATGGAGTTTTTGGATAAGTTCGTCGTAGTGTTCATTGATGACATCCTGGTTTATTCAAAGAATGAAGAGGAGCATAAGGAACATTTGCATTTGGTTTTGGAGAAACTAAGGGAACATCAGTTATACACCAAATTCAGCAAATGTGAGTTTTGGTTGAAGGAAGTTGGATTCCTCGGACACGTTATATGCGGAGAAGGTATAGCAGTTGACCCCACTAAGGTTGAGACCGTAACCGAATGGGAATCACCAACAACAGTTGGAGAGATCCGGAGTTTTCTTGGACTCGCAGGATACTATCGGAGATTCATTGAGAACTTTTCAAAGATTGCAAAGCCTATGACTGAATTGTTGAAGAAGGATACTAAGTTCAATTGGACTGAGAAATGTGAGGCTACTTTCCAGGAATTGAAGAAACGCTTGGTTACCTCACCAGTATTGATTTTGCCAGATCAGACCAAGGATTATGAGGTGTATTGCGACGCTTCACGTCAAGGACTTGGAGCAGTGCTTATGCAGGAAGGGAGAGTTGTTTCATATGCTTCACGACAACTGAAGCCTCATGAATTGAATTATGCCACGCATGATTTGGAGTTAGCAGCCGTAGTGCATGCATTGAAAACGTGGAGACATTTCCTCATTGGAAATCATTGTGAGGTGTACACGGATCACAAGAGTTTGAAGTACATTTTCACGCAGAAGGAGTTGAACCTCAGACAAAGGAGATGGTTGGAGCTCATCAAAGATTATGACATGAGATTGCATTACCATCCCGGAAAAGCTAATGTGGTAGCTGACGCATTGAGCCGTAAGAGCCATGTCAATATGGTAATGACAGGAGAAGTACCAAAGGAGTTAGCAGAAAACCTTCATGAGCTATGTTTGGAAATAGTTCCGAGAGGCTATGTAGCAACATTGGAGATTCAGTCAACATTGATGGATAAGATCAGAGAAGCTCAGAAATCTGACAAGGAGATTGCTGCTATAAAAGAGAAATTGAGCGAAGGAAAAGCAAAGGGATTTCGTGAGGATGAGCACGATACCTTACGGTTTGAGGACCGTGTTTATGTGCCCAATGACCCGGAGATCAGGAAGTTGATTTTGCACGAGGCACATGATTCACCGTATTCGATTCACCCAGGGAATACCAAGATGTATTTGGATTTGAAGGAAACATTCTGGTGGACCGGAATGAAGAAGGATATTGCAGCATATGTAGCAGTTTGTGACATTTGTCAGAGAGTAAAGGCAGAGCATCAGAAGCCAGCAGGATTGTTACAACCATTGCCGATACCTGAATGGAAGTGGGATAAGATAGGCATGGATTTTATCACAGGACTACCCAGGACAAAATCAGGCTATGACTTGATATGGGTAGTAGTTGTTCGTTTGACGAAGGTAGCACATTTTATTCCAGGTAAGACCACTTACACCAGTGCTAAGTTGGCAAAGATATACATGACTAGGATCATTTGTTTGCATGGAGTTCCGAGGAGTATCGTATCAGATAGAGGAACTCAATTTACCTCAAAATTTTGGAATCAGTTGCATGAAACTTTAGGAACCAGACTGGAGTTTAGCACAACTTTTCATCCGCAGACAGATGGACAGACCGAGAGAGTCAATCAGATTTTGGAAGATATGCTGAGAGCTTGTGCACTAGATTATGGATCTAGCTGGGACGATAACTTGCCGTATGCGGAGTTTTCTTATAACAACAGTTACCAAACCAGTTTGAAGATGGCACCTTTCGAAGCTTTATACGGAAGGAGGTGCAGGACACCGTTGTCATGGGACGAAGTTGGAGACCGTCAATTCTTTGGACCAGATTTGATTAAGGAGTCTGAACGGAAAGTTAAGTTGATTCGCGATAGGCTCAAGGTAGCCCAGTCCAGGCAGAAGAGCTACGCAGATTCTAAACGCAAGGAGACAGTCTACAAAACCGGAGACAGAGTTTATCTCCGAGTATCCCCACTTCGAGGAGTTAAGCGCTTTGGAGTTAAGGGAAAATTAGCCCCGCGTTTCGTTGGACCATACAAGATCTTGCAACGTATGGGAGAGGTCGCTTATAAGTTGGAATTACCAGAGGGACTGTCAGGAGTTCATGATGTATTCCATGTTTCTCAGCTGAAGAAATGTCATGCCGAGATGGCGGAGGTACCGCTAAGAGATACCGTGCCACTCGAAGTGATTCAGTTGAAGGACGACTTAACGTATGAGGAGAAGCCAGTCAAGATTCTCGATTATGCCAGCAGAGTTACCCGCAGCAAGGTTATCAAGTTTTGCAAAGTTCAGTGGAACCACCACTCAGAGGATGAAGCCACCTGGGAAAGAGAAGAAGATTTGCTCAAGGACCACCCTCACCTATTTTCTAGCCAACCCGAATCTCGAGGGCGAGATTCATCTTAAGGGGGGTAGGTTTGTAACATCCCAAATTTGCAATTTGGAATGTTATACACTAGATCATCATGCAGATCATATTTTCATGCATTTTAGTCGATCCTAGAAATTTCACGCAACTCAAGGACCCACGGAGAGAGTTGGAGATTTCATTATTTTCATATTTGAGAGTTTTCTCAAATTTGAAAAGAGGATCATTTGATTTATTTATTTCATCTTCAATTATTTTTCCAATATCAAAAGAAAAATGAGAGAGGGAATAATATGACTTTCCCAAAGTTAGGAAAAGTGAAGATTTAATGAATAAGTCAAGTTTTGGTTTTGCCGGAGTTTTGTTTGCTTTTATTCGGATAGGGAAAAATGCGCGTTTTCAAAAATTGCATTTTAGGCCCGGAGAAAAGTTCATTTTGTTCGACTCATTTTTAGGAGTCGGGGAAAATTTACTTTAGGAATTTTGGTGTTCGTTTAGATTTTCTTTCTTTTGTTTTTCTGCGCGTGTAACCGATTTAAAAAAAAGGGACGCAGGCCCAGCCGCCTGGGCCAAGGCCGGCCCAGCCGCGCGCGCCAGCCGCCAGCCCCGCCGCCAGGCCGAGTCCCAGCGGGACTCCAAGCCGCCGCCGCCTCCCCTTGCCCCTTCCCCAAGCAAGAGACCCCCCCATCCTATATAAATACCAACACCCCCCCTCTCCACCCTAAGCCGCTGCCACCGCCGCCTCCCGCCCCGAGCCGCGCGCCAGCCCCGCCGCCCCTAGCTGCTGCCGCCGCCGCCTAAGCCACCGAGGTAGCCGCGCCGCCTCTTCTTTTCCTCGGTTCGGGTTTCTTAAAAGAACAGTTCTGTTTCTTTTCCGTTTTCTTTCCGGTTTTTCTTTTCGGTTTCTTTTTCGAAAACCCTAGATCAGTTTTCGTTCTTCTTTCTGACCGTTCGTCTCAACGAACGTGATCACCGATTTTTCCCGGTTAACGACGCCCGTTCGCTTAACTGTTCATCCCTTTCTTTTCGTCGGATTTATTCCGCGATCGCGATCTCAGATCCGATCTTCGTTCTAGTCTTTCTTCCCGCTCGTTTATCGGAATCAAGTGATTCAAGCGCCTGGAGTTTCGTTTCAAAACCGCCGTTCCGTCTAATCAACTTAAACAAGTTTTTGCTACGGTAAAATTTGACCTAGTTTCAACTTGCTAGAACCGAGTTGTTTCTTCCGCCGTTTGTTTTCCGTTTCTTTGTTCGGTTCGATTTTTTTTCTTTGCAACCGGAGTTCTTAAGTTGAACTTTCTGGTTCGTTCTCTTGTTCAAGTTTTACCTGTGCATTAGATGAGTACTTATTGTGTGCTTGTTGTTTCTCTGTGATAGATCACCCGGATTGCGCCGCTTGTTACTTCGAAACCCTAGGTCTCGCGGATCATCAGCAAGGCAAGTAACATTTTGATCATACCTTTTCTGCAACCCAGTTTTATTGCATTAGATCAATCCTCACACATTGCATGGTTAGGATCCAATTAAATTGTGGGATGGGAAGTAGATGAGGTAGTACCTATTACCTGTTTATTATGAAACCTTTGGGAGTTACTTCTACGTTTGCTTATTATGCCATGCTATGCTAGTAGACGTGGATTGGGTGAGTGATATCCATGACAGATGTGAGTTTGTTAATTTTAATGGTTTATCTAAGGTGGCAACTTAAACACACATCTGGGTGGATTGAGGCACCTGATGTCTATCAGGACTTGCCTGTTTTTATTTCAGACTGCCACCCAGGCTCAAAGGGATCATAAGATCTTTCATGCTAGTAACTTCCGTGTGCAGCCACAAGCCATTATGGGCTCTGGCATAGTCGACTAAGTCGTGCGAACTCTTACAATGGTAGACTAGCAGATGTAGGTGATGTAGGTGGTACGGTCTACCCAATCGTAAGGTGCTAGCGCTTCTGAAAGACTGTGTCTCGGTCATCCGTTTCTCAAACACCATGTAGTGCGAGAAATCCAACGGAGGCGATCGAGTCTTGTGGGGAAAAGTGCGCAAACCTCTGCAGAGTGTACAAAGTAATCATGATTCGCCGTGTCCCCGGTTATGGACAATTTGAGTATCTAGTACTTGAATATCATGTGAATCTCATCATGTTACTTCTAATTAATGTTGTTGGGTTTTAATTACTTAATTGGGATCGGAATGCTGTCAACCATTCTCGATGTTTAGCAACCACCATCATAGTTAAATAAATTTATTCCTTTGAAGTAGGGAAAAGCTGGCTTTACACAAAACTGTAACCATAGAGCTTTCCACCAGCCATATATGCATATAGTATAGCTGTTTCATTCCATTACTCTCTATGTGTTACATTGCCAGCATATTCCATGTGCTGACCCATTTTCGGGCTGCAACTTTCATGTTGCAGACTTTTCAGACGACGAGTAAGGTGCTTTTAGGTCGTGGTTCTATACTCAGTGATGCGGTTGGAGTTGATGGACCCATTTTATCTTCCGAATCTTCCGTTGTTATCTTATTATATGGCCTTAAGCCATATTTATTGTAATAAGTTCTCTTTGAGACAACGATGTAATAAGTGTGTGATTGCCACCCTGCTATAAATCCTTCGATGTACTGTGTGGTGTCAGCATTACTGATCCAGGGATGACATCGGAGCACAGTAGACTTGATCCATTCGGGTCGGGTCGCTACAAAAGAAAACCAAAAAAAAGCAAGAAAAAAAATAAAATTGGGTTGCCTCCCAACAAGCGCTATTGTTTAACGCCCTTAGCTAGGCATAAAAATATATATCTAGGTATTGTCATCTTTGGTGTGCAATCCATAAGTAGCTCTCATAATACATTCATATGGCAACTTAATTTTCTTTCTAGGAAAGTGTTCCATGCCCTTCCTTAATGGAAATCGAAATCTAATGTTTCCTTCTTTCATATCAATAATTGCACCAATCGTTCTAAGGAAAGGTCTACCAAGAATAATAGGACATTTAGGATTGCAATCGGTATCAATAAGAATGAAATATACGGGCACATAATTCCTATTTGCAACAATAAGAACATCATTAATTCTTCCAATAGGTTTCTGTGATGAGCTACTTTCCAATTCGAGAAAAGGTACAACTACCTCATCAAGTTTTACTTTCCTCCCACTCAGTTCTTTCGAGAGAAACTCCTTCTCTAGAAAGGTTCCATTCTTGGCAACAAAGATCTTGCCTTTGGATATGTGGTAGAAGGTATACCCAATTGTTTCCTTAGGGTATCCTATGAAGACACACTTGTCTAATTTGGGTTCGACCTTATCAGGCTGAAGCCTTTTGACATAAGTGTCGCAACCCCAAACTTTAAGAAACGACAGCTTAGGTTTCTTGCCAAACCACATTTCATATGGTGTCGTCTCAACGGATTTAGACGGTGCCCTGTTTAACATGAATGGTTTTCTCTAATGCATAACCCCAAAATGATAGTGGTAAATCGGTAAGAGACATCTTAGGTCACACCATATCTAATAAAAGTACAGTTACGACATTCGGACACAGCATTACGCTGTGGTGTTCTAGGTGACGTGAGTTGTGAAACAATTCCACATTGTTTTAAATGAAGGACAAAATTGTAACTCAAATATTTGCCTCTGCAATCAGATCGTAGAAACTTTATTTTCTTGTTACGATGATTCTCCACTTCACTCTGAAATTCTTTGAACTTTTCAAATGTTTCAGACTGTGTTTCATTAAGTAGATATACCCATATCTGCTCAAATCATCTGTGAAGGTCAGAAAATAACGATACCCGCCATGTGCCTCAATGCCTATCAGACCGCATACATCATTATGTATTATTTCCAATAAGTCATTAGCTCGCTCCATTGTTCCGGAGAACGGAGTTTTAGTCATCTTTCCCATGAGCCATGGTTCGCAAGTATCAAATGATTCATAATCAAGTGATTACAAAAGTCCATCCGCATGGAGTTTCTTCATGCGCTTTACACCAATATGACCTAAACGGTAGTGCCACAAATATGTTGCACTATCATTATCAACTTTGCATCTTTTGGCATCAATATTATGAATATGTGTATCACTACAATCGAGATTCAACAAGAATAGACCAATCCTCAAGGGTGCATGACCATAAAATATATTATTCATATAAATAGAACAACCATTATTCTCTGACTTAAAATGAATAACCGTGTCATAATAAAAAGATACAGACATAATGTTCATGCTCAACGCGGGCACCAAATAACAATTATTGAGGTCTAAAACTAATACCGAAGGTAGATATTGAGGTAGTGTGCCGACAGCGATCACATCGACCTTGGAACCATTTCCGACGTGCATCGTCACCTCGTCCTTAGCCAATGTTCATTATTCCACAACTCCTGTTTTGAGTTACAAATATGAGCAACCAAACCAGTAACAAATACCCACGTGCTGCTATGAGCATTAGTAAGGTACACATCAATAAAATGTATATCAAATATATCTTTGTTCACTTTGCCATCCTTCTTATCCGCCAAGTATTTGGGGCAGTTCTGCTTCAAGTGACCAGTCCCTTTGAAGTAGAAGCTCTCGGTCTCAGGCTTGGGTCCAGCTTTGGGCTTCTTCCTGGGAGTGGCAACTTGCTTGCCATTCTTCCTGAAGTTCCCTTTCTTTCCCTTGCCCTTTTTCTTGAAACTAGTGGTCTTGTTAACCATCAACACTTGATGCTCCTTCTTGATTTCTACCTCTGTAGCCTTAAGAATTGCTAAGAGCTCAGGAATCATTTTATTCATCCCTTGCATTTTATAGTTCATCACAAAGCCTTTGTAGGTTGGTGGTAGTGATTGAAGAACTCTATCAACCGAAAGTTCAACTCCCAGTTGAGTCATGTGGTTATGATACCTAGACATTTTGAGTATGTGTTCACTGACAGAATTTTTCTTCTCCATCTTGCAGCTATAGAACTTGTTGGAGACTTCATATTTGTCAACCCGGGCATTTGCTTGAAATATTAACTTCAACTCTTGGAACATCTCATATGCTCCATGACGTTCAAAATGTCTTTGAAGTCCCGGTTCTAAGCCGTAAAGCACGACACACTGAACTATAGAGTAGTCATCAGGTCGAGCTTGCCATACGTTCATAAGATCAGCTTCAGCTCCTACAGCAAGCCTTTCACCTAGCGGTGCATCAAGGACATAATTCTTCTGTGCAACAATGAGGATAATCCTCAAGTTACGGACCCAGTCCATCTAGTTGCTACCATCATCTTTCAACTTAGCTTTCTCTAGGAACGCATTAAAATTCAGGGGAACGATAGCTCGGGCCATTGATCTACAAGATAGATATGCCAAACTATAAGCCTAATTTCATGATAAATTAAGTTCAATTAATCAGATTACTAATGAACTCCCACTTAAATAGAGATCCCTCAAGTCATCTAAATGATACGTGATCCAAATCAACTAACCCATGTCCGATGATCACGCGAGATGGGGTAGTCATCCATGGTGAACATCTCTATATTGATCATATCTACTATATGACTCATGTTCGACCTTCCGGTCTCTAGTGTTTCGAGACCATGTCTGTACATGCTAGGCTCGTCAAGTTTAACCCTAGTAGTCTGCATGTGCAAAATTGTCTTACACCCGTTGTATGTGAACGTAGAGTCTTATCACACCCGATCATCACCTGGTGCTTCGAAACAGCGAACTTTGGCAATGGTACATACTCAGGGAGAACACTTTTATCTTGAAATTTAGTGAAGGGATCATCTTATAGTGCTACCGTCGATCTAAGCGAAATAAGATGCATAAAAGTTAAACATCACATGCAATCAAAATATGTGACATGATATGACCATCATCATCTTGTGCTTTCGATATCCAACGCC
The DNA here is from genome assembly GCF_002162155.2 of Triticum dicoccoides. Classification (NCBI taxonomy): domain Eukaryota; kingdom Viridiplantae; phylum Streptophyta; class Magnoliopsida; order Poales; family Poaceae; genus Triticum; species Triticum dicoccoides. The sequence goes on along the minus strand of NC_041390.1, from coordinate 272,911,525 downwards.
AAAGCATCGTTATGATCTCCATCATCACTGGCTCGACACCTTGATCTCCATCTGCGCGTCGTGGTTGTCTCGCCAACTATTGCTTCTACAACTATCGCTAACGCATAGTGATAAAGTAAATCATTTACATGGCGTTTGCATTTCATACAACAAAGAGACAACCATAAGGCTCCTACCAGTTGCTGATAACTTGCAAAACATGATCATCTCATACAACAACCTATATCACATCTGTATTGGCCATATCACATCACAACATGCCCTGCAAAAACAAGCTAGACGTCCTCTACTTTGTTGTTGCGAGTTTTAGGTCGCTACTATGGGCTTCTAGCAAGAACCGTTCTTACCTACAGCAAAAACCACAATAGTGTTTCGTCAAGTTTGCTGTTTCAACCTTCTTCAAGGACCGGCCATAGTCAAATTCGATTCAACAAAAGTAGGAGAAACAGATACCCGCCAGCCACCTTTATGCAAAACTAGTTGCATGTCTATCGGTGGAACCGGTCTCATGTGCGTGGACATGTAAGGTTGGTCCAGGCCATTTCATACCACAGTACCACCGAATCAAAATAAGATGTTGGTGGTAAGCAGTATGACTATCACCGCCCACAACTCTTTGTGTTCTACTCGTGCATATCATCTATGCACAGACCAGTCTCGGATGCCACTGTTGGGAAACGTTGCATGGAAAACAACAATATTATACGCACACGCAAGATCTATCTAGGAGATGCATAACAACGAGAGGGGAGAGTGTTTCTACGTACTCTCGTATACCGTAAGCGGAAGCGTTTCACAATGCGGTTGATGTAGTGGAACTTTCTTCACGATCCAACCGATCTAGTACCGAACGTACGGCACCTTCATGTTCTGCACATGTTCAGCTCGGTGATGTTCCTCGCCTTCTTGATCCAGAAAGATGTTGAGGTAGTAGATGAGTTCCTTCAAGATGATGGCATGGTGACGGTGATGGTGAGGTGATCTCCGCAGGGCTTCACCTAAGCAATACGAAAATATGACAGGGGGTGTAAACGGTGGAGGGGGGGCGCCGCATACGGCTAGGGAATTTTCCGGTCTGTGCTAGGGCGCCCCACATATATATAGGTGGGAGGGAGAGGGGAGGCTGCCAGGAGGCGCCCCAAGTAGGTTGAATCCTACTTGGGGTCCTGCCAAGTGGCGCCCCTCTTGCCATTTTTAACCGAGGGGGAAGGAAAGAGGGGGGAGAGGGAAGGAAGGGGGAATCCTATTCCACTCTTTCCTTTCCCTTCCCCTCTTTCCTTCTCCTCCTAGGCCGGCCCATATAGGGGGCCCACCAGCTCCTTGTGGCTGGTGTGTTTCCCTTCTTGGCCCATAAGGCCCATATCTTTTGCCGGGGGTGCCCGGAACCCCTTCCGGTGACCCGATAAGTACCTGGTACGCACTGAAACATTTCCGGTGTCCGAATACTATCGTCCTATATATTAATATTTACCTCTCGACCATTTCGAGATTCCTCGTCATGTCCACGTTCTCATCCGGGACTCCGAACAAGATTCGGTCACCAAAACACATAACTCATATAATATTATATCGTCATTGAACATTAGGCGTGCGAACCCTATGGGTTCGAGAACTATGTAGACATGACCGAGAAACCTCTCTGGTCAATAACCAACAGCGGAACCTGGATGCCCATATTGGCTCCTACATATTGCACGAAGATCTTTATCGGTCGAACCATTATGACAACATACATAATTCCCTTTGTCCATCAGTATGTTACTTGCCCGAGATTCGATCATCGGTATCTTCATACCTAGTTCGATATCATTACCAACAAGTCTCTTTACTCGTTCCTTAATACATTGCCTCGTGAACAACTCCTTAGTCGTTTGCTTGCAAGCTTATGATGTGTATTACAGAGAGGGCCCAGAGATACATCTCCGATACTCGGAGTGACAAATCCTAATCTCAATCTATGCCAACTCAATAAAAGATACCTATAGAGCATCTTTATGATCACCTAGTTAGGTTGTGACCTTTGATAGCACACAAGATATTCCTCCGGTATTCGGGAGTTGCATAATCTCATAGTCGAAGGAATATGTATTCGACATGAAGAAAGCTATAGCGAAAAAACTGAACGATCAATATGCTAAGCTAACGGGTGGGTCTTGTCCATAACATCATTCTCCTAATGATGTGATCTCATTATCAAATGACAACACATGTCTATGGTTAGGAAACCATAACGATCTTTGATCAACGATCTAGTCTAGTAGAGGCTTACTAGGGACACGATATTTGTTTATGTATTCACGCATGTATTTAAGTTTCCAATCAAGACAATTCTAGCATGAATAATAAACCTTTATCATGAATAAGGAAATATAAAATAACAACTTTATTATTGCCTCTAAGGCATATTTCCTTCAAATAAAAGATTGCAAAATAGTAGATCAGAAACAAATATGATGGAAAATAGAGCTGGGGGCCATAGGTTTCACTAGAGGCTTCTCTCTTGAAGGCAAATAATATGGTGGGTGAAGAAATTACTGTCGAGCAATTGATAGAAAAGCGCAAAGTTATGATGATATCCAAGGCAATGATTATGAATATAGGCGTCATGTCCATGTTGCGTGCATCTACTACTATTACTCCACACATCGACCGCTATCCAGCATGCATCTAGAGTATTAAGTTCATAAAGAACAGAGTAACGCCTTAAGTAAGATGACATGATGTAGAGGAAAAAACTCAAGCAATATTATGAAAACCCCATCTTTTTATCCTCGATGGCAAAAATTCAATACGTGTCTCGCTACCCCTACTTTGTCACTGGGTGGAATCACGCAAGATTGAACCCAAAGCTAAGCACCTCTCCCATTGCAAGAAAAACCAATCCAGTTGGCCAAACCAAATCGATAATTCGAAAAGAAATACAAAGATATCAAATCATGCATATAAGAATTCAGAGAAGATTCAAATAATATTCATAGATAAGTTGATCATAAATCCACACTTCATCGGATCTCGAAAAACACACCGCAAAATAAGATTATATCAGATAGATCTCCAAGAACATCGAGGAGAACATGGTATTGAGAATCAAAGAGAGAGAGAGAGAGAGAGAGAGAGAAGAAGCCATCTAGACACTAGCTATGGACCCGAAGGTATGAGGTAAACTACTCGCGCTTCATCGGAAGGGCAATCGGGTTGATGTAGATGCCCTTCGTGATCGAATCCCCTTCTGCCAGGATGCCAAAAAGGCCCCAAGATGGGATCTCATGGGAGCGGAAGGTTGCGGTGGCGAAAAAGTATTTTTGTGGCTTGCTTTGAGGGTTTTGGAATATATGTGAATATATAGGACGAAGGGATAGGTCAGGGGATCCCCAAGGCGTCCACAAGGTAGGGGGCGCCCTCCACCCTTGCCGCCACCTCGTGGCTCTTCTAGCTTGGATTCCAAGTCCTCTTAGTGTCTTCTGGTCCAAGAAAAATCATCGTAAAGTTTTATTCCGTTTGCACTACAAAAAAAGACACATCCGTGACATTTTGGGCCGAACGAATTTTTTCTGTCATGCTTATGACACTTCTATGACGATAATTGTGACAAAACCCAGTATCATCATAGATGTGGTGGGCTCCTACTTATATGACAAAAAATCATGATAGAAAATGGGCCTTTTGTCCTGGGCAAGCCAGAGACGTAGCTGCATGACATTCTTTGGGCCGTCCATGATGAAAAAATGTGGTAGAAGCGAGGGCGAGGAAAATATCAGGGAGTTCCCGGTTATGGTGAGTGGTCGGGGCGGAGTGATGCACGGAGGTTTGCACGTTTCTCTCATACACGTACGCGCGTGTGTGCGAGGTGTTGCGCTCTAACTAAACCCGAGAGAGGGGTTGGGCTCTAACTGAACCCGAGCTATTGCACTAGCTACGTTACTGAACCCCGATCTATCCCTTGCTGTTAACTGAACCCGGCTGATTCCTTCGCTACTACTGCTAACTAAAGCCGATCAAAGCTGCTGCCTCCTTCCCTTTATGAACAGTCAGCATTGTTGGGGGAGGGGGTTGGATGAACAGTTCCCGGTGGGGGGTGGATGAACAGGACCCCATGGTAGTAGAGGCCGTTGTCGCTAGATGAACAGGACCCCGATCGAGCCGGTTGGGGGTGGATGAACAGGACCCCGTGGAGGGCTAGATGAACAGGACCCCGTGGAGGGCTGGTTGAATAGTAGTCGGTGGAGGGCTCGACCAACAGTAGCCCGTGGAGGGGTTGTTGAATAGGACCCCGTGGAGAGGGCTGGTTAAATTGTAGCCGGTGGAGGAGCGGTGGAGGCTGGATGAACAGGAGTCCGTGGATGAACGGTGGCTGGCGGAGGCAGCAGGGGAGACGTCATGGATGAACAGTCGTAGGTGGAGGCTAGAGGAGGTCGACAGTGGATGAACAGTAGCCAGTGGAGGTAGTCGACGGTGGAGATGAACAGTATCCCGTGGAGTCCCATTTCTCGGTATGCCACACCCCTCCCAATGAACAGGACCCCCGTTTCGACCGTAGTGCTACAACACAAGTTTATTTCCTCCGTTTTGCGGTACGCCGCACCCCTCCCGATCAACATGACCCGTTTTGTCCGTAGGAGGTCCAAGAGAAGTTCGTTTCCTCTGTTTTGTCGTACGCCAGACCCCTCCCGATGAAATGGATCCCATTTCGACTGTGGTCGGTTGAACACAAGGCCCTTTCCTCCGTTCTGCGGTACACCAGGCCTCATTTCGATCGGTTGTTCCGTCCAAGCCGGTTGGCTCCCGATGAACACGACGACGCAGTTTCTCCGTTCTGACCCAACCATGTACACGAGCCCTGGCCGTACGTATGCACGAGTAGGCGTTCGAGACCCCGCCCGTATGTACGTACGTGGCCGTATTTACTTTCTTGCACCCTGGCTGTACGTGTGTGTACAAGATACGTGCACGCCTCTACTACCACACGTGCCCTTCCTTACTCGGCCATGGTTCACTGCTGCAGCCTGCAGACAGACCGATCGACCAATATGTACGTACACGTTCACGACCAGAATGACAACGCTACATACGCTTCGACCAGGTGGGTCCCAACTGTTAGGGAGGATCAGGAGGCACTTCCTTTCGTGCGAAGATGTAGCTAGTGGGTCCCAACAGTCAGGGGGTGAATCATTTTTTTGCCCGTAATATGGACGCACTTGCTTGTGTGCGAAGATGTAGCTAGTGGGTCCCAGCAGTCAGGGGGGAAACATTTTGTATGCAAAATACGGTGGCCCGTCCGGTGGGTCCCAGCTGTCAGGTGGATGAATTATTATTTTCCGTGTAATAAGGAGGCATTTCCTTGTGTGCGGTTGTGGACCCAGCTGTCAGCCTCTGCACGTATAGTCCACTTCCAATGGATGTCGTTCGTTGACCACGTTGACCACGCCACGCCGAGAGCACCAGGGTGGTGGATGACGACGAGGCCTAGGAAGGGGACGACGTGGAGCCGGGGAAGACGTGGCAGTGGATGCCCATGCGGAGAGGAGTACGAGGGTTCACTGGTTTGGCTGCGGTGTGAGGCTGCTGTCGCCGCAGAATAACAGGGGGTGTGGGTGAGTAGAGGGATGGCCTAGCCAGCGGTGGGAGTAGTAGGGGCAGTGAGGCCTCTGCGGCAGCACAGCCGACCACGGGAGGCTGGAGCATGTGGCACGATCGACGCTGGTTTGGGCGGCTGGATCAAGAAGACCAAAGGTTGAAGAAGCACTACGGCAGTTGGATGGACATCGTACGGTCATTGGAGCTAGAATCGTTCATATTGACTAAGTTGACAAATCCATCCATCCCCGTCAACTTAGTAGGCGCACTAGTCAGCCTCCCACTATGGTGGGTTCCAGCTAGCAGGGGGAGTATTCATTTTTCATAATAAGGTGACACTTCCTTGCGTGCGAAGATATAGCTGGTGGGCCCGAGCTGTCAGTGGGGGGGGGGACTTTTTTTGCGAAATAAGAGGCCCTTCTGGTGGATCCTAGCTGTCAGGTGGAGAAATCATTATTTTGCGTGTAATAAGGAAACATTTCCTTGCGTGCGGCCGTGGACCCAGCTGTCAGCTTCTCCACATGCAGTCCACTTCCGATGGATGTCGTTCATTGACCACGTTGACCACGCCGCGCCGAGAGCACCAGGGCGGTGGACGACAGCGAGGCTTAGGAAGGGAATGACACGGAGCCAGGGAAGACTCGGCAGTTGTTTCCCACGCGGAGGGGAGTACACGGATTTACCGGTTCATCTGCCGTCGCTGGAGAATAATAGCAGGTGTGGGTGAGTAGAGGGATGGCCAGGCCAGGGATGGGAGTAGGGTGGGCGGTGAGGCCTGCGTAGCAGCACAGCCGGCCACAGGAGGAGGGAGCAGGTAGTCCTGCCGGTACTTGTTTGAGCAGATGGAGCAGGAAGAGCAGAGATTGAAGAAGTACGACGGCCGTTGGATGGACATCCAATAGTCACTACTCTTGTGTGTTGACTAAGTTGACATAGCGTTGCGTGTGTGTCAACCTTTTTTTAGGAAAGCCTCAAATCTGTGGAAAACAACATACAACCCAACTGCCATTATTTCTAATAATTTACAACCCATTTGCTAATTCTTAAGGTTTTTTGAGCCCATATTCATTTTGTTAGCATTACAGCCCATATTGTGGCCACGGTTAAAAAATATACCAAATCTTGCATATTTTGGTGCGGTCTGAACTGTTTTTAATCCCGAAATTTTGAGTCACATTCAAACTGATTTTAAAAATAAATGTATATCAACATAAAATCCAACAAATTGTCCATGCATAAAAATCAATGGAATTTAAAATATTGAAATAAAAAAAAGAACTTTGAAACTAATTGCCGGTTTGGTGTGTTTTAAAAATGTACAACCCATTTCTCATTACTGATAGGCCATTTTCTGGGCCAGCCGAATGAAGCTCTCCTCGTCTTGAAAGATTTGCAGCCCAACAAGCCTGACAAAGCGACTTACTTGACAAAGCACAAAAAACTGGGCTAGCCATTTTTAGAAAGAAAAAAAATTACTAGGCTAGTCTTGTGGTAAACATAAAAGAAAAGGCTGTCTAGACAGGCCAGAGTGCCCTGCACAGCCCAGTTGACACCCTTCTTCCGTCTTAGAAACAAATTAGATGAACGCGACTCCAATTATGGCGATTCATAAAAATGCCACTGCAATTTCCAAACTTTTAAAAATGCCACTGCAATTTTTGCAAACTTTGAAAAACACCACTCCAGACTTCGAAAAATGCCACTGGAAATGGCATGAAATGGCATTTTGCAAAGTTTGCAAATTGCATTGGCATTTCTCAGAATCACCAGATTTGGAGTGGCATTTATCAAATTAACCCAAAACAAAAATGTTGGATTTCGGGTTCCAGCGGACCCTTGAGGTTCGAATGCTGGGGTGCGCGCGGAGATCTCTCCTCTACCGATCTATGTCCAATCTCCTCGCGTGATCTAAGCTGGAAAACAACGAGCAACACAAGGGACACGAGGTTTATACTGGTTCGGGCAACCATTGTGGTGTAATACCCTACTCTAGTGTGTGGTGTGGTGGATTGCCTTAGGGGCTGATGATGAACAGTACAAGGGAAGAACAACCTCGCGAGAGGTGTTCTTGAGCTGGTGCGATGAACTGCTAGGGTGAGTTCAGTTGCCTCTCTCTCTGCTAGGGTTCTACCAAATCTCTAGCCCTCTGGGTGTCTTGATCTCTCCCGGGTTGTCTCTCTACTCTGTGTGGCTAGTTCTACTTATAGAGGCCCTAGGCCTCTCCCGAAATAATGAGCGGGAAGGGCGCCAACAATTGGCCATTTTGAAGGGGAACATCTAGTACAAGTTATCGTGACCAAAGGTGGTCTTCGGCTGCCAAAAGTACTGGTGATGACGTCGTCTTGGGCTCCACGGTGACCTCCATCCTGCCGCTCTGCTGGTTTGGTCTCGTTGCACCGGAATGGTAACCTTTGGACGATGCCTTTGCCTGTGCTTGCCCCCTTTGCACCAAAGGGGGAACAAGGACACTGCGCGGTCCGGCGCCCGCCTGGCGCCCGCCTGGTCTTGATCGTCATGGCTTGCATCACGGGCTCCTCGTGAGGTACCCCTGCCTTGATCTCTCCGCCTCCTCGCGAGCCCGCCTGATGAGGCTGCCTCTGAGGAAGCTTCCTGTCATCCGCCTCGCGAGGCTTGGCCCCTCGCGAGGGTCTTGAGCTTGAGCTGATGAAGATGGGCCGCGCTAGGCCCCCACTTGAGCCACGCCGTAGGCCGCAGGCACGCAAGTCTGGGGACCCCCGTTCCCAGAACGCTGACAGTAGCCCCCGGGCCCAAGGCGCGCCCGGGCTTGGCCTAGCAGGGAAGCGAAGGGGCAAGCGCGAAGCGCCGCAGGCCCCAACAGCCTGCGGCCTTGGGCGCCGCGTGGCGATTGATTGGACGTGGGCATCTGCGCTTCCCCATGATGCCTTGTTACGCACCCGGCTAAGCAGACCCGTAGTTGCACACAGTTGTTCCTCCTTTCTGTTGCTCGCCCGCCTCCTACCTTTCCTTCTTCTTTGAGCTCCAGCCTCCGCCGCCAATCCGGCTCGAGTTCTTCCTCCTCCTCACCGCCATGGCACCGACGAAGAAAGGAAGGGGAAAGAAGCCCACGCCTTCACCCCGCACACCTCCAGCGGCGACCCCCACCGTCGCCGAGTCAATCATACTCAATGTAGAAGCTTTGGACAAGGTCCGCTCCGCCCTTGCAACTATCTTCAACGAGTGCGGCAGGACCACGGCCTGGCCTGCGTTCCATGCCTCCCTTGATAGGTTCTTCACGGAGGTCCGATTCTTCGCCAATGCCCTATGGGCGGGTCTGGTTCCCCCCTTTTCCTCCTTCTTCAACGCGGTGCTCTCCCATTATCAGATCCGCATGATGCACCTCGGGCCGGAGTCCATTACCCTTCTGGCTATCTTTGCTTTTGTTTGCGAGGCGATTATAGGCATTCCTCCTTCCGTGGCCCTGCTGCGCCACTTCTTTTCCTTGCGCCTGAGCGACCCCACTAAGTGCTCAGGGTGCGTGAGCTTCTTCGCCGTGCCAAAGACGGCCGCTTCAGGGATCGACTTCAGCCTTCCTTCTCCTGAGGCCAGGTTCAAAAAGCAGCGGCTGTACGTGGACGTTGGAGTGCCCAACCCTCTGCTCTCGCACCCGACCTCGCCTGCTGTTCCTCACGACGGTTGGGACCATGAGGTGCTCGCGAGCCCCCAGCTCACCTTCGTCTGGCGCCGCTTCCAGAGTTTGAGGGAGCTCAATGTGACAGTGCCCAAGGTGGTGAAGGAGTTCCTCCAATGTCGCATTACTCCTCTTCAGCGCCACTCTCGCCGGATGTGGGACTTTGCGGGGCATATAGACCACATGCGGCTTCAGGAGGAGGACTTGGCGCCTAAAGTGCTGCGGATGGTGCTTAAGGTCTTGACCGGCGATCCTTCCCCAGGCAGCCTTCGGAGTAATGGTGTCCTCTTGTATCTTTGCTCCGGCAGGGACGATTTTGTGAGGCAGATGCCCAGCTTGGATGAGTGGGGACTGCGCCCTGCTGGCTTCATGGGGCTCCGCGAGAACCCAGCCGCCGTGGTTGCTTCCCCTGCCGCCCACAGCAGTCCTTCCTCGGGTGACAGGGCGGGGAGACGAGAACCGGCGGGAGTTGAGGCGACAAATGTCGAGGTGCCGATGCCGCGAGAAGTCTTGAAGGCGGCGTCTCCCGAGGCCCGCCCTGGAGCGACGTCGGGTGCGGAGTTGCGGCCTATGGTTCCTGCGGCCGGGGCTCCCGAGCCCCCAGTCGTTCCTCATGAGGCGACGCCTGACGGCGCCGCCCAGGCTGACTCCTCCAGTGCTGATCATCTTGTCGCTTCTTCTACACCAGAGGCCGACCCCTGCGCCGAGTGCTTAGGTCGGTTCCGCGTAGACTTCGAGGCCCTCCGCAAGAGGAAGGAGGCCTTGGGTGGCAACGACCGCCCTTACCGCTTGTTGAAGCGCAGGAAGTATTTTGCCATGGATGAGTAAGTCTTCTTCTTTCCTTGCTCATTTACTTTGCTATCCCTGTGACTGATTGTGGCCCTTTCAAGCCCTGCCCGGCGAAACTTGCTGAGTTAGCCTGGGAGCTATCCCGCCAAGCTTCACCTTCTCCGCTGGCCCTGGGTTCGGCGAGCTCGAGCGGCACCCCTACTGCCAGACCGGTCGGTGGAGTGGTCCGTTCCATAGGGCACCTCGAGCCTGCGCGCCCCTGTCCTTTCTTCATGAGTCCTTCTGGGGCACATCTGGCTTGCCCCGCGTTCCTCCTCTGATCATAGATGGTGAATGGCTAAAGTCTGTCTTTGGCTCCTCCTCCGTGGGTGGACCGATGCCAGGTCGGATTCCCGGAGAGGTCCGTTCGGTGATGGCTAGGGCGCCAGCCCCAGCTCCGCGCCAGGAGGGGGCTAGCCGCCTCGGGGCCCTCCGCAAGCTCCGATGGAAGAGGGTGATGCAGATGACGTGCTCAGGCGCGTCCTGGAGCGACGCGCCCTTTGCGAAGAGTTCCTCCGGAGGGCGGCGGATGCGGTGAGCCGGATCAGGGCAGAGCTTGCTGATGAGGATGCCCGCCTCGAGGCCGAAGGCTTGCGCCTTGCTGAGGCGAGGCGCAAACTAATGGTAGCCATCACCCTCATGCGTCACCAATGTGATCTCGAAAACGTGAAGGCTGAAGCGTCGCTGGCAGCTTCGCGGGAGGCCTGCTCCCTGGCCATTGAGGAGGCTCGGGAGGCAGACCGACGGTGCAAGGATGCGGAGGAGCGCGCCCGGGAGCTCCAAGCCTGGAGCAACTCCTTGGAGCAGCAAGTTGAACTGCGCCAGGCGGCCCTTGAGTCGATGGGGGTGGCCTCTGTTGACCGGGCAGAGCTTCTGAAGCGCGAGGAGGCGCTGACGCTGGAGGCCGTCGAGCATAACCTTGACCTTGAGCGGTTGGAGATGAGGGAGCGCCTGGTGGCTCGGGCGGAGGATGACGTTGCCGCGCGCGAAGCCTGGGCCCAGGAAGAAGTCGATCGCCGTGTGGCGGAAGCTCGCTCGGCCCTCGAGCGCGAATGCGAGACGAGGTTGGGGCTGAACAAGGCCGAGGTTGAGGGCAGGACCGCAGCCCTCAGGGCCAAACTAACCAAAGTGACGCGACATGCGGACTCCTCCGCAGCCGCCCTCAGCGCGGCACAGGCGGAGTTGTCCTCTTCCCAGGCCGAGCAGCTCCTTCTCCAACAGAGGGTTGATGACGCGAAGATCGTCGTGCAGCGGAATGAGGACGAGATCCGTCGGCAGCGGGTTCTAGAGCATGTGCGTGCCCCCGTGCTTCAAACGCTCAGAGAGAGGGCCAATACAGCCTTGGGCTATATCTGCGAGGCTGCCGCTAAGGAGCCGCACGAGGTCAACTACGCCGGCAACCTCCAATTTTTCACCGATGTGGTGACACTTCTGGAGAGCCGATCTAAGAGGTCCCGTTGGCTTGTCGAAGAGAGGATCCGAGCCTTGCTCGGGCATGCCTTCTCCCGCGTCTTCAGCTATCTGCAGGACAGGGACCCCCACTTAGACTTTGACGCTACCATCGCACCCATGCCCATTGCCGTCCGGGGTGACCTGGCGCGGTGGGTGGAGGACAACATGGACACCCTCGTTAGGGCCTTCGCGTCTGATGACGACAGCGTGGTCGTGGGCGCCAATGAAGGCGGCGTTGTGGACGAGCCTGGCGCTGATGGAGATGCTGGCGGCGGTAGCAATGTCGACGACGCCAGTGATGCCTCCGAGGATGCCCAAGAAGACGCGGTGAGTGATATGTCCGACTGACCGCATGTCACTGCTGTTTAACCTGCACGAAGAAGGTTCGGGCTTGGCCATGAAGGATGTAAGAGCATTTTGGGAGGGGAAGCCCCTCATGTAAAAGTTTGCAATTAGTACCCCTGTAAGCATAATGTTGCGTGTGAACTTAGACGCTGGCCCGGTGATGGGTCAACCGACTTGTGTACCTTCCGACCCCGACGAGTCCCGAGCGGGCCTGCGAGGGCCGCTGCACCTCGGGTGTCTTCTGATTAACTTGTAGATTCCGCAACGAAAACCTCCGGAAAGAGTGCGATAACAGCGGTCCTGGTTGTAAACGTGCCTGGCCCGGCCCGGCTCGCGAGGGGCTCGCGAGGGGGGCAGCCGATGCTGACTTTGGACGCAAAGCCGAAACCAGAATGTGAGAGATTGCTCGAATGATACTAAACACCCCTTTCCCCAAACACATGCAAGCCCCGAGCTCAAGTCCAACTTAAATCCAAATCGAAGAACTTCGTCAACAAGGAAAGGTAAAAGCAAAAGCCGCGTCTGGCACCTAGTCTAGTCTTCAACGTCTTCTCACCAGCGCGGAGCTAAGTGCTACCACTGGGCGTGGGCGGGAGCCCCCGAGGCCCGAGGGCGGCTCTCCGAAGACTCCGGGCCATGTACATCCCCACTCATTATTACGTGAGAGTGTCACGGGCGGCGAGCTTCACAGGCACTGGGCCTTCTTCATAGGTACCGGCCTTGCTTCATATCGCTAGACGAGGGCCCTACCTTGCGCCACACTCTGCCGCCATCGATGGCGACCAGAAACCAGGACGACGCCAATGAGGCAGAGCGGTTGCCAGCAGTTCCCTCAACAACCACGGGTCCCCTGCTGGGGGCACGCCTTGGGGAACCTCCCCGACAGGGGGCCTACCTCCTAAAAACGCCTTGCTCTGACCGCCGCGATGACGAACCCGAATCTCGGCCCCTCTCCTGCAGCCCCCTGCGCCCTCCTCCTGAGGGGTATGAGGCTGCAGAATTGGGGCAGCCACCTGCTGTGGCGACCTATATCTCCTGCGACCCATGGTTAGCATAAGCTTGCTCCTGAGGGATGAGTGTTACCCGATAATTGTCGCTGCCGGTATGGCCGTCGAGTCTCTCTTGTGTTTCCTGAAAGAGCTCAGCTCCTGGCGTCTCCTCGCCCGAGCCTAGCTTGAGGAATGAGCCATGATCTTCTTCCAGTGCGCACCCCTGATACACCATGCGGGGCACATAAGCTTCTGGGGCCGCCACCCTGTGCGCTTCGCTGTAGCGCCCCGCATGCCATGCAGCCTAGCTTGAAGCGCCGTCTTGGGAGTGATGGCATGGCGGTCCGCCGAAGCTGAAGGCCACGGCGGGCACCCCTTCGCTGGCCTGAGAAGAGGCTGGCGCGACTTGTCGCCCGGTGCCGGCGGGGGTGTTAACGCTGAATGGGCCCTAGAGTCCGCCGGATGTTTCATGCGCGCGCACGACGCCGCCATACGGCCCGCCTTGGGTCTGGGGTGGCAACTGGACGCAGAAAGGAGGTGTCCCTGGGGCGGCAGCGTCCAGGAGCTCAGTGACTCGCTCCAACAATATGTTGCGGCCGCCCTCCAGTAGCCGACACCGTAGCAGCTCTTGGGCCACTGTGAGCGCGGCCCTGGAGTTTGCTTGCTCCCGTCGGGTGTACAGCGCCATGGCCGCAGCGTGGTTTGAGGCCCTTGCTGCGGCCCGCACCTGCCGTGGTGTGAGGGCTGGCGGCGTCTGACCGCGTCGCCCGCGCCCCGCAGCGCCCTGCGGAGCGCAGGCTGCCTGAGGCGCAAGGTTGAGGTTGCCCTGGGCCGGTGACATGGCGTGGGCGGGCCACGCTGCCTAGCGATCGGCGTTGGCAGCCGGGTCGCTTGACATCTGAACGGCGAGGCGACGGAACGCGATGCGGAGGAGGAAGGATTCCGGCGCACCCCTACCTGGCGCACCAAATGTCGGATTTCGGGTTCCGGCTGACCCTTGAGGTTCGAACACTGGGGTGCGCGCGGAGATCTCTCCCCTACCGATCTACGTCCAATCTCCTCGCATGATCTAAGCTGGAAAAGAACGAACAACACAAGGGACACGAGGTTTATAATGGTTCGGGCCACCGTTGTGGTGTAATACCCTACTCCAGTGTGTGGTGTGGTGGATTGCCTCAGGGGCTGATGATGAACAGTACAAGGGAAGAACAGCCTCGCGAGAGGTGTTCTTGAGGTGGTGCGATGAACTGCTAGGGTGAGTTCAGTCGCCTCTCTCTCTCACTGCTAGGGTTCTACCAGATCTCTAGCGCTCTGCGTGTCTTGATCTCTCCCGGGGTGTCTCTCTACTCTGTGTGGCTAGATCTACTTATAGAGGCCCTGGTCCTCTCCCCAAATAATGAGCGGGAAGGGCGCCAACAATTGGCCATTTTGAAGGGGAACATCTAGTACATGTTATCCTGACCAAAGGTGGTCTTCGGCTGCCAAAAGTACTGGTGATGACGCCGTCTTGGGCTCCACGGTGACCTCCGTCCTGCCACTCTGCTGGTCTTGGTCTCGTTGCACCGGAATGGTAACCTTTGCCCGATGCCTTGGCCTGTGCTTGCCCCCTTTGCACCAAAGGGGAAACAAGGACACTGCGCGGTCCGGCGCCCGCCTGGCGCCCGCCTGGTCTCGATCGTCATGGCTTGCGTCACGGGCTCCTGGTGAGGTACCCCTGCCTTGATCTCTCCGCCTCCTCGCGATCCCGCCTGATGAGGCTGCCTCTGAGGAAGCTTCCGGTCGTCCGCCCCGCGAGGCTTCGCCCCTCGCGAGGATCTTGAGCTTGAGCTGATGAAGATGGGCCGCGCTGGGCCCCCACTTGAGCCACGCCACAGGCCGCAGGCAGGCAAGTCTGGGGACCCCGTTCCCAGAACACCGACAAAAAATAACTAGGCGAGCTGCTAGGTCCCTGGTGTCAGTCGCTCGTTGTGCAATTCTCTTGTTTATTGACTATGTTGACAATGGCATGGGACCCAGATGTCAGAAATCCATTAGGACGAGCCTTTTTTATTGGCATGAAATAAGGAGGCACTTGCTTGCGTACTTCCATGACCTTGGTGGGTCCCTACTGTCATCCTATCCACGTATAATCATCTCCTGATTGTGTACGCGTCAACCTGGTAGGCCCACAAAGTCAGCCTCTAAAACCGTGGCGGACAAATACAACCCATTTAAAAAATAATAGCCCATTACATACATTCAAACGGAAAGTTCAACATTCATAGCAAAGTAACAGGTCTGATCCAGATATAGAGTACTGAACTTCCACGTTGACAACGATCATAGCCAAGTTAACTATCTACTCCCATAATACTCTAGTAGTGTACAAGTACTAACTTACTCTTAGCTAACTAGACAATGCCGGCCGCCTTCTGCGGTATACGCTAAACATCGACACCGATGTCCTCCGCCTTGCCTCGGACTTGCCATAGGTGCGATAGGGCGTGTTTCTCAGGCGCGTTGGCCCTTTCCATGCCTGCGTGGTCCACCAAAGCTTCAGCATCTAAGCGGGAAACCCACTTGACGAGCTGGTAGTAAAATACAGCGTCGCGAACGCGTGCGTGCCCGACAGCCTCCAGGGCTATTTGCCGGGCGCCGACCTCCATGTAGTTGGCCCAGTTGAGGGCGCTCTACTCGAGACTCAGAGCATCAGTGCGCTGCTGCTCCATGCCCTGCTGGCGGTGCAAATCAGCGATACACTGCTCCTCTGCTAGGCGGTTGCGCTCTAACAACTCCTCATACTCCGCATTGCCATCTAAAGACCGATAGAATGCCTCCTCCCTCCGTCTGCCTTCCGGTGAAAAACCGAACACTAGTTTCGGCGGTGACCGCCTTTGGCATCGCCTATTGCGGACGGGCGGGGGCATGGCGGACGTGGCAAGAGCAAGGATAAGTGGCGAGCGGTGTCGGGGCGGTGGGGGCTTATGAGGATAGTGCGAGTTGGGTGATGGTGCCACTGGAGAAGGCCAGGAAACAGTAATTATAGGTAGAAGGTAGGCGAACTAGCGTGTCGCGAGAAACGCGACGGTCATCGCGGTCATCGGAATTCAATGCATAAGCAGGCATGGCTTAGCGCGCCAGCTTAACTAGAAAAACTGAAATTATGACTGTGTCGTCCAGTCCCGTCCTGTCTGCATGACGGTCAAACGAGTGCACTCGAATCATCCAGATGAGGTACTCCCTCCGTGTCAAAAATGATTCCACCACTCATCATCTACCTTGGTTGGTGAGATTTTTGAATTGAGCCCTGCAAACCAGAAAGGAGGTAGTGCGTGCGTGATCCGTTATTTATTCATGTAGGATCGAGTAGGTCGGATAATGTACGTGTAGGATCGAGTAGGTCGGATGGTGTACGTGTAGGATCGCATTAGCTAATGAACGTTCGCTCGGAGATAAGGCATTTGCGAACGTTTTTGCTGGCAGTTTGTTCAGATTCGCATGGCATTTTCTTCAGAGCAGCTTGTCAGTTTCTTCAGAGGCAGGCTTTTTTATTCAAAAAACTGCCAGGAGCATATTAGTAGGCTAGCTAGTGATTGATCAGTAACTTGTAAATACTGAGCGAACAGAAATAAGTACCTGTTAGTAACTTGTAAACACTGAGAACACAGAAATAAGGACCATGTTGTGCACAGCAGTAAGAGCCGATCTGTTCGAAATGTTCACACGAGACTCACAGGCCTGGCATTATAATATGTTCACATTAGTAGCCCAAATTCAAAACCAACTAGTATGATTCCCATACATAAGATCAACATGTTAATGCATCTCAATGATTCACAGATCATATACAAATATGTAGCTCCAAAAGCAAAGATCTAGAAAAAACATATGTTCGTCCTACTAACATGGATGCTTCTCTTGGCCAACATTCAGTACCGAGTGAAAGACAAATTCGTTTGTTAAGTCTACAATTCCTCTTGCAAACGTAAGTGGTTTCACCAACAGTTGGAACCATGAGAATGAACCACACATGATGGAGGAACATCCACTGCAATATGATTTGGTCTTCTCTCGATCACACAATGAGACTATTTTCGGAATACAAACTTTACCTTAGGCAAACTGATGCCCATTGTATAATCAGACAAAAGCAATGAAGCACCTAGTGTTGGCCAATAAATAGTACAGTAATACTTTTGTGCAGTCCATGAAGTGACTATACAATCTTTCTGTGTCTATTTTCAAATGGCACTGCATGCAGTGACTATACTATTCTGTTGTGCAGTTCAACCAATATTGCGGTCACTTTGTTTGTTTGCCAAATAGCAACGGGCAGTCATCTCTGTCTACACAAATATCAAGCATCTAGTAAACATATACCCCACCTTGTATTTTCGGGTTAAACACATCTCTTGAGCTTAGCATCTGTCATGTTTTGCACCAGACAATTTGATACTGTCATGTTTTGCCCTAGAGAACATTCATACTGAATTGATTTGCTGGTTCAGAGCAGAAATATAGCGCCTATTCTTCATCAGACCAAGGATATCCATATTTGCATTGATGGAAGAGGTTAAATCGATACAACCGAAATTGAGCATCCAATCATTGAATCATGTCATGTACCTCCAATGTAGGTCCACCCTGCCAATAAATTCACATGCAAACCACTAATATTACTATCTAATGAGAGTACAAAAGAGTAGCAAGATAGTAGCAAACCATGTACCTTCATAATGAACATCTCATAGTGCCACCAATTGGATATAAAGGTTTGGAAGAAAACATGCTCCTAATGTTGAACTATTTGGACTTTTTGTGCAGTTCCACTAAAATCGAGCATCCCTGTTTGCATAGATATTGAAAGTGTGAATACTATAAAAGTGGCACTAGTTGAAGCATAGACTCACAAATATAAGCATTCCAATTTCTTAATGGGAAAAGGTAGCAAGACTGTTTCTAACCACCTGTTTGAAGGAATAAATAAGGCAACACTGACTGATGTCAGGAAGGCATACCTAGTTTTTCTGAAAAATTGAACCATTCTTGACCTTTCCTCTTGTTTTAAGCGTATTTTGTGCAGTTCAACTAAAATAAAATGCCATCACCGCCTTCACAATTCAGTGACACTGTACAAAAAGAAATGACTTAACATTACATCATGATGTCAGGTGTGTAGTCGATAGGCATTAGAGACAAACATACAGACCTCCTCCGATAACATAATGAATATTAATTTTAACAAAGGTGTAACTAGCATTACATGGATAATTTGAGTGAACTCTACACCCTTTGTTCCTTAATATAAGACATTTTCGCAGTTCAATTTAAAGTACCCAAACGTCTAGTACTTTGAAAAACAGGTAGTAGTTTTCTTGAGCACATATCTGGGAAAGCTTGCCACCCTTTATATATGTCCATACGTTAATGCAACACGATTCGAATAGTACATATATACAATAATCCAGTGGCCAGTGCAACAGTAGAGTAGTTTTTTTATTACTGGGTACAGTACAATGGTTTTACTGAACAGATTTCCATAAGCTCTAGCACTAGAAGATTTCTATAAGCATTAACAATACAAAATGTAAAGCTAACAAGTTTCAGCATTGGTATACTAGATGTGCATAGCATTAAACCAAATACAAAAGTCTGAAGGTAACTAGCATCATTAACTAATGACAGT
Organism: Triticum dicoccoides; assembly: GCF_002162155.2. NCBI lineage: Eukaryota > Viridiplantae > Streptophyta > Magnoliopsida > Poales > Poaceae > Triticum > Triticum dicoccoides. The sequence goes on along the minus strand of NC_041390.1, from coordinate 272,893,023 downwards.
ATAAAAAAATTGCAAACCATGTACCTTCAAGGTAAATATCATTTCGAACTCGAGGGGACCTAAAAATTGCTATCCCAATCTTGATAATCGATCAAACATAAACACTTGATCGAACAAATCAAGAGAACAGCCGGAGGAGGAGGTGCCCACTCTTAACCTTTCCTCTTGTCATCATAATTTTTTGTGCAGTTTAACCAAAATAAAATGACATCTGCGCATTGGCATTTTGGTGACACTGTACAATTTTTTTTGTCTTATCTCATGAAAGTGAGGTATGTAATCCATAAGCATTAACATCACAAAGATATGAAGGTAGTAACAAGTTTCATCATTGGGATACTGCTTTGCAACAACATTAGAATGCCTTAGCTGAAAAATCTTTAATACATCCACAATCAAAGCTAACCCTGAAATAATCTAGTGACATTAAATGGCATTGCTTAAATTTATCGGTGGCATTAGACTGAGTGCGGCATTAGTTAAATGTGGCATCACTTTAGCAGTAGCATTGCTTGACTTGACTGTTGGTGTTATACTAATAGCAAAAAAAGTGGCAATAAGAGCATGGGAGGCCCATTCGGACAGTGGGTGCACCAGTACGATGTACCTCCACAGACGCATAGAGTGGTGAGGGAGATATGTTTGCCCAGAGTAACAAATATCCAGGCAGCATATGTGGATTACGTCCCATTTTTGTTCTCTTTAGCCACCTTTTTCCTATATGAGGATAACAAACCGATCGACCTGGTCATTCTCTATTGCATTGTCATGCCTTTCTACCATTTTTCAACCAAGAGACACGAGACACGTTCCTTAGCTACTGATTTCCCTCTTTTCAACCTAGATGTGGGTTCGATGCCTAGTCTCTTGGACAGTACATTCTCCCTTCCTTTCCTTATTCAACCCATACATGGATTAGTCTGCATGAAGTAGGGTTTCCTTTAATAGTGCAAATTAAGGTTTTCATCTACGTGACCAGCAGAGCAGAGGATAGCAAATTGGTAAGATGGTGGAGTGCAAAAAGATCCACATGCAGCAACGTGGCAGATGGGGCAATAGAACATGGGTATGGTTGCAAAAGAGGTAGCATACCTGAGGGTTGGCGGGAAGTGGCTTCGCTCGTGGTCGTCGTCCTCCGCACACACTACGACACTGAGCTTGGGGACGGAGGCCATCCCGCATGGGCGCTAGGTCGGAGAGGATGGCCTTGTCGTCAGTGCGTGACCTCGCTCGCCACCGACGAGTGCGTCAATGTTGCACGTCCTTTTCTTCCCCGGTGGATCTATGACCACCAGTGAGGAGGGAGAGAGAGGCCATCTTTTTAGATCTGGAGAGAGGGTGATAGTGTGAGAAGCAAGTGGGCAGCCCTTAGCAAGAAAGCACTGAAACTCTGGCCAATATATCTTTTTTGATACTACTAGTATTAGAGGTGGAGTAGTGGTAGAGTAGTTTATATTTTCTCTGCATACAGTACTAGTTAGTCATCCTGCAAAACTTAATGGCACACCAATTAAAAAATAAAGGTCGATAACTAATGCGGCACCTCGGGCCAACGCAGCCAGATCGCATTTTGCATGAGAAATTACACATCATGTTTCCTTGACATGTGGTCCCGTTCCAACATGTAAGTGAGACGACGGCGAGTCTTTTTGTACAATTCTCGAACGGACATATATGTAGGCCGGGGTGCCTCTTCGTGTACCGTGGCAAGCGTCCACCGCCTCTTCGCCTTTCCCTCTTGATTTGGAACTGTTGTCGCATGCTATTCCTCCCTCCTCCATTTGCCTTCACCCTTGCTTCTGCCATTGTTCGACCGTCTTCTCCATGGAGGGAATAGGCCAGAAACGACCCTGTTATCCTTGCCCCGATCTGAAAGATGACATGGTGGAGGAACTGACTGATCGGTGCGACGTCATCACCTCAGCTAGCATGGCAGGTTCATTCAAGACCATTCTCGACTCAACTAATAACATCATTACAAGGAACCCAAGGGTCCAAGAGCGGTTTGATCTACCCTATCTTCTTCGTCGTGACCCTGCTGACTGGCGCGCGGATGATGGAGGCCTCGCCTTGTGCAAGTTGATGTCGCTTGATAATGATACGTGTGATGTTAAGATGCCATCGCTTGAGGATAAGGCTTGGGCAGGCGCAAATGGAGATTGGGTTGTTTATATTGGGTACAACTGCGAGTCGGAACTTGTGAATGTGTACACTCGTCACCGGGTTCCACTTCCAAAAATCTCAGACTGCCCAGAGGTTGACCACACCGGTATTCTATGTACATTCAACTACGATCATGGTGACTGTCATCTCCGGAAGATAGCAATTTGTCGAGTTCCCGACCGCTCTTGGGATTACACGAACTATGAAATTGTTGCTATCTTCAACAAGCTTGTTGCCATCCTTACTTCCACGCCTCGATGGATATTGCTCAAAAATCAATTTCTTTACACGGATGAGTACTGTGATGCAATTCAATATGAGGGTCTTGTGTTTCCTGCCACCACTCATGGCACTGTTTTTGCATGGAGTCATGATGCTTTTGGTACGTTTCTCTTCCATCGTAATTATAACTGTTTCATCCACATGCATGCAGGTTAGCTAGTTTCCCTTTACTAATTAACATTCTTGTGTTTCCAAGGTCCTGTGAACATTCCGCCACCTACACTTGAAAAAAATTTATAACCAAGGGGGAGATGACGATGATGATGATCACGAGCATGAGGACCCATATACTCAGTGGCGCCTGACAACTTATTCCAATGGATCACCTCTTCTTGTCTGCATACAGGGCATTGCTGATGTTACTAAGGAAGCAGGTGTTGTCTCCCATGGTCGCACTCTCCGGACCTATTTTGATAGAGGCGAAGGTGTCCCGATCTTTCGATGAGTTGATAACTATCGATTTGGTGGAGACGACTTTGACAATCCGACCAGAAACGTGCATGACGTTGCGCCTTAGCAATCGCTAAACCAACTCCGATAGGTTATTGACCACGTTGGAGCACGATCAACCTGACCACGAAGGTCTATTCCTACAATCAATCAAAGACCAAGCAAGAATATGATTAAGCAATCTGAATATTGCGAGTATGGATGAAGTATTGATAAAAGTGAGGGTTTCATAAGCGGTCTTGGTCTGGTCGTTGGACACAGACGAAGTACATGACGTTGCAGCGATGGCTAACTTTTAACTAAATAAAACTCAAGTCTAAACGATGCCTTAAGGGCTATATTTATAGGGGAAAAGAGAGGGGATTTCGTCCACCCTTGGCAAGGTGGGACTAAAATACCTCCCGATTCCTTTCCCCTACAATATGGACTCTAAAAACAGCCTATGAAGTAGTATTTCGAAATTACATGGTCCTGGCGCAAAAATAAGGTGGTGCGGCACCAATAATAAGCGATGGACGAAATTTCTAAAATGCCATGTTGTCGTCCATCTTGTATGTCATCATGGTGGCTTCAAAGTGCAGAAATCTACACTACAAACTATGTTCTTGTTCTCTTCGCACGGGCCTTCGTCTTCATGCTTGATAATGCTCCAATGTTCATCCTTCTTGTCCATGCTAGGTCCTTCAACTGTAAGCAACAAAAATGTATCGAAGTTGGGCATCATCTGATGTCTACTACACAACCTTCTTGTAGACGTTGTTGGTCCTCCAAGTGGCTTGTAGGACAGTAGCAAATTTCCCTCAAGTGGATGACCTAAGGTTTATCAATCCGTGGGAGGCGTAGGATGAAGATGGTCTCTCTGAAACAACCTTGAAACCAAATAACAAAGAGTCTCTTGTCTCCCCAACACACTCGATACAATGGTAAATTGTATAGGTGCACTAGTTCGGCGAAGAGATGGTGATACAAGTGCAATATGGATGGTAGATAAAGGTTTTTGTAATCTGAAAATATAAAAACAGCAAGGCAACAAGTGGTAAAAGTGAGAAAAAACGGTATTGCAATGCGTTGAAACAAGGCCTAGGGTTCATACTTTCACTAGTTCAAGTTCTCTCAACAATAATAACATAATTGGATCATATAAGAATCCCTCAACATCCAACAAAGAGTCACTCCAGAGTCACTAATAGCAGAGAACAAACGAAGAGATTGTTGTAGGGTATGAAACCACCTCAAAGTTATCCTTTTTGATCGACCTATTCAAGAGTCCGTAGTACAATAACATGAAGCTATTCTTTCCGTTCAATCTATCATAGAGTTCGTACTAGAATAACACCTTAAGACACGAATCAACCAAAACCCTAATGTCACCTAGATACTCCAATGTCACCTCAAGTATCCGTGGGTATGATTATATGATATGCATCACACAATCTCAGATTCATCTATTCAACCAACACAAAGAACTTCAAAGAGTGCCCCAAAGTTTCTACTGGAGAGTCAAGACAAAAACATGTGCTAACCCCGGTGGAAGTCGTTCCTCGACCATGTTGACCATGCCACGCCGAGAGCACCAGGGCGGTGGATGATGGCGAGGCCTAAGAAGGGGACGATGCGGAGCCGGGGAAGACGCGGCAGTGGATGCCCACGCATAGAGGAATATGAGGGTTTGTCGGTTCGCTGCGGTGTGAGGCTGCCGTCGCCGCAGAATAGAGGATGGCCTGGCCAGCGGTGGGAGTAGTAGGGGGCGGTGAGGCCTCCGCGACATTGCAGCCGGCCACGGGAGGCAGGAGCACGAGGCACGACCGGCGCTGCTTTGGGTGGCTGGAGCAAGAAGACGAGAGGTTGAAGAAGCACTACGGCCATTGGATGGACATTGTACGGTCACTAGAGCTAGAATCGTTCATATTGACTAAGTTGACAAAGCCCTCCTTCCCCGTCAACTTAGTTGGTCCACAATTCAGCCTCCCACTATTATGGGTCCCAGCTAGCAGGGGGTATTCATTTTTTGTGCATAATATGGAGGCACTTCCTTGCGTGCAAAGATATAGCTGGTGGGTCCGACCTATCAGCGGTGGAAACATTTTTCACGAAATACAAAGGTCCTTCCGGTGGGTCCCCGCTGTCAGGTGGAGGAATCATTATTATGCACGTAATAAGGAGGCATTTCCTTGCATGCGGCCGTGGACCCATCTGTCAGCCTCTCCACGCACAGTCTACTTCCGATGGTGTCGTTCGTTGACCACATTAACCACTCCGCATCGAGCGCATCCAAGGTGGTGGATGATGGCGAGGCCCCGGACAACAACGAGCTGGATATGGGAAGACAGGGGAGTAGAATCGCAGATGGATAGGTGTACAAGAGTTAACTGGTTCTGCTGCGGTGTGGTTCGGCAGTCGGTGGAGAAGAACAGGAGGTGTGGAGGGATGGAGGCGGGAGCAGGTGGTCCCGGCGGCGCTGGAGGAAGAAGACGAGAGATTGAAGATGGATGCCGGTCGCTATATGTAAATCAATGGCTAACGATGTCAGAATCATTTGTTGACTAAGTTGACAACGACTTGCATTGGCTTCGACCTATTGGCCCACATTTCAGCCACCAAAAATGTGGCACGTATTCAACCCATTTTTCGGAATTACAGTCATTTTTTGCGGGGTGGAATTTACAGTCCATTTGATATTTTTTTGAATTACAGTCCATTAGCTGGGTGAACAAATAATGTAGCATCCATGCAGCCCATTTATGTTTTTCCTAAAAAATTACAGGTCATTTGCACTTTCTCGAAATACATGATTTTGCTGGGCTTGTTATAATTATAATGTTGGGGTGGGCGCAGCAATGTTATTAAAAAATAAACAGGGGCTGAGAATTTTGTTATATACTAGTACAAATGCCCGTGCGTTACAACGGGCGAAAAAAATTAAACACAACACTTCTTATACCCAATTTTGGCAATCATCAAAAATAAAGTTACACTGACTATCGCATTTTGGGCCATGTAATTTGGACGTGAATAAGACATCATAATCATTTGTCTGACCTACTTTAGCTCGGCACTTTCATCTAATGAAAGAGTTGTGGTGCATGTAATACATCCTAGATAAACATGATATTTTCTATTTATTTTGAGAAGGCGTTTTTCTGTAAATTTGGAGAATATTTTTTTGATTTTTTTTTGAAAAATAGAATTATTTTTTTGGAGACGTACATTATCTGGTTGGGAAATTGCACGCTGTTTTTGTGTTCTTATATTTCATTTGCAGATGCACTGATTTTTTTAAATATGAAATTACGCATGATACTACGCACAAGTAAAAGCAGTAGGCTGCTGGCGTAATTGTCCTGACATTGGAGAGTCAAGATCTAGATCAAAATTACATCGTCATATTTTTGTCTAGCCGAAGGTAGATCAAGTATACTCGCTGCTACCACACACCAACATAGAGCAGCAGTGCATCACTTCAGTTAGAGAGGCAAGATGACCAGTGCAACACTTCAGCTAAACAGGTGAGATGAAGTGTTCTAACTGCAGAATTGACATATTATTTTATACAATTCACATGAGCGATAGATCTAGCACCAGCATAGGTGGATCTATAATCATTCTTGTAAAATATGCCTTGACTTGTATCAAATATATAAACTTACTATGCAATGTGGACAGTAAAACCAAAATAACCAACATTGGTAAATTCAACCAGCACATTTAAGACCACTCTCCTCCACAGCTTATTGTTAAAGAGTACAAATCTAGATTTTATGAAAGCTAAAAACTCATGTCATTTACAACCAACAATATCTAATTGGCCCTACTGGGATACATCTAATGAATTATGAGGCACGCTTTCCTTAGCTTCATATCTGAAACTACCATCATGAGCTGCCATCCAATAGAGAAGCTCCATTTTCAAAATAGCACATGTCCTGTTGAGAGAAAATGGAAGTTAGCACCAAGTACATCAATAGTGAAAAAATAATAAAGTTTTCAGAGTAGCTTACAAAATCAATTTGCACAAACATATGGAGATATTACATATCAGTTTTATACTTGAGCCTATGCCAAGAGACCAATTGCGTTAAATACTTTCTCAAATCAATCTGTAAACCATGGCTGTAAATCACTGTAAAACAAACATAGCTCAATCATAATTTGCACAAAGAAAAAAAGAACCTGCAGCAAAGTAGGTCTAGGCGATGGCTAATGGTCTTTCGGCAAAAGGTCGATGGAGGCAACATTTTGTGTAACAACAACAAAAATTGAAGTTAAAACTCCAACAATTACCTTGTTCATACAATATTCCAGATTTTGCAAAGATGCAATCAGCATGGAGTTCAATGGAACATGGAGCGGTTATAACAATATAGTAAATAGTGGAGTGATAGATAATCTTGAAAAGCTAACAATAGGATGCATAAGCTACTGGATGGGCCCATAGTGGAGTGATCTGGATGTTTCTTCCAAGATTATTTTGTCGGCAAGAGCAGATCAAGGCTTTAATTACTTGCTAGCAGCTAGCTGCACAAACTAAAGATTCAGGCATACAGATCAAAGAAGCGCTTGTTTACCCAATTGCCAAGAGCAGATCAAGGACTCAAGTAATTGCTAGCATTAAGTTAATTTGGGGCTTGCTATAGCAAGCTGCACCAACTACTTATTCAAAACGAAGAGGTGCTTGCTTCAGCCTATGCCAACACACAAATTTTCCAATCAAAGCGTTGCTTACTTGCTTGCATCAATTCAAACTGCTACTTGTTGCAGCTACTTTTACAAACGAAATAAGATGGCAAAATAATATAAAGTTTCATCCTATAATTACAAGTGAACTCTGGTTGTAAATCAAATATAGCTACTATAGGACATGATCCACGCTTTCAACAATTCAAGTACGCTCTAGCAATTTTCTAGCTACAGAGTTGAATCCCCACCTTTGTGAAAAAAAACAATTCTTATAGAACCCATTTTATTACATAAAAAGTAACAATCTCAGCTCTGGTTCCTACTCTAAATCATTTTAATTACAAAGTTGAATACGACGACGACGACTTATTCCTACTCTCGAAGTTTCTCCAAAATCACGTCCTAAATGTTCTGAACTGGGAGAGCAAGAACTCAAATCGAACAAAAAGAGACATATATTCCTCAAAAGAGAAATTTGAGGTGCTTCGCATTAATCCATATAGAAAAAGAGCAACAATTTAACAACCATTTGAAGGCACCGCCCATAACTTGCTCAGGCTACTGTATAGTGTGCATTATTCTGGAGGCCATGATCCACCCACAACAGAATCCCCGACCTTTCTTGCCCCAAAACCAGACAGAATATTATGCACAAAATTATCCAAATTGCTACTAAAAGCTACCAGCCAATAGCAAGAAGAACATTAAAAAGTAAGTAATGATGGTCGATGGTAGAAAGGAACAATGCAACATTCCTGCATTACTATTACAGCCCCTCAAACTATAAGTCTTCAATGAAGAGTATAATCACCTGCAGCACAACTAAACATATAGATGTGACCAATCTTCATGCCCGCTGCGTGGAACTTCTTTAATTGGAGTCGGAGCTGCTCCCACAAATCTTCACAAAGCTCTTCAAAATTTTCATATGTTATGGTGCCCCTGTAAAAAAATGGCATGCATGTAAACATGTAGAACTTGCACATTTTTTCTGGTCATGATTTAAGATTACATTTTCACTATATAATGAGAAGGGAGAGCTGAAAGCATGAGATGGGTAACAAGATCAACCATAACATAGCAAAACAGGCTTGTGGCAAATATAAAAAATGAAAAGCTAAGAAGCCAGCATGAATTAGTCTTGCAAGCTCCACACAATCATGAATACGCAAAGAAGATATCGTATAATATGGGTCACAAAACTCAAGATAGAATGTGAGCATGGGCACAAAATCACCTCACAAGAAGAATTTCTGTAACTCATGATTGCTATCATATTTTTATCATAGTAATGATGCTTTCTGAAGCAACCAAGCTAGGTGCATGAGTAACAGAGAGAATCAGTACCTCAGAGAATATTAGTACTTCGGAGCCATGTGCCTTTAACTTGGGAAGACATTTATCTAACAGAACCATCTTTTCCTGTAGAAAGGGAAGTAATTTTCCACATATCAAAGAAAAGAATCATTTTTTCCTGTAGAAAGCATCAAGCCTTGAGGAGGCGCACCAAGGACGATGCCCTTGAGCTGCTTCAGGACTCCAAGGAGACCGCTAATACTGCAGTCCGCACCACGGTAGGGGAGGGCCGATGCCGGTGGAATCGTTGGGATGCACAACAGACTCAAAAATTTACAAGTCACGTAGTTTTACATATTTTTACTCACTACTGGAATAAGCGAATCATGAAAATGTACTCAAAGACTAAAACTGAATTCTATACACCAAATATAATTTTTAGGATATTCTAGTTTATTTAAATTGTGTGCTGCAATCATCTCCATCCTCATTGCCTCCTCTACATCTGCCAATGTCCTCGAATCCTTGGCGTCCATGGGGATCCAGTATGTCCTCCTCATCGCGTCCGGCCATCATGCCCAAGACCTGCTACATGTGCCATAGAGCTCCTGAAATTTCAAAATCAATTAAAAAAACTAAACATATATGTGGATTCAACGAAAGATGTCTTCGCTTGTGCTCTACGAATAAGTGATCGAGGTCTTGGCTGTTTTGTACAAAGAACACAAAGTCCTGGTAAATGATTTACAATAATGTAGCATGACGTTCAGCTTGTCTGGGCAAGTGATGTTCAGTTTGTTCAGTTTGATCTTACCAAAAAGATCAACGTAATTCAAGACATGGGAACTCAACCAAGAATACATTGGTGCCTATCAATACGTCCCAATTGGATTTTGCCTTAAATCAGTGCAGGGGTGGCAGGGGAGCGCATGTGTGTGTACCTGTGCGTGGTTGTGATAATCGGTTCAGACGAAGTAGTGTCCTCGCCGGCGTTACGGAGCAGGGCCTAGGTGGAGGAGCTGTGTTCCGTGGATAGCACACGCTCAGCCGTCAGGACAGCGCCCGGCCGGACCATCTTGGGACGACACAGGGAGACGGGGAGCAACTGCACGACGGAAAAAATTGGGAGCCCAACAACACATTGGAAATCCATCAAGAGTTGGCCTGCAGTGTTGGAGCATATAGTCAATGTTCTCAAGATTTTGCAGATTCAACTTCTGAAGCAAAATCATACAAAAAGTGAATCATTTTACACATTATGAACATTCAGAAGCAAATAACAAACGTATCATGCATCTGTTCACTGTTGCTAAAATTGTATCTAACTAATAGTTGAGTAAGTCACTAGAGAAGTTGTTATGTATATTGAACATGTACTCAAGCACTCATGAAAAATCTTCTATACAAAATTAATCAGGCAAGAGCATGCCCATGCCAGTGAATTCTCAGACGACCTGGAGGTTGCTATTGGCGACGGGCTGAACTTGTGAAGGGCATCTCTAGCAATTATCAACGACATGGCATACTTTTTTGCGAGGAGGAGAGGAATCCTGACACAAACCTGATCCGATGACCGGAGCTGCCGTCGGACCAGCAGCAGGTACCCACGCAGTCCCTATTGTCCCTTCTATTCTCTCCATCTCACCTCGTCTCCCTCCCTTGTATCTTCTTCCCAGAAGACCTAGTCGCCACAGCCATGGAGCACCGCCGCTGCCGGCCTCCACTACGAACCGTCGGGATGGATCCCGACCTCCGCCACTTCCCCACCGTTCCCCGCCTCCAGGAACTCTGCCGCCGTCATCCTGCTACCGATCGGATCGGGGATCGGGAGCGCCGCCGCGGCCAGCCTCTACTACAAACCACCAGGATGGATCCCGACCTCCGCCACTTCCCCGCCGTTTCCCGCCTCCCGGATCTCTGCCGCCGTTTTCCTGCTCCCGATCGGGATCGGGAGCACCGCTGCACCAGCCCAGAAATCATTTTTTATTCCCTCACCAAGGACCGCGGGTTGAATCCCTAAAACCACAGGGTTTTATTTATAAATTTCCAAACGAAACGTTTTTCTCACTTAAGAAAGGATGGCGGGTTGAATTCTTAAAAATAGAGGGACTTTTTTGCAAAAACGATGACAACGTACGGCCAGAAGCAATCACTGGTTGTATAGAGGTATATATAGATATAGATATATATATATATATTTAAATAATAAGTGATTTATTATTACATTGGTCCTTAAATCTTATGAAGCTTCCGTACACAATCACCAGGATTTTCGTTGCCAAACAAATCCAGGATTTTATTGTTAAGAAATTATTTTTATAAGTTAATAAGATGTGGTTCTTACACATGTAAGTATCTGTTAAATATGTGATTATAATAATAATAATATATAATAACATATAAAATAATTTAAATATATATAGTACAGTTAGAACGGAAACATAAGTTGGACCAGGCGTTCCTATCCTTATATAGAAAAATAGAGCAGACCTCTGCATTTTCTTCAAAAGAATACATAAATTGGGTTGTCGATGTTTCAGGAAAAATAAAATCTCGGATGGGAGGTCCATAGGCCGGTCGATACACGACGACCCTCAAGAAAATGCAAACAGGCCTATGGACCTCCCATCTGAGGTCGTGGGTTGCGCATGTTAAAAAAGAAAGCCTAGACGGGGCAGCCCAAAACCCAGCTGATACTTGCTGCCCCAGTGATAATAAATGATACCTGCCAGCTCCTCGGCTTCGTTGTGAATTTATCTCCTATAGTAACTACGTTGAAGCACCTAAAAAAATGTAACTATGTTGACAAACCCATGGGCCCCAACGTCAGTATAGCATTAGGAGGAAGTATTTTTTCGATGAGGCACTTGCTTGCGTACGGCCATAGACCTGGTGGGTCCCGACTATCCGCCTCTCCACGTACAGTCCTCTCCAGATTCCTCTCCTTTGTTCAGCATGTTCACAACGGCAGACAGCGGCGTCGCGGAGGGCGCACAAAGGCACAAGAGAAGATCCGACCACCTAAGGAAGTGCCTTATTAGTAACAAAACAACTGAACTAGCCTAGTGGCTGAGTGACACTACCCGACAGCTGTTCCGCCCGGGTTTGATTCCACCCGTGCAGAGAAAATATCTCCAAAAAATTTGCCTCTTCCTTTATTGACATGTGGGTCCCAATTGTCATCTACGCACACCACGTCCAACACTTGCCAAAACTTCGTCCCTCGTTTTCTCTATTTTTCGCACACTCGACGTTGTGTGGGCATCTTGAAAATAGCATATCTTTTTGACTGTGCATCATATGAAGATGTGCTATGCATGAATGTTGATCAGCATGATGTTAATTGGCTGGTAGTTCCAGTTTCGACCATGAATAAAACTTCCAGCATGATGTTAACACTGTTTGAAAAGGCCGTGTTAATATAAATGCTCTGCCTCTGAAAGTTGCAGTTTCTTATCTGAAACTGAACTTTGAGTTTCTTATCTGAAACTGAAACTTAAAGTTTCTTCTTTGAGAATCACCTGTCAGCGACTGAAAGGCAGGGGAACCTCTCCTCTCCATCATCTCCATTCCAAAACCACCGTCTCGCCTCTCCCTCTTCTCTATTGCAAGACCACTGTCTCTCCTCCCATCTTCCAAAGCTAGCACCGGACCACTCAGAAGGATATCTATGGAGGGGATGCATCAGTGAATCAGGCAGATCGCCGGCGGCGACCAGGCAAAGTTAGCCAGGTTGAAGGAGATCCTTACTTGGTTTGACAATGAGTGGGAGATTTCAAGGACGGTGAGGGCCATGTGGCAATGTATGCGAAAGAGCGAAACGACGGCGATGAGGGCGGCGATGTACTCCTCAGCGGCAGTCGTGCCGCAGTCCTTTGAGTTCATCGAGTATCTCCTCTGGGTGATGGAGCAGACAGATTCGCCCGAGGCGAAAGTCAAGCGGAGGTGGTGGGCGTACAGGTCGAAGGTCGAGCACCCAGAGGATAACGAATCGATCGAGTACGGTGTGCCGTTCGTGAGGGTGCAGAGCCAGCCGGAGCCACAGGAGTATTCGTTCTCCCATCGCAAGAGGAGGCCAGATGGCGCGACATTGCTTCCCCGCCGTTCTCCATGGTTCCCTCGACACTCGCCTCATTTCAACGGCGTCAATAGGGTTTAAGGTTAGCTTCGCACTAACCTAATCTTCCATCTGCTCATGCTTACAATCAGTGTGACAACTAATAAAAATCAAGCTTACAATCAGTCTCCGAGTACTACGCCAATCACCCTAAAATAGCTCAGGACCTTTGGGTCAAAGTTGTGACACTGTGTACAAATAAAGAAAAATACATTGGTTCTTCTTTCAGAAAAGAGTACACCCCTAGAAAACTGCCAATATAAGCTACTAGTATTTTTTAAGTCTAACTTACTAGTATTTGGTTAGAGGATTTGCTGCCGAGAAAGATCTGTCCAAAGTGAGCGCCACACATCCCACTGATGGTGGTGGATGCCAATGCTTAGATGCAACAGGGTTGGTGTTGGTAATTTTTACTTGGCACCTCGCACTCTACATATATGTCGGTTCCATCCGTACATTTGTGCAGTTTCACCAAAATGCAGCTAAATAACCCTGTTTGCATAGATAATGAAAAGGCGTGATTACATTATAGTGGCACTAGTTGATGAAACATACACTAATAAATAGAAGAAAATATTACATCATACTGGAAATCGACCCAAGTCTCCCCGATACACCTTCTGCCAGTGATGAACATCAGTGTACAGCGGTAGTACAAGGAGGGGCCTTGAGACATTCAAATCTCTATGTTTGTGCAAATCAACTAAAATTAAGCACCCCAGTTTGCAGAAATGCTTAAACATTAACAATGGGACTAGTTGATGAAACATACATTAACCAAGAGAAGCAATTTCTTTATCTACATTAGAAATGAAATGATAGAGAGGACACTCGCTCTATTTTAATTGTATTAATTGTATTATTACTTCATTTTATCAGTGACACTAGGGTCGACCAGGTGGCAAACGAGGTGTACCGTGTGTCGCAAGGATGAAGGCTGGGGGTGCTTAGACTGGGATGCTGAAGGTGGCTCTTTCAGTACCTATCTTCCCCCTCATGTTTCTGTGGTAGTATTTGGGTTGTAATCCAAACTTCGTCAAGCTGGTGCTGCGTCCCCCTACCTGCCTAGCTTATGTGGTGAACTTGTCTCCTACTAGTACTCAGTCTGTTCTAGTAGTAGTTGCATAACTTCCCATTTACACTGAGATGTTGTTGGATAATGGTTCTCTATGGTTGGGTTTCTTTAATGAAATCGAAGGGAACCCCCTCTTTCGATATATAAAAAAACAGCGGCACTAGTGGTGCCAAAACATTGCCTCAAATTAATAGTGCCACTAGATTAAGGTGCAAAATAATAACATTACTACTTTATCATGGAAGTGCCAAAATAGTAGCACAAGAGAAGGATAAACATGCAGGATCTTTGGCAAATGGTCAGACCAAAAAGAAACATACCTCGTGATGGGAACCATATCTGCAGTCGACGCCATCGTAGAAGGGATGACACCAGTCACCAACATGGATGATTCAATTCATGGGACCTTTTGGTGCAGTTCACCTAAAATGAAGCAATGTCCCATGACCTAGCAGCTTCTTCTTCTTCTTTTAAGAAAAGGGCTCCAGCCCCGGTTCCATTTCCATCAGAAAACGAAACCCACGGAGCTTCTTCTTCATTAGTTGCAATAAAATTGAGCAACATCAAGGTTGGTCGTGAAGCTCCTGGAGAGTAGGCGGACCAGGACAGTTGCATCTCTAACGAAAAGAAGCAACTTATCTTAATGGGAAATTTAGCAGGACATGAAAAAAGTGCCATTGATTCATATTACTAGAGGCATTACATTGAAAACAACATTGGTTTAACGTGTCCTTACTTTTAACAGTGCGACTACTACATTTTACCAGTGGCATTACATAAGAGCGGCTCGGGGCAACAAGCATCAGAAGAGGATATCTGGGTTAGTCCCATTTTTGTTCGGTATATAGCCACCTTATACTGTGTGAGGCTAGCAAATCTAGTGCTGGACTTACTCTGTTGACATGTCCCCCAGTCCCCACTTTCTTTCCTTTTTCAACCAATAGATCGGGTTTATATTGAGTTTGTACTACGTTCCCTTTATTTCCCTATTATACCTAGAGACCAGTTGGATAGCCAGTCTGTGCTACTTTTTGCCCCCATTATTTCCTCTTTCGACCAAGTCCTAGATTCAGGTAACAAATCTTCCCCCACCCCACCCCCTTTCTTCCTTGTTTGAACCAAGTACTACTAGATTCAAGTGCATGAACTAGTTTTACCTCTTAACAGTAAAAAATTAGGTGGTTTTCGAACAACAGATCGATCCTATCTACACGAGGGGGGCTGAGAAATAGTAAAAGATACAAATGCAGCGACGTCAGGAGCTCGGGAAGTAGAGCAAGGCCGGTTTCTAAGGAAGTTATACCTGAGGGTCGCCGGGATGTCGCTAGGTGGGCAGCGGGAGGCCGGATCTGCCCACACTATGGCAGCAAGGAAGAAGGGGTGAGAGGCCCTTCCTCGCCCGTGATGCTTAGGAGATAACGACAAGGCACGCTAATCGGGACGCGCCGGCAGTGGGTAAGAGCCGCCGCCGAGGACGACCGCGTGAACGTTGCACCTTCTCACCTTCCCCGTCGGAGAGGATCCGGCTGGATCTGTGACCAGCGGTGAGTAGAGAGAGAGAGAGTGTGTGGCCACCGCTATCGTGTTTAGATCTAGAGAGGATGAGAGAGAGGTGAAGAGAGCAACACTAGCAAGCAAGCGCTGAGGCTCCTGCCTATATAGTGGAGTACTAGTTTTCTTTTGTCTACCGGCCGGAGCCGGCTTGATCTCGGCAATGACTGTCGAGAAGTCTTCATGCACGTGCCCCGGGGGTGCAGTTGTCGTCATTTTGATCTGAAGCACCGGATTATAACATATAACACAAAGAAATGCCACATGACAAGAAATCATAACCTCACTTCCCGAAGGAGACAAGATGAATCCCGACGGACAAACTTGACGAGGATCAAAGCTCAAAGTAAAGATAAACTCGTAGAAAAGGGGTCCGTCGATAGATGTCCTAATTAACATAGCCGGCTTGACCTAGATGGAAGCCGAGTACTCTTCGTGCATGTGCCCCCAATGACTAGCCCAACTCAGTTGTCGCTGTTTAACCCTCGCAGTGATCCGAAGCACATGACACCTAATTTTGCAAGATGACAAGAAACCTTTTTTTAGATTTCTCACTAGAACTACAGCCATGTACAACACAACCTGCACGATAGGTAGACGATAGCCAATCCAGGCATGTCTGCTGGAGTCTGGTCACATGCATGTACGAACTGATCTTCCGTGTCTTGCATGGATCGTCCAGGTACCAACATATGTACTACTTCTATTAACTCACCTGACTTGCGGGGCCGGGGAGTGTGCCTACGGTTGGTTCTCAATTGCGGTCCCACATGTGTGTGAAAATGCAATATTACGCGGCTTCCATTCGGAGAGCGGCGTGCCAGACCGACCAACCGTCTAGGGCACGACACGAACGCGACGGGCGTGCTGTATACTCCATACATGTGTACCGCCGTTTTCTTGAGGCTTTGCTCCATGGCGCAATCCATGGATATAAAATTAGTATACTGTACTCTTTAAAAGTCGAGGGTGGGGCTTTTCCCATGCGGTAGGCGAGGCAGTTCCGCCTAGTCTGTTCAACAGAGACGCGAGAAGATGAGGGAGTAGGCTGCAAACATAGGGATGTGTGATTTGACAGTGAGTTACTGCTGGACGGGTGGGGCCCGGTGATTTGACTTGCCATTATCATTTTAATTGCGGTGCTATGACCGGCTTGAGTCTCCTGATTCCTGACCACCTCCATACAGGTGCCTCTCCCGATGCTCCACCATGTCCTCTTGCTTGAGAGCCCACTCCTCCACTTTTTCCTTGCCTCTTTCCCCCAGATATGCAAAAATGGCATGTAAAGCGGGCTTATAGCCCACTATTGTACATGATCCTACAGGTGCTAAGCCTGCCACATAGGCATAATTAAAGTATGATGTGGCAAGTTAATTAAGAGACAGACTAGTTTGGTTACCCCAGGAAGAAACGGTGATAAGCGTGTGTACCTAGATGAAGCAAACTTAGCAACAAAAAAATAAGCACCTATGCATTGGGGACTTGAGTTGCTAAGCCATTTAATGCCCATAGCACCTCATCTAAGCACCATTTCATTGGAAGAGCTCACTCCTTGGCAAATGCAATAAATACTACGAAGAAAGAGATAGAGAGAAGTAAACAAAACATACTCTTATAGCCAACCTTATAGCTAACCTTGTTGTATGAGTGACTAAGTGATGACTATGTATGACATGCCAACATCAGATAGCCTAATGCACCATGTTAAATCTCCAAGGGCACGGCCACGCGAGCGAGGCGACGGTCGTGGTAGGCGCGACCATGATATGGGCTGCTGGCAGCCCTTGGATCTGAGATCGAACAGTCGCATGCTAAGTTGCTGAAAATTTGCAGAATAACCCTCCAGGATAGGATATTCACCCATAGGTCTGGAATCACGCCATGCAACCGTTCGATCTCAGATCCAAGGGATCTCAGAAGCCCGTATCATGGGATAATGGAAAGCTTCGTATCACCTGTAATTTTCCCGACGCGTAACATCACATCGAAAGCCATTTAATTGGGTGTCGAGTAGACATGACATCTAAGTGGGCCCCGATAGTACTGTGCATGAATCCATTTATCCACCAGGCAAGCCACTACCCTGCCATTCGCACGCGCCCCGGCACTCGACATGTTTACAATCGATAAACCGCTCCTAGTCGTCCCATCCTTTCACATTACGACAGTTCCACTAATCCTAACCCTCCTCCCAAATCCATGGTGTCCCAAATCTCCATGATCGGCGGTGAGTACAAGGTTAGAACCATCACCTGCGATGAGTTCGATGTCATCTACACCCGTTCTTCCACAACGGTGAAAGAATGCCTTGCTCGCTTCAAACGCATGTTCGAAAATTCCAATGATGAGTGGGTCGCTGGGCTAGATGTTGAGTACACCACAGTCCTCGGAAGCAAGAAGAATGTAAAGGAGGCCACAATCCTAGGAATGTACTAGATATAGACCACATCCAGTATGATGCAATGGATGGCTACCTTTGTTTCAATATCTACAAGGGTTGGATGAAGAGCAAGAGCCAAGTGTGCGGTTCAAGCAAAGAAGTATCGGCCAAAAGGAAGAGGGACAAGGACGAAGTCGAGGACGTGGATGAGGAGTCCGAGTAAGGTGGCAGTGTTGTTGATCATGGTGGTTCTAATGCAGTGTCTACCGAATTAGTTGCTTAGTTTAATTTCAGGTGTGCTTAGTTTTATTTGAGGGGTGTGTTGTGCTGAGCCCCCAGCAGAACTATGTTATGTTTCCTCTTATTATATTTCGTACATTTCATCTTTTAGTTGGCATAGTACTACCACTCGTTTCTTCACATTATATACGTACAATATATATGGCCAACATCATATAGCCAGCAGTTTAGTTGTCAAAGAATTTCAGGGTGCTTAGTTTTGTCAAAGAATTTCAGGGTTCTTAGCTTTATTTGAGGGGTGTGTTGTGCTGGACACCATTAACTTATCATTGTGAGAATCGGTTTATTTTTGTCATGTAACATGGTCAACGGGTTTGACGTGAAAATAACAATGTCTAATGGCATTTCTAATATACGCTGCCTCCCACCAGATTTTCTTTATAGAGGCAACATAGAACTATATGAGTGCCTTGTTAAATTTTGGAATTATTCCGGGTTCGTTTGGCCTTTTTTATACATTAATTGAGTTTCTGGTCATTTAATGTGCATAATTCAAATTTGAACTACAAGCACATGCTCCGTGCACCAAAGTTGATTGAAAAATCACATGTGTGTCCTCGGGTGAATTTCTAGGTCACATGCAAGAAATGGGAATGAAATTCAAACATCTAGGCATCGTGGTTCGGTCAAGAACATTAAGAAGCTTGGTTTTAAAATTCTTGTAAATCCAAAACACGCCTGAAAATCATGAAACTTGGCATGGTGTCATGTCATGGTACTACCATGCTGTGGTAAAAAAATTGCAGAATAGGAACAAGTTTCGGTATAAGTTTCTTGCAAACCGGAGCTTCTCTCAAGAACGCTCGTGGTTCTGAGAGGGAACGTGTCACCTTTGTATGCATAATTCAAATTTTAAATACAAGCACATGCTCCAGTGCATGAAAGCTGATTGAAAAATCACATGTGTGTCCTCGGGTAAATTTCTAGGTCCCATGCCAGAAATGGGAATGAAATTCGAACATCTGGGCGTCATGGCTCGGCAGGAAACATTGAGGAACTTGGTTTTTTAATTCCTGTAAATCCGAAACACGCATGAAAATCATGAAACTTGTCTTGGTGTCATGACATGGCACCAACATGCTATGGTAATTTTTCTGTCCGATTTGTGAAGGTGCACACATTAACAATCAACAAAGTCATTTTGGGACAAGTGCTATCATGTTACAATTGGAAACACAAGTATTACTAAAACCGTGGGCGTTGTATTTACCAATTACGTGCCGCCATGCGTCCCCTTTTTTATTAGCTAGGAGGCGCCGTGCAGGGTAGCTATTTGAGTACGGTAAGCATGCGAGCCCTTTGACCTCCAAGTATAGACAGAACCAGGCCCTAGTTGGTATCCGCGCCTCGACTTTGGCTGGTCATAGTGGAGAGTAGCATAGACTAGTTACTAGTCTATGTACTAGTACCTTCATAGTGGGTAGTGTCATATAGTATATGCATAATTTGGCGACGAGCGCTCTCTATATGTACCACCTTTGTTCTTTAATTACATCTTGTTAGTTTTGCTCCATGGCGCAATCCATCGATACTACTACTGTACAAATGTATACATTTTTTTAAAAGCTAGAGGGCGGGGCAGTCTAGCTTGGTACTTTTCACGAGAGGCGAGGGCCTTTGTGATTAGACGGCTCATTACTGCTGGAAGGCGGGGCCTTGTGATTTGACTGCTCATATAAATGTGCCGACGACCTGAGGAGGAGCAAAGAACCGTGTGGTACACTCAAGTTTTCCACTAGAGTACGACGGAGGAGCATGAAACACGGAAGCCCAGTGCCATATCCTCTACTCTCTACTCTTATTATATATTACTAGCAAGAGGCATTGTTCTATTGGCGATAAAGAATGATCTAATTTGCTAGTCATCTCATTTTTAGCATTGTTCTATTCATGGCTCGCAGAGAAGGTGACACGTGTGGCCAAACACCCGAAGAAAAATAAGAAACACATGAGCAAAAGAAGAAGGGGGATTATCACCCCCAAAAAAGAAGGAAGACGCACACACAAGTCTGGGGCGCTGCTCTCTCTTCATGAAGGGTTGCTGGCCGTGGAGTCATAACTGCTTCTTCATCGCCTCCACGACCTCCATCTCCTTGCGCGTCTCCTCCGCCATCTTCATCATTGTGTCTATGATGCATGATTTCTTAACGCGAGCCTTCATCATCTGTTCCACGATCGCATTACGTACCTTGACAGCAGCCTGGTGCTCGATGCGGAGCTTCGCCAACTCCTCCTTCTGTTCCATGACGAGGGCCTGCAACATGTTCATCAAGGAACTACTATTCTCGTGCAGCTTCTTCTAGCCGGCGTTCTCCTCCTTCAGCAGGTCGAGCTCGTGGCAGAGCTTCACCGTGTCCTCCTGAAGTTGCAGGATTTTGTCGGTCGCCTTCTTCTCCGAGGCAATGCTCTTCTTCCACAGCATCACCAAGACGGCGGTCAACTCCCCCTGCTCATTGAGCTCAGTGGGCATGTCGTCGAGCCTCTCCTTCAGCAGCTCCACCAAGCCATGGATGAACTCCTTCGGCTTATTGAGGTGCTTATTGAGCTGATCGGGCAAGCCGTCGAGGGATAACGACTCCAGCGCCGCATGTTCACCTCCGCGTCTAGGGCGCTCCTGGGAGCCATTGCCTGCCCGTGAGAGATCTTTTGAGGTCCCTGTGTGGCGGCAAGCCCTCTTTTTTTTTCCACACCCTTGGTTGCCGCTCCCTTGTTACGAGTAGTTCTCGACCTAGAGCTCTGCACACCGGCCATGTCAAGGACGGACGAAGAAGGAGGACTTATGAGGAGGAAGGTAGAGTAATTTTCGGTTAGGTAGTCCCCCTTTTTATAACCGAAGTACTAGCACTAGTACTAAAACCTACATAGTGGGAACACGTTTAGGTTTGGTACGTACTGGTAGGTGTGAGTAGGCTTGCACTTACTTGTAGCACTAGTACATTCGAATGTGATGGGAACAAGGTAAAGATTAATTGATGGTTTTTGGTTTCGAGGCCCGAAACGGCTCTCGATGAGTTTAGTGGAACAGGAAATTCAAGTAGACCACACTGCTCAGATGCGTAAAAATTATGTTACTGTCAAAAATTGGCACAAAATACAACGGAGACCAATGGAAGTACTACTAGCAACCCATGATTTAACTACTCACATGCGCGCAGTACTACGCGCATGTCTTTCTTCCGCCCTCACGTCCACTCAATTTGCATGCGCTGTATTAATTCACCATGAATGAAGTGAAGGACTTTACACGCGTCAAATTGTCACATGGGGTGGATCTTGGTACAAAATTGCGTCCGCCCGTGTACCCGCGTGTGCGTGCGAGGGAATGAGTGCGTGCGTGGCATGTGTGCACATCTTCGCTTTGTGCATGTACCGCCAGTGCGGCTCAGGGAGGACGAGTACATTCTTCTGCAACCAGCAGCACGTCACTGTGATCAATCCAAACAAGGATGTCGTGACAACGCCTCCACATGTGACACGTGGCTTCATGAACTGTAAGAGAGACACTGTGTAGCGTGCCATTGTGTTTTGCACATACTCGAAGTACTAGTAAGGTACACGTGCATTGCACGCGTCAGATTTTGCAACCAAATTATGAATAAATACCACACTGTAGCATGTAAGCTCTGATTCATGTATTCCTGATGTAGACCTTCGTTTAATTCTTATAGTTCATCTCATTCAAAATCAATTAGTTTTTATTAAAAAAACCTAGGGCCTCTTTGATTCGTAGGATTTCCAAAATGCGTGAATAGGAAGAGCATGGGATTAGAGTGGAATGTCGTCTTGAATCCAACAGAATGGTACGAGTGTTTGATTGTGCATAGAAAAATGTAGATTTCTTTCAAAGAGGTTTGAGTGGATGGGATGTTTCCTATGAAATCTAGTGCAAATGAATCATATGGAAAAATTCCTATGGTTTACAATCCTACGAATCAAACAACCAAGATAGGAAAAATCCCAAGGATTAGAATCCTCCAAAATTCCTTCAAGAATCCTTTGAATCAAATAAGCCCTTAATCTATTTTATGATTCATGGAATTGTGTGTTGTAAAGCATAAAGTAAAAACAAATAATGGCAATTCGACTAGAAGAAAAGTTTGGGCAGTTATGATACGGAAGATTCTAGAACAAAGGAGAACCACTGTTGTTTTGAGGTTTGTGCATTATGCTTAAGTTCAACCATGGAGTCTGCTTGATAGAGGCGAGGGTGTCCCGATGTTTTGATGAGATGGTGGCTATCATTTTCTGTGGGAGTCGACCTTCACGATCCGACTACGAACATGCGAGACGTCGCGCCTTAGCAATCGCTAAACCAACTTCTGAGGGGTTATTGACCACGCCGGAGCACGATCAACCTGACCACGAGGGTCTGTTTCCTGCGAGCAAACGACGAACAAGCAAGAAACTAAGATTGCAATCTGGATATTGCGAATATAAGATGAAAGCTTTATTGATCAAGGTGGGGTTCTGTGACGCCTTTGTCTGGTCGTTGAACACAAACGAAGTACGTGAAGTTGCAGCTATGGCGAACTTTAATCTAAACAAAACCCAAAGTCTAAATGAGGCCCTAAGGGCTGTATATATGGAGGAAGAGGGGGGGAATTTCGTGGGCCTTGGAGGAGGGGTCCGAAACCAACCCTAACTCTTGTTTCCCCACACATACGGACTCTAAAAACAGCCTATACTTAAGTATTTCGAAAATACATGGGCCTAGACCAATAATCAGGTGATGCAGCACCTAGAATAGCCTCTTGACGAAATTTATGAAGTGTCATCTTGTATATTTCGTCCAAGGCTTCGTGCACTCCTTATGGCGGCTTCAAAGTCCTGAAATCATCACTTGTAACTCCATTCTTGATCCCCTTGCGCATGCCATCATCTCCATGCTTGAACTTGCTCCAAGGTTCATCTCTCTTGTCCAAGCTAGACCCTTCATTTGTAAGCAAAACAAATGTATCCAATTTAGGCAGCATCATATTCTCAGGAACATTAGAATCATTACCAAGAAACGAAAGTACCTGATAATTCAATTGGCGTGCACGAGCTCTAGTAATTGGTTCAGTATGTATAGCAGCAGGGGCTGTGGGCGTAACAATGGTATTGATGTCCTCATCATCCTCCCCTTCTTGAAATGAAGTCGTCCTCGATGGAAGTTCATCTTCCTCACCCAAATAAGGCTTCAAATCTGCAATGTTAAAAGTGGGACTAACCCCAAAATCTGCAGGCAGCTCAAGTTTATATGCATTATCATTTATTTTCTCTAACACCTTAAAAGGACCATCAGCACGTGGCATTAGCTTTGATTTGCACAAATTAGGAAATCTATCCTTACGCAAATGTAACCAAACAAGATCTCCAGGTGCAAACACAACATGTTTTCTACCCTTATCTCCAGCAAGTTTATATTTAGCATTCATACGCTCAATGTTTTCCTTAGTTAACTCATGCATTTTTTAAATCAATTCAGCACGTTCTTTAGCATCAAAATTAACCTTCTCCAGAGATGGAAGAGGCAACAAATCAATAGGTACACGAGGTAGGAAACCATACACAATTTCAAAAGGGCACATCTTAGTAGTAGAATGCACTGAACGATTATAAGCAAATTCAATATGAGGCAAGCATTCTTCCCACATTTTCTTATTATTCTTCAAAACAGCCCTAAGCATAGTAGACAATGTTCTATTGACTACTTCAGTTTGTCCATCAGTTTGGTGGTGACAAGTAGTACTAAAAAGCAATTTAGTCCCCAACTTAGCCCATAAACATCTCCAAAAGTGGCTAAGAAATTTAGTATCACAATATGAAACAAATAGTATTTGGCACACCATGCAAGCGAATAATTTCACGAAAGAACAAATCAGCAACATTAATAGCATCATCGCTTTTATGACATGGTACAAAGTGTGCCATTTTCGAGAACCTATCCATGACAACAAATATGATATTCCTCCCCTTCTTTGTTAGAGGTAAACCTAAAACAAAGTCCATAGATATATCCTCCCAAGGAACACTAGGTACAGGCAAAGGCATATATAAACCATGAGGATTGAGTCGTGACTTAGCTTTTTGACATGTAGTGCAGCGAGCAACGAAACGCTCAACATCCCGTCTCATCTTTGGCCAAAAGAAATGTGTAGCAAGTATATCCTCCGTCTTCTTGACGCCAAAGTGTCCCATTAATCCTCCTCCATGCGCCTCCTACAACAACAAAATACGAATGGAGCTAGCTGGAATGCATAGCTTGTTAGCACGAAACACAAATCCATCGTTAAGAACGAACTTGTTCCAAGTTCTCCCTTCCTTACAATTCTGCAATACATCTTTAAATTCAGCATCATGGACATATTGATCTTTGATGGTCTCCAAACAAAATATTTTAAAGTCAAGTTGTGAAAGCATAGTATAACGACGAGACAATGCATCAGCAATAACATTTTCTTTACACTTCTTGTGTTTAATGACATAAGGGAAAGTCTAAATGAATTCAACCCATTTAGCATGTCTACGGTTTAGTTTTGCTTGAATTTTAATGTGTTTCAAAGATTCATGATCATAAATAATGTTGCCATGTTTCTAAGGTCCGAAGAAGAGCATATAATTCTTTATCATAAGTAGAATAGTTCAGAGTAGGCCCACTCAATTTTTCAGAAAAGAATGCAAAAGGTTTGCCATCTTGTAATGACACACCTCCTAATCCAATTCCACTAGCATCACATTCAAGCTCAAAAGTCTTATTAAAATTAGGAAGTTGGAGTAAAGGATCATGTGTCAACATATCTTTCAATGCCGTGAAGGCTTCTTCTTATGTGGCACCCCAAACAAAAGGCACATCCTTCTTTGTAAGCTCGTTGAGAGGTGCAGCAATGGTGCTGAAATCTCTCAGAAAACGCCTATAGAAACCAGCGAGGCCAAGGAAACTCCTCACTTGTGTGACCATTTTGGGCTGCGGCCAACTCTCAATAGCTTCAATCTTGGCTTTATCAACTTCAATTCCCTATGGAGTAACAACATAGCCAAGAAAAGATACTCGGTCGGTGCAAAAGGTCCACTTTCCAAGGTTACCAAACAAATGTGCATCACGTAGAGCAATAAAAACAGCACATAAATGTTACAAATGTTCCTCCAAAGATTTGCTATAAATCAACATGTCATCAAAGTAAACTACCACAAATCGTCCAATGAAAGCACGTAAAACTTCGTTCATTAATCTCATGAAAGTACTAGGTGCATTAGTTAACCCAAAAGGCATGACTAACCACTCATATAATCCAAACTTAGCTTTAAATGTTGTTTTCCATTCATCTCCCAATTTCATACGAATTTGATGGTATCCACTACGCAAATCAACTTTGGAGAATATTGTAGAGCCACTCAATTCATCAAGCATATCATCTAGCCTAGGAATAGGATGATGATAACGAATAGTAATATTATTAATGCCACAACAATCAACACACATACGCGACGTACCATCCTTTTTCGGCACTAAAATGATAGGAACAACACAAGGACTAAGGGATTCGCGTATATAACCTTTGTCGAGCAGTTCTTGTACTTGACACATAATCTCATTCGTCTCCTCTGGATTAGCACAATATGGTGCACGGTTGGGTAATGATGCACCGGGAATTAAGTCAATTTGATGCTCAATCCCTTGAATAGGTGGTAATCCCGATGGCATGTCTTGTGGAAAGACGTCAGCGAACTCCTGCAAAATGTTAGTGACATCAGGTGGCAAAGAGGAAGGCACGTCCTCGAATGAAAATAATGCCTCTTTGCACACAAAAGCATAGCAAACAGATTTGCTAAAATCTAGATCATCAATATCAGATTAGGTGGCAAGTAAACATGCACTTTTCAATTTAATTTCAGAAGCAACACTAGATGGTTTATTATTAGGCTTCATTTGTTGCTCAAATTCTTTTGCCACAATCTGATTTTCACTCTTACTTTTCTCCTGTTTTGCTTTATTAGCTCTATTAATATCATCTTTCAAAATGGAATCAGGAGTCATAGAAAGCAAACTAATATTTTTATCCTTATGAACAAGAGTATACTGATTGTTTCTACCATGGTGTACATAATTTTTATCAAATTGCCATGGTCTACCAAGTAATAAGGAACATGCTTGCATAGGTACCACATCACAATCAACATAATCAACATATGTAGAGATACTAAAATGCACACGAACAGTACGTGACCTTAACCTTGCCGCTATTGTTGAACCATTGGATGTAGTAAGGATGTAGATGTGGTTTTTTGGTGAGAGATAGCTTCTCCACCATCTCCATGCTAGCCAAGTTATTGCAGCTCCCTCCATCTATGATGACGCGAACAAAGCGTTCCTTCACAACTCCCTTTGTATGTAACAAATTATGCCTCTGATTTTGCTCAGCTTGTGTAACCTGCACACTCAAAACACGTTGAGCAACTAAACATTCATACCTATCAGCATCTTCAGCAGCCATGTACTGCGTCTCATGATCAGAATCATCTCCACCGTGTTCTTCATGTGTAATAAGAGCCAAAGTCTCCTCATCATAGTCACTAGCGGACTCATACCCACCATCCTCAGGAACAATCATCACATGCTGAGATTTGCATTCTCTCGCAAAATGTCCTCTTCCCTTAAAATGATGACAAATAATATCACTTGTGTGCCCTGTTGATGCCATGGAAGAAGAAGAGCTTTGTGCAGGCCCAGCAGGTGTACTCTTGGCAGATAGTGGTAGTTGTGCTTGCTTTCTTGTATCACGGCTGGAGGTGGCACCTGATGGATGCACGTGGTGTCCATGATGAAGATCGACCTGCAGAAAAGTTAGTTCGCGCCAATGCCTGTCGATCCTGCACTTCACGTTCCGCTTTACAAGCAAGATGGAATAAACGAGTGATATTAGTATAATCCTTATACTCTAGAATGGTCTGAATCTCTCTATTTAATCCACCCATAAAACATGCAAGCATAGCTTCATTCTCCTCAACAATACCACATATAATCATGCTAGTTTGTAATTCCTAATAATATTCTTCTACAGAATTTTTTCCTTATCTTAAATGCTGCAATTTTTGAAGTAATTCACGTTGATAATATGGCGGAACCCGACGACTACGCATAGTAGTTTTCAAAGCAGCCCAAGTAGCTGGAATAGGATATAATCTACAATGTTTAGACCACCAAACACATGCAAAACTAGTGAAAGCACAAACAGCAGCAGGAACACGTCTTTCCTCGGGATATTGTAAACATGTAAAACATTGTTCAGTTTCTAACTCTCAAGTAATATATATATATCAGGAACATATCTACCCTCAAATGGTGGAATATTCAATTTCAGTTTAGGCAGATGGTCATGATCTTGTACCTGAGGGGGAGCCCTACCATTACCATTATTTGCATGTGGACGACCTGGTGGTTGTGGTGCTGGTGGTTGCACATAGTTCTGATTTTGATCAACCTCATCCTCATAATCTCCCGCAAAATCATCCTCCTCCGCATCAACAGCAGGAGCCACAGAAGTATCAACAGCGGCACCAATAGTTTGTCCAGGCGCAAGAGGGAGATGACTCGCTCGGCGGAGGGCTGTTTCGCAACGTGGAGGTAGTCATTGTTGTTGTTGTTGTTGTTGTTGTTGTTGTTGTTGTTGTTGTTGTTGTTGTTGTTGTTGTTGTTGTTGTTGTTGTTGTTGTTGTTGTTGTT
>NC_041390.1:272860731-272864658 GCF_002162155.2 Triticum dicoccoides | reverse complement strand
TTGTTGTTGTTTTTGTTATTGTTGTTGTTGTTGTTGTTGTTGTTGTTGTTGCTGTTGTTGTTGTTGTTGTTGTTTTAGAGGTGCGTTAGGTGCAGCCGGTGGTGGTGCTGGAAGACGCGCGAGCAATTCATTAAACTTGTTATCAAGCTTTGTTTCGAACGTCTTCTCCATGCCATCTATCTTCTCCATGGCCTCTTCAAATCTGTTTAGCACATCTTGCACATGTCCACTCATCATTTGCTGAAACTTATCATGCAACTCCTTATTCGTCATGTTCTCCCAGTCAGTCTTGTCGGCTTGTGATCCTGCCATGGTCAGCACCAATAGAAACACACAAGAATATGATCATACAGAATACTAACAAGAGGTGGTGGTGGGTGTCACAAATCCGTCAAGCAAATCTCAAATTCTTACCAGTTCTTACCCAGCAGCAGGCGGTGATCGGCAACCGTCATAGTCAAATCTCTCAAAGCTTGGATAGAGCAATTACCAGGGAGAGTCAAACGCATGATGTAGATGTATGTGGAGCTTGGAAGGATTATAATATGGTAGCAAAAAGGGTCAGAAATAATCAATTCAGAGATGCAAAGTTGAATAAACGCTCAACGACGGTACTGCGCTGGTCCTAGGCTAGACCGTGCTAGAGACACGAGCCTAGAACACTAACAAGATCACGACGCTGCACGTAAACAAGGGAGGAGCACGCTCTGATTTTTTTCCACCTTTTTGGCACTTTTTTCCTCTTTTTCTTTGCTCCGCAACAAAAATTTTCCAAAAAAGTCTACAAATAGTCTCAAAACTGCCTAGCCAGAATTTTTCAGACTTGGTCACGACTATTTTTGTACTCGGGTAGCACAAAAGTTGGGGAGTCCGACTTGCTCATGACTTGAAGTATCACATGATCTGAAAACCGAAAACAAAGCAACAAATACTGGACTCGGACTAGGATTGGTGGCTGGGATGAATCTGGTGGAACTTGGACTGGTGGCAGCGATGAATCTGGTGGAACTCGGACTGGTGGATGTATATGGCGATGGTATATCTGGACTTGGATTGGTGGTGGTATATGGTGATGGTATATGCAGACTCGGATTGGTGGTTGTATATGGCGATAGTATATGTGGACTCCGATTGGTGGTTGTATATGGCAGCGGCAATGTATATGGTGGGGTGGTGGTATATGGCAAAGATGATGACGATGGTGCGGTGGCGGCGTGACAACCTATGAATAGAACTCGAAACTCTAAGGGACTAGACGCTAAGACCAGCAACTCGACATGACGATGCAACCGCAAATTCAACAAAGCAAAACTCTAAAAAGAATATGCAAAGGCTCAGATTGGTTCGGATATGATGAACTAACCCTAATTTTTTTGGCTTTTTTCGTGGACTGTAGGTATGAAGAACAGACTCGATCTAAACTACGAAAAACTGTAAAATCTCACCGAGCAACTTGGAAATATGATACCACTTGATAGAGGCGAGGGTGTCCCGATGTTTCGATGAGATGGTGGCTATCGTTTTCTGTGGGAGTCGACCTTGACAATCGGACTACGAACGTGCGAGACGTCGCGCCTTAGCAATTGCTAAACCAACTTCCAAGGGGTTATTGACAACGCTGGAGCACGATCATACTGACCACGAGGGTCTGTTCCCGGCGGGCAGACAAAGAACAAGTAAGAAACTGAGATTGCAATCTGGATATTTCGAATATAAGATGAAAGCTTTATTTATCAAGGTGGGGTTCTGTGATGCCTTTGTCTGGTCATTGAACACAAACGGAGTACGTGAAGTTGCAGCTATGGCAAAATTTAATCTAAACAAAACCCAAAGTCTAAACGATGCCCTAAGGGTTGTATATATGGAGGAAGAGGGGGAATTTCATGGGCCTTGAAGGAGGGGTCTGAAACCAACCCTAACTCTTGTTTCCCCACACATATAGACTCTAAAAACAGCCTATACTTTAGTATTTCAAAAATGCATGGGCCTGGCCCAATAATAAGGTGACGCAGCACGTAGAATAGCCTCTGGATGAAATTTATGAAGTGGCATCTGGTATATTTCATCCAAGGCTTCATGCACTCCTTATGGTGGCTTCAAAGTCCTGAAATCATCACTTTTAACTCCGTTCTTGATCCCCTTGTGCATGCCATCATCTCCATGCTTGAACTTGCTCCAAGGTTCATCTTTCTTGTCCAAGCTAGGCCCTTCATTTGTAAGCAAAACAAATGTATCCAATTTAGGTAGAATCATATTCTCATGAACATTAGAATCGTTACCAAGAAACAAAAGTACCTGATAATTCAATTGGCGTGCACGAGCTCTAGTAATTGGTCCAGTATGTATAGCAGCAGGGGCTGTGGGTGCAAGAATTGTATTGATGTCCTCGTCACTGCTAGATTGTACATGTGGCAAAATCCGGTGGGGGCTAGAAGATGGTGCGAGGGGCCGAGTGGAGGGAGACTATGAAGGAGTGCACAACTGTGAGATCGATATTTAGAGAGAGGGGCGAGAACGTGCACTGTTGCACGCAGTGGCAGAGCCATGAAAGATGTCCCATGAGCTAGGGGGCCAAGCATTGCTAATCCTTTACGAGGAGGGCCAATTCATCAACTTAAACCATTTTTACCAGCAATTGTCTAATGATCACATTCATATTAGCCTCGATATATAGTGATGTTAGGGGGGGCAGGGCCCTTGCTGCCCCCTGTCTTCACCATTGTGCGCGCGTCTGAGAGATGAAGCGGAAGGCATGGATGATGAGAGGTGGGCGTTGGATATATAATTAATGTGGGTGTATTAGATATATATATATGTAATCCTATATAGAGAGGTATAGATTGATCGATGTGGACGTGGGAAAGAGGGTGAGACCTCACTAGATATATAGATTGATCGATTTATGTGGAAAACTATGAAAGACCTATCTATATACACACACACATAGAGGAACATCGATCGTTGCGCATGCACGTGAGAGATAAAGAATGCCCGATATGATGGAGAGGGGGATGAGTGTGACGCCCCGAGACCGATCTGCCAGGTGTCCTCCAGTTATTCGCTGTTATTGCCTTGTCATTGCTTGCGTGTCATGCATTGCATATCATGTCATCATGCGCATTGCATCATCATGTTTTAAAAACTTGCATTCGTTCGGGTTCTCCGAGTTCTCTCCGTTGTCCGTTCTGAGCCCAGACACACTTGCACGCGCCCGCGACATGTCTGAAATAGTATTTTATAAGTGGCCGGAAAATGTTCTCGGAATGGGTTGAAAGTTGGCGTGCGGTCTTATTTTAGTGTAGGAAGACTGCTGTCAAATTTCATCACATTCGGAGTTCGTTTGACGCCCCAACAGATAACTACAGCGGCATTATAGCCGGTCTAACATCGGACATTTTTGGTCTCCGGAAACAGATGTTGGGCCCTCTCTCTCTCTTCTCCCCCCTCGCAGTCTTGCCACAGCCCACCTAGTCCATCCTCCTTCCCCTCTTTGCTTCCGGAGTTGTCCGATGCGACCGCACGGTCCGAAACCCTCTCTACACAGTGCATCGAACCCCTCACGTGCGCGTCCGAAATTGTCCCGGACCCGACCCAGGCAGTCATCACCGTTGGATCCGGATCATTCCCAAACGTGTACAAAACGTCACTGTTTTCTTATTTGGGCTCCCTAGCCTATTTTCCGGACCGCCCGATTGTGATTGGAGGGACCCAAATTCCCTACCTTAACCCACCTACTATATATAGTCGGTGCATTTCTAGACCAAACCCTATTTTGTAGGGATCCTCCCCTGCCAATCGCCACTGCCGCCAGTCAACCACCCCTCTTTCCCCTCGGGACCCCCCCCCCCGATACACTCCATCGCAGCCGACCACCGTCCTTCATCGTTTCAGATCCACCCAATCGCCGCAGCCATCCATCCATCCGAT
>NC_041390.1:272666005-272860358 GCF_002162155.2 Triticum dicoccoides | reverse complement strand
CCTTGCTTCACCACCTTTCTCTCTCTCCCTCCCTGACCTCTCTTGCTCTCGTGGAACACCAGACTCGTCAGATCTTCGCCGGAGCAGAAGCTCCATGACCATGCCCGCCTGATGCTCAAGCCACCACCAAGAACTGCTCCATCGCCACGAGTTCCGGCATCCATGACCTCCCCCACAACCATCCAACTTGTGCCTGGCCTCCTCGCTGTGCTCTGTCGTCCTCTGCCAGGCAACCCACACAGCCGCAACCTCCATGGCCGAGTTTGCGCCCGATGCCGAGCTCCAGATCCTTAGCCACTGCCTCACCTGCCGCCGCGGATCATCTTCGCGCCATCCCCACGGTCGGATCCACGCCATCCACGGCCTCCCCGCTTCGTCCTTTCGCCGGAGTTGCGGCAAGTCCGTCGACCGAGCCGCCGCCGCTGGCTCTGCTTCACCTGAACCGGGGTCCTTGTTCTGCTTCACTCCGCGCCAAGTCCCCTGCCGCCATGGACGTCCCAATGCAGGAGCTCGCCGTCGACCGCGCCCGACGTCGCCAGCCTCCGGATCCGTCGAGCCCAGGTCTCTCTGGCCTCTCTGTCGCGGGATTCTTCGCGTCCTCCAGTTCATCCAGTTGCCGCCTGCATCGAGTGGGACAACCCCGCGTTGACCCCGTGCTCGATTTGGCAGCAAAGCCGCTCGCTCCGCTTTGACTGCATGCACCTGGGCCGCCTCCCCTTCGGCGGTTGACCAAGGCCCATCAACGCGAGGTCACCCAAGGCCCAGGGTGAGCAGCCCCTGGCCTATCCTCTAATGGGCCTCCTGTTCAGATGCGGCCCACATAATGTTTTTCCCAGTCCTGCGAATTTGCCTATTAATCCAGTGTTTTTCCTGTTTTGCAGAATACCCCCTGTTCTTCATGCATTTCATTACTCACAAATGGTGCATCACATGTAAAAACTTTATATCTGAAAAGTGCTTAAAATTGTGTCTAGTTTCATAATTTCCAACTTTCATCTATGTTTGAAATGTTTAAAATGTTGTTTGTTTAAATTTTGCCTATTGCCATGCTAAAATGATTTATTGCATAACTAAATAACCGTAGCTCCTAATTTAATAAACTTTATATGTAAATGGGGTAGAAAATGCCTAGATTAACATGGTGTATTTGTTTTGCATGTTTAATAAATCTAAATTTGTGTTTAGGGCAGAACAGCACAAACCTAATATATGCACATGAGGAGTTTCCGGACTTGTTGTTTTGTTGTTCCGGCCTCATTTAAACTTGCCTAGATAGATAATTTCATTATGCTTCATCTCTTGCCATGTTTAACAACATTTAATATTGTTGGGTACATAAACAAGATCGAAACTAAATAACTTGAATGTGGTGTTTCGTCAATATGCAACGGAGTTGCATAATGAGCTCCACTTAATTTGTAGGATCGTTTGAGCACTTTGCCATGCCATGCCTCATTAAACCGGACATGCATCATACTTGTTTGCGCATCATGCCATGATTATGTGATGGTTGTTTACTATGTTGTGTGTTTCTTTCCGGTGTTGCTTCTTCGGGTTGGTTCCGATAACGTCGCATGTGTGAGGATCCGTTCATCTACATCCATTTGTCTTCTTCATGGACTCGTTCTTCTTCCTTGCGGGATTTCAGGCAAGATGACCATACCCTCGAAATCACTTCTATCTTTGCTAGTTGCTCGCTCTTTTGCTATGCCTATGCTGCGATACCTACCGCTTGCTTATCATGCCTCCCATATTGTTGAACCAAGCCTCTAACCCACCAAGTCCTAGCAAACCGTTGTTTGGCTATGTTGCCGCTTTGCTCAGCCCCTCTTATAACGTTGTTAGTTGCAGGTGAAGATTGGAGCTTGTTCCATGTTTGGAACATGGATATTTTGTTGGGATATCACAATATCTCTTATTTAATTAATGCATCTATATACTTGGTAAAGGGTGGAAGGCTCGGCATTATGCCTGGTGTTTTGTTCCACTCTTACCGCCCTAGTTCTGTCATATCGGTGTTATGTTCCCGGATTTTTCGTTCCTTACGCGGTTGGGTTATAATGGGAACCCCTTAACAGTTCGCCTTGAATAAAACTCCTCCAGCAATGCCCAACATTGGTTTTACCATTCACCACCTAGCCTTTTCTTTCCCTTGGGTTCTGCAGACTCAAGGGTCATCTTTATTTTAATCCCCCCCCCCGGGGGCCAGTGCTCCTCTGAGTGTTGGTCCGACCGAGTAGACTGCGGGGCCACCTCGGGGCAACTTGAGGGTTGGTTTTACTCGTAGGATGTCTCATCTGAGTGTGCCCTGAGAATGAGATATGTGCAGCTCCTATCGGGATTTGTCGGCACATTCGGGCGGTGTTGCTGGACTTGTTTTACCATTGTCGAGGATGTCTTGGAACAGGGATTCCGAGTCTGATCGGGTCTTCCCGCTAGAAGGAATATCCTTCGTCGACCGTGAGAGCTTGTGATGGGCTAAGTTGGGACACCCTTGCAGGGATTTGAACTTTCGAAAGCCGTGCCCGCGGTTATGGGCAGATGGGAATTTGTTAATGTCCGGTTGTAGAAAACCTGAAGTTGCCCTTAATTAAAATACATCAACCATGTGTGTAACCGTGATGGTCTCTTTCCGGCGGAGTCCGGGAAGTGAACACGGTGTTGGAGTTATGCTTGACGTAGGTTGTTCTAGGATCACTTCTTTATCATAGTTTGCTCGATCGTGCTTTGCCTTCTCTTCTCGCTCTCTTTTGCGTATATGTTAGCCACCAAATATGCTAGTCGCTGCTGCAGCTCCACCTCATACCTTTACCTTACCCATAAGCTTATATAGTTTTGATCGCGAGGGTGTAAGATTGCTGAGTCCCCGTGACTCACAGATACTTCCAAAACCAGCTTGCAGGTGCCGTTGAACCGTGCAGATGACGCAACCAATCTCAAGGCGGAGCTCGATAAAGATCTTGTCCTTTGTGTGGTTTCGTTCTAGTTGATTAGTAGTGGAGCCCAGCCGGGACGATCGGGAATCTGTGTAGCATTTGGGGTAGTCTTCTTTCATTTTGGTTCCGTAGTCGGACTTTGATTGTATCTGCATGATGTAATGCTTTTATTCATGTAATTGTGTGAAGTGGCAATTGTAAGACAACTATGTATCTCTCTTTCCCTTATGTATTACATGGGTTGTGTGAAGATTACCTCACTTGCGACATTGCTTTCAATGCGGTTATGCCTCTAACTCGTGCTTAGACACGTGGGAGATATAGCCGCATCGAGGGTGTTACAAGTTGGTATCAGAGCCTTCCACGAACTTAGGAGCCCCCTACTTGATCGAATCGCTGGCTTTGTTGAGTCCAGAAAAATGTTTTGAGTCATTTAGGGCTATATATATCGGAGAGTAGGAATTCTTTTTACTCCCCAGTCCCTTCGTCGCTCTGGTGAGACATCCTGACGTAGGGTTTTGACTCTTCTCTTCTCAAATTTCACTAAAAAAAATTTAGGATCATGCAGGTATCTTGGAATCGTTCCGATGGTTTTGTGACGAGAACATTGTTCTTGGTGTCTCCTGACATTTAGGGGTTGTGGCAGTTTCCTGGGGAGTTGTGCTCTGAGGTGTTGTCGTCACAATTTTATCGTTGCAGTTCTGGAATACCTGAGTTTAGTTTCGCCGACATTGAAAATCTCTTTAATGTAGTAGTTGGTGAGATAACCTCGACGCCACCCATTACTGGGGCGGGAGTTCGGGAGTATTGCCATAACTCGTATAACGGATGCTTTTCGAAGGTTGAGGTAGATGATTTCCGAAGGTTTCTTGGTTATGTGTTGAAGGATGGATACAGCTGGATGTAGGATTTGCTAGTTTTGGGTGAGATATTATGCTTCCCCTGTATCCCCAACACCTGATTGCATAACCGGAAAATTTCGAGAGTTTATAAGTGGGAATTCAAGTAGCTCTTAGGATATCTTTCCGACAGGTGTATGATATGAAATTGGGGTTCGACGTCTAGTGGTCCGCCTATTCATGGTCGGTTTTATAGTGGTCTCATTGTGTCTTAAAGAGTCCTTGGCTATGCCGACTCGGGGACGCTTCGTATGTCATGTGCACTGCCTTGTACATGATGGTGCTGTACGATCGAGCCCGTGTAGGCCCCACCACGAAAACTTCGGACGAAATCTCTATCATATGTTTGTTCTGGCTTATTCTGCAAGCCAATCCTTTGTTTTGTTTTTGAGTTGTGGTATTCGAGTTGCTTCAATGTCAAGTGTTGATTCCATACCTTCCCCGAATGGTGTTCTCATACTCCGATGTGAATACCAATACTTCTTGATAATCGAGATTGTTATGCCAATCTTGTTCAACCGGTGTGCTTCTCTTCAAGTGGATCCCATCATTTCAACATCCGCAAGATCAAGTATCAGTTCTTCTCAACGGTGTTTGTTTCATCCATCCCCAAGTTGCCTTTGTTTTCCTGCCCACCCACCCTTTTTCTTGAAGGAATCCGATGTCTTAATCAAGTATCCATTTTATTCTTGTGAAGTCTCTCCATTCTTTTTCGTCAATGTTCTTACGCGGTGATTTTCATGAAGATTTTAACGGAGTCTCAAGTTCAATATTCTTCATTCTTTTCCTTCTTCCGTGGATTCAATTCAAGCTTTGGTATTGAGCATAGTCTTTTCTTTTGCCCAATGCTTTTCTTATGTCGGTGCACCTCATAATCATTCCCCGCTTGATATTCAATTGTTCCAGAGTGCTCAAGATATCTCGAAGATTTGTGTTTCCACTCTGCATCCGTTCAAGCTATTTTGAGGTCTTATCTTATTCAAGCCATTTAATTCAACCGGTGCTTTCTCTCTTTTAAATCATTCAACGGTGTTTCTTTTGAGTGGGCCCTAACCCACAGGTCTTTTTCCAGGATCTTACCTGACTCTTCTTATTTTTCCGGAGCTATCCTCAAATTATTTCAAAGTTTGACGTAAGAATGAATTTTCATCAGTCAAATGTTTTTTCTCCAAGATCTTTCAAATTCTTTTCATCGTTGGTTCAAATTTTCCATTCTTCATTCTAGAGTGCCTCAACAATTTGGTGGTGTTTCTCGTCGTCATTCTCGGATTTGAAGACCGAAGAAGATTTTCTCTTTAATCTTGCTCCATTCTCTTCAAGATTCGTGATTCTAGCTTGTTGCCATCCTCTCATAATTATTTTCGATTGTGAGATATTCTTTTCACCCACCGGAGTAATTCAGGAGTATTTTTCAGTTTGATTATCCGGAGGCCATCATCTCAGAATTATTCATGCTCAGCTTTGAGCTCTCTTTCTCTAAATCTTATCGGTGCATCGTTCAAATATCCTCTAATCAGTTCATGATCTCTTCGTTCTCATGTATCTAAATCCTAGCAAGCATCTTCGTTCATTTGCTAATTCTTCCCGGTGTTTCTTTATCTTTTCTTCGTTCATTTTCAGTTCTTACGGTGGTTCTTCCAAGATTCTTCTTACCTTGTTATCATATCAATTCATTTGTTGTTTTCAACCCTACTGGTGGACTCGTCGAAGACCTTCCCAAGTTTGTGCTATATCTCGCTTAATCCTTTCTACGAGAATAAGTAATATGCCAAATCCGTTGATTGTCATCAATTTAATTGGTTAAGTATAAGCATAATGTAATTCTTATTCTTGATTCATCGAGTGTATTCAATTCCTGCTTTCCGGAGTGGTTCATCATATCACATTCTCGGTTTGAGATGCTTTATCTTTTCTTTCCTAAGAGTTCCAAGTTTTCGCAATTACATAACCACGGAGGTCCATCTAAATCATTGCAAGGCTTCGCCTTGTGTTTTCAACTTCTTTTTCCTTTCGTCTTCGTCGTCTTTTGTTACCGGAGTTCTTCATGGAGGTTCTACATGATGGTTCATAAAGGATTTAATTCCTTTCGAAGTGTTCATTGAGATTCTTTTCTAAGGAGCTCAATCATTCTTCATCTTGCAATCCGGAGTGCAATTCTTTCTTTCGTATCATTGGAGGTGGTATTATGTCATTCTTGATAATTTGAGTTCATGTTTCATGTTTCACATGTTGTTAAGAATGAGGTATTTTAAATCCATCAATCCCTTCGTTGGAATTATCTTGGGCTATATTTCACCTAAAAGCCTTCCCTAAGGATTGTTGCTATCTATGGTGCTCATAAGTGACCCATGTTCTTCTTTTTATCCTCCTGGTGATATAGCTTTCTCGTCTCCTTGTTGATATCAATCCAATTCTTTTCTCGTAAGTGGCTGGTTGTCACCTCATAATTTGAGATGTATTCCATAAGACCATATCAAGGTTATTTTTTTCATTGTTGGTGTTCAACAACTCCGCTCGACCCGTCTCCTAAGGATGCCTTCTCAATATCTTTCTGGCATAAGATGGCATTTTTTTCTCCATTCTTTTATTTCAATTATCTATCTTCTATTCTTTTGTTTCGTAGCCATTGTGATGTTGCTCTTTTCTCTCATCATCTTGGATCGTGTTCTTTTCATGCCTATCCATTTAACCGGAGTGTTGTCTGAGATCCTTCTTACCCCTTGTTTCCATTCATTCAATAGCTCCGGAGGCAGTGTGTTGTGATTTCATCAGGTATCTTCTCATCTTATCAAGTTCTTATTAAATCCTCCTTCTTTTCATTCGGATTGCTGCCCGAATTTGTTCTTCCTTGTTCCTCTTCCCTACCGGAGTGCTTTCAACTTTGTTCTTCTTCGTTGCATTCTTTTTTTCAATGGCTTAACCTTTTCAAGGCTCGTGGTCTCACTCGTTTGTCAAAGAAGCAATTTAGTTTTAACTCTTCTCTTTCTCTTCCATTTTTTCCCCTCCGGTGCCATTCTAGATCTCGGGACGAGATCCTCTCGTAGTGGTGGAGTGTTGTGACGCCCCGAGACCGATGTGCCAGGTGTCCTCCAGTTATTCGCTATTGTTGCCTTGTCATTGCTTGCGTGTCATGCATTGCATATCATGTCATCATGTGCATTGCACCATCATGTTTTAAAAACTTGCATTCGTTCGGGTTCTCCGAGTTCTCTCCGTTGTCCGTTCTGAGCCCAGACACACTTGCACGCACCCGCGGCATGTCTGAAATAGTATTTTATAAGTGGGTGGAAAATGTTCTCGGAATGGGTTGAAAGTTGGTGTGCAGTCTTATATTAGTGTAGGAAGACTGCCTGTCAAATTTCGTCGCATTCGGTGTTCGTTTGACGCCCCAACGGATAACTATAGCGGCATTATAGCCGGTCTAACGTCGGACGTTTTCGGTCTCCGGAAACAGATGTTGGGTCCTCTCTCTCTCTTCTCCCCCTCATAGTCTTGTGACAGCCCACCTAGTCCATCCTCCTTCCCCTCTTCACTTCCGGAGTTGTCCGATGCGACCGCACGGTCCGAAACCCTCTCTGCACAGTGCATCGAACCCCTCACGTGCGCGTCCGAAATTGTCCCGGACCCGACCCGGGCAGTAGTCACCGTTGGATCCGGATCATCCCCAAACGTCTACAAAACGTCACTGTTTTCTTATTTGGGCTCCCTAGCCTATTTTTCCCGACCGTCCATTGTGATCGGAGGGACCCAAATGCCCTACCTTAACCAACCTACTATATATAGTCAGTGCATTTCTAGACCAAACCCTATTTTGTAGGGATCCTCCCTTGTCCAATCGCCGCCGCCGCCAGTCAACCACCCCTCTTTCCCCTCGGGATCCCTCCCGATACACTCCATCGCAGCCGACCACCGTCCTTCATCGTTTTCAGATCCACCCAATCGCCACAGCCATCCATCCATCCGATCCAGCGACTCCTCACCCCGAGCCACCTCTAACCCGCAGCCTCGTGCTCGGGCCCGAGCAGGAGCTCGTCCACGAGCAGAACAGGTGAGTCCCGCCGGCCGTCCGCTGCCTCCTTGCTTCACCACCTTTCTATCTCTTGCTCCGTAACCTCTCTTGCTCTTGTGGAACAGCAGACTCGTCGGATCTTCGCCGGAGCAGAAGCTCCATGACCATGCCCGCCAGATGCTCAAGCCACCACCAAGAACTGCTCCATCACCACGAGTTCCGGCATCCAGGACCTCCCCCACAACCATCCAACTTGTGCCCGGCCTCCTCGCTGTGCTCTGTCGTCCTCTGCCCGGCGACCCACACAGCCGCAACCTCCATGGCCGAGTTCGCGCCCGGCACCGAGCTCCAGATCCTTAGCCACTGCCTCACCTGCCGCCACGGATCATCTTCGCGCCATCCCCATGGTCGGATCCACGCCATCCACGGCCTCCCCGCTTCGTCCTTTCGCCGGAGTCGCGGCAAGTCCGTCGACCGAGCCCCCGCTGTTGGCTCTGCTTAACCTGAACTGGGGTCCTCGTTCTGCTTGACCCCGCGCCAAGTCCCCTGCCGCCATGGACATCCCGATGCAGGAGCTCGCCGTCGACCGCGCCCGACGTCGCCAGCCTCCGGATCCGTCGAGCCCAGGTCTCTTTGGCCTCTCCGTCGTGGGATTCTTCGCGTCCTCCGGTTCATCCAGTTGCCGCCTTCATCGAGCGGGACAACCCCGCGTTGACCCCGTGCTCGATTTGGCAGCAAAGCCGCTCGCTCCGCTTCGACTGCATGCACCTGGGCCGCCTCCCCTTCGGCGGTTGACCAAGGCCCATCAACGCCAGGTCACCCAAGGCCCAGTGTGAGCAGCCCCTGGCCTATCCTCTGATGGGCCTCCTGTTCAGATGTGGCCCACATAATGTTTTTCCCAGTCCTGCAAATTTGTCTATTAATCCAGTGTTTTTCCTGTTTTGCAGAATACCCCCTGTTCTTCATGCATTTCATTACTCACAAACGGTGCATCACATGTAAAAACTTTATATATGAAAAATGCTTAAAATTGTGTCTAGTTTCATAATTTCCAACTTTCATCTATGTTTGAAATGTTTAAAATGTTGTTTGTTTAAATTTTGCATATTGCCATGCTAAAATGATTTATTCCATAACTAAATAACCGTAGCTCCGAATTTAATAAACTTTTTATGTAAATGGGGTGGAAAAATGCTTAGTTTAACATGGTGTACTTGTTTTGCATGTTTAATAACTCCAAATTTGTGTTTAGGGCAGAACAGCACCAAACCTAATATATGCACATGAGGAGTTTCCGGACTTGTTGTTTTGTTGTTCCGGCCTCATTTAAACTTGCCTAGATAGATAGTTTCATTATGCTTCATCTCTTGCCATGTTTAACAACATTTAATATTGTTGGGTACATAAACAAGATCGAAACTAAATAACTTGAATGTGGTGTTTCGTCATTATGCAACGGAGTTGCATAATGAGCTCCACTTAATTTGTAGGATCGTTTGAGCACTTTGCCATGCCATGCCTCATTAAACCGGACATGCATCATACTTGTTTGCGCATCATGCCATGATTATGTGATGGTTGTTTACTATGTTGTGTGTTTCTTTCCGGTGTTGCTTCTTCGGGTTGGTTCCGATAATGTCGCGTTTGTGAGGATCCGTTCGTCTACATCCATTTATCTTCTTCATGGACTCGTTCTTCTTCCTTGCGGGATTTCAGGCAAGATGACCATTCCCTCGAAATCACTTCTATCTTTGCTTGCTAGTTGCTCGCTCTTTTGCTATGCCTATGCTGCGATACCTACCACTTGCTTATCATGCCTCCCATATTGTTGAACCAAGCCTCTAACCCACCAAGTCCTAGCAAACCGTTGTTTGGCTACGTTACCGCTTTGCTCAGCCCCTCTTATAGCGTTGTTAGTTGCAGGTGAAGATTGGAGCTTGTTCCATGTTTGGAACATGGATATTTTGTTGGGATATCACAATATCTCTTATTTAATTAATGCATCTATATACTTGGTAAAGGGTGGAAGGCTCGGCATTATGCCTGGTGTTTTGTTCCACTCTTACCGCCCTAGTTCCGTCATATCGGTGTTATGTTCCCGGATTTTTCGTTCCTTACGCGGTTGGGTTATAATGGGAACCCCTTGACAGTTCGCCTTGAATAAAACTCCTCCAGCAATGCCCAACATTGGTTTTACCATTCGCCACCTAGCCTTTTCTTCCCCTTGGGTTCTGCAGACTCAAGGGTCATCTTTATTTTAATCCCCCCCGGGGCCAGTGCTCCTCTGAGTGTTGGTCCGACCGAGTAGACTGCGGGGCCACCTCGGGGCAACTTGAGGGTTGGTTTTACTCGTAGGATGTCTCATCTGAGTGTGCCCTGAGAATGAGATATGTGCAGCTCCTATCGGGATTTGTCGGCACATTCGGGCGGTGTTGCTGGACTTGTTTACCCATTGTCGAGGACGTCTTGTAACCGGGATTCCGAGTCTAATCGGGTCTTCCCGCTCGAAGGAATATCCTTCGTTGACTGTGAGAGCTTGTGATGGGCTAAGTTGGGACACCCTTGCAGGGATTTGATCTTTCGAAAGCCGTGCCCACGGTTATGGGAAGATGGGAATTTGTTAATGTCCGGTTGTAGAAATCCTGAAGTTGACCTTAATTAAAATACATCAACCGTGTGTGTAACCGTGATGGTCTCTTTCCGGTGGAGTCCGGGAAGTGAACACGGTGTTGGAGTTATGCTTGCCGTAGGTTGTTCTAGGATCACTTCTTGATCATAGTTTTCTCGATCGTGCTTTGCCTTCTCTTCTCGCTCTCTTTTGCGTATATGTTAGCCACCAAATATGCTAGTCGCTATTGCAGCTCCACCTCATACCTTTACCTTACCCATAAGCTTAAATAGTCTTGATCGCGAGGGTGTAAGATTGCTGAGTCCCCGTGACTCACAAATACTTCCAAAACCAGCTTGCAGGTGCCGTTGAACCGTGCAGATGATGCAACCAAGCTCAAGGAGGAGCTCGATGAAGATCTTATCCTTTGTGTTGTTTCATTCTAGTTGATCAGTAGTGGAGCCCAGTCGGGACGATCGGGGATCTGTGTAGCATTTGGGGTAGTCTTGTTTCATTTTGGTTCCATAGTCGGACCTTGATTGTATCTGCATGATGTAATGCTTTTATTCATGTAATTGTGTGAAGTGGCGATTGTAAGCCAACTATGTTTCTCTCTTTCCCTTATGTATTACATGGGTTGTGTGAAGATTACCTCACTTGCGACATTGCTTTCAATGCGGTTATGCCTCTAAGTCGTGCTTTGACACGTGGGAGATATAGCTGCATCGAGGGCATTACAATGTGTGTGTGCCTTCATGGGAGATCGACCTGAAGAAAAAAGATTGCATGTGTGTGATGGATAATGCCGACTGGTAGTGTGTGTGCATGCATGCACGAGAGAAAGTTAGTGGTACAATTATAAAGAGAAGACCAATGTGTGGGTGTAAAAGACTAGGTGAGGTCATAATCAATGTAATGTTGAATTCAAATATTTGAATAAGAGATCATGATGTTTGAAACCCATGCATGCATGAATATAATGGAGATCTGCGCGGTGTGGTTTGGAAACAAGCATGTTGTAATGTCTACACATCGTCTGGCCACATTGCATCCGTGCATGGACACACTATTCTAATTGGAGATGATGGGTGGCTTTCACATCACATATCTATATCTATACCCCTTTATATTTTTATATAGTGTGCGGATAACTTTAGCTTTGAAAGACGGTCGTTGGATGAGGCCAATCCGATGGTGCAGAGCTGGCAAATTTGAGCACTACTGGCCATTGTATATCATCTAGAATCCACCAGATTTTGCCACATGTACAGTCTAGAAGACTCTATGGCTGAACTTAAGCATAATGCACAAACCTTAAAACACAAGCACTTCTTCTTTGTTCTAGAATCTTCCATATCATAATTGCCCAAATGTTTTTCTACATGATTTGTTTTTACTTTATGCCTTACAACGCACAATTGCATGAATCTTAAAATAGATTAGCTTTCTTAAAAAAACTAGATGATTTTGAATGAAATGAACTATAAGAATTAAACAAACATCTACATCATGCATATATGACTCGAAGCTTACATGCTATAATGTGGTATTTATTCATAATTTGGTTGCCAAATATCATGCGTGCGATGCACGTGTACCTTACTAGTCTAAATGGTGTGTGTGTGTGTGTGTGTTGTGTGTGTTAAACACATTGTACATAGTATATCATACTAGTCTAAATTGTCTTCTTTTCTTTTGGGTACACTTAAGCTTGTTCTCCCGAAATTTCAAGCCGCACCTTGTTG
Organism: Triticum dicoccoides; assembly: GCF_002162155.2. NCBI lineage: Eukaryota > Viridiplantae > Streptophyta > Magnoliopsida > Poales > Poaceae > Triticum > Triticum dicoccoides. Next base: position 272,848,161 of record NC_041390.1, on the reverse strand, counting down.
TGCCGAAATTTCAAGCTAGCGTCTTTGTCTATCGTGCTGCGAAACTCCCGCCTCTTCAACCCGCGCCTTGCTATTCCAAAATTACAACACGCGCGAAAAATCCCACCTCCTGTGAAATCCCGACACACGAAATGCCCGTGATACCCCTGAACCGAAAGAACCGCCTCAAATCGGTGAGGGTACTTTCGTAACTTACCCCACATTCCGGACAAGCGTGTCCCTAAGCCATGGTTCCCCCACTCCCATCCCATCCACCCACCCATTCGTACACCGAGGTCGGCAAAACCCGCAAAGCCCCATACCCTCCTCCGTCCGCCACCCATCTGGAGCCTCTTCCCCGATGACGTCATCCATAGCAACACCTCGACGTCCCTCATCCATCATATCGGACGAGGATCTGTCGTCGATCTGGTCGTCCCGCCGGTTCAGCCACCCCGTCCTCCACCTCCACGAAGCTGCCCCGACGTTCCCCTCGTATTTCGCGCCACCTCCATTCCCACACCGCCGTCTTCACCAGCACCACCAGAAGAGCATCATCATCACCATTTCCTTGGATGAAGTTGCGGCCTAATCGGCGCCACCAAAGAGGTTGTACACTAATCGCCGCATTTTCTTCTTGATTTGATCTCATGGTGCTGCCGGCGCTCAGTCCCGAGCCGACACTACGTGGCTCCATCCACGATGGCGTCGCCAGCCACTTCCTCCACGGTGTCACTCCCTTGGCGTCGACGTCCACATCAGTAGGAGCTGCTGCTGCTTTAGCTCTTGCTCGCGCTGCTGCTCTGCTCTTGCTCTCGGCCCCTGCCTGGTCTGCTCTTGCTCGCTCTGCTGCTCCCGCTCTTGCTTGCGATGCTGCTCCGATTTAGCTACTCTTCAGTCGACTGAATCGACTTTTGGGTCAGTCGATTTTCAGGGAGTGGGGGGCTCGCCGGAGTTAAGGAAGAACCAGCCGCAACGGGGAGGGGGCTCGCTGGAGAGGTACCCCACTATCTATCTTAGGGTTCAGGGTGGGGACGGTGGTCACCGGTGGTGGTGGGGCGATGGCGTGGGGATCGCTGGAGAAAAAGCTCGGCACGGGGGGGCCTATAGGGATGGCCGGGCGGCGGCGGACCGGCGGTAGGGAGTGTTTTCAGGGCGGGCGGGGCGACGCACCGCCGGCCGCGGGTGGCAGGGGGCGGCTGTTTGGCCGGTGCTGGCTGGCGGCTCAGGGTGGTGGAGGTTGAAGATGAACTGTATGCCCTTGATTTCGTATCCAACGGCTGCAAAATCGACTGACCAGAGATGAAAAAGTCTGTCGACTGACGTGTAGCCTCACCTCTAGTGCGTTCAGTTTCGACAGTAAAATTCATTTTGGACAGCAAAATTCAGTTTCGACAGTTAAGTTCAGTTTCGACAGTTAAATTCAGTTGCGACAGTTAAGATCAGAGATGAGCGGCTGATGTATACATCTAGCACTTTGTGGTTATGTATTTTACGTCATCTATTGGATATGCTATTAGAATTCCACTCAGGTTAACATTGTCTCTCTTGTCCTGCTTCAGCCTCGGCGTCGTACAAGTCACCGGAGCTGCTCCAACGACAAAACCCTCCATCACAGCGGAGCAGTACCTCGTGCTCCATCTCCAAACGCCTAAGATCTTCTTCCCCTCCTCCGACAGTCAAGTTAGCCGGAGCATCCTCTCCGGCCAACCCAATCACGCTGAGATCGACATGGCTTCGCCAAAGAGGTTATACACTTCTTGTGGTTTGACTTAATCTCACCATGCTTCTTTGCATTTTGTGATCTTCCAATTCTTGTGAACCAAACACCCAGATTGGCAGAAATCCTGTGTTTTTAAATTCTCTATTTAGCACATGCATTCCTATCCTATTCCTGTCTATTTCCTATCCCTGCATTGTTAGAATCCTCAAATTCAAACAAGCCCTTACACAATTACTTATGTTACAGATATGTGTGAAAGAAAACCTTGTGTGGTTTGTCCTGCTCCTGCGGTGCTGTGTTCCACCCCAGCTCAGCTGCTCCAACGACGGAAGGGTTCACCACAGCAGCGATCCGCTCTCCAGACTATCTTTCGCCGCCTCAGATCTTCTTCCCCGCCGCCGATAGCCACAACAACTGCATTACCATCGTCAACTAAGCAGATGACCTTGAGGACTACACGGGTCCGCAAGAGAGGTCGCACTCTTCCGTGTCTTCTTACGTTATGCATTGCTTAATATGATGACATGCTACTTTATCATCGTGTTCACCTATTAGACTCCGACTTAGGTCCAAACTTATGCTGAAACTTGAGTTTTTAAATGGTTGTGGGGTACATATTGGGGCAACAATCAGTACTATCTGTCTACTATGAGTTTCATGTTGGGTGCAAACAAACATTAAAGGAGCCATTATGTGTATTTTTTAACTAAAGCTATTATCTGCCTGCTATATTTGTTTTGGGTCTATCCACAGTTTGCTACCATCACTCTGGATTTGTGCATGCACTCCTTACATAATCTCGCTATGTTTTATTCCTATGCATGTCAGTTATTGTACACAATGGAACTGAACATGTAGAGCAAAAGATACGAGCCTTGTGTGGCAATAAAATTGCATGCATATGTCGCTCCATGGTGGGCGCAAAGGCAGCCCCCCTGCACCCATTTTGGATTGTAATCAAGAAGAAGATAACTGTTCTGAGGGGGATTCAAAAGAAGAAGACCACTCCTATTTACCCCATGAGGTCTTCGCTCTAACTTGGCATGCTGATGTTGGTAAAATCATGCATATGGTGCCTTGTAGTGCTTACTGTATACATCAAAGACGTCATCTGCTTAGTTTAGACATGCTTTGTGTCAATACCATCTGTTTAGTTTCTTTATCGTATATGTGAATCATGCAATGCCATCTTGTTTAGCCAGGCATCATATATGTGAATTTTGCAATGCCACCCTGGTTAGCCAGTCATCTTATATGTGAATTATATCATGACATCATTTTTTTATTACGTGTTAAATTTGTCAACAATTTTAGTACATTCAATTACTCTTCCTGTGCATCAGCCATTCGGCACGGTCATGGGAAAATCTGGAGTGGAAGCAAGGTCTTCAGAGCAGACAATGCTATCTGACGAAGCGCATGTCTTTCTGGTTACAGATAGCTCCTCAAAGGAGGATTCAGAGACAGATGACCAGTCCTATCCCCCCCGAGGTGCATGCTCTAACTTGGCAGGGTTATGTTGTTCATATCATGCGTATGGTATCTTGCATTGCTATGTCATTTGCTTATTTTAGACATGCTTTGTGTGAATGCCACCTATTTAGTGTCTAATTACCATATATGTGAATTATGCAATGCCATCTTGTTGCAAGACATTATATATGTGAATTATGCAATGCTATCTTGTTGCAAGGCATTATATATGTGAATTATGCAATGCCATGCTGTTTAGCCAAGCGTCATATATGTGAATTATAGCATGCCGTCTTTTTTTGTATTTCTCATTGCTTTTGTCGACAATGTTTGTATATTCATCTGCTCTTCCTGTGCATCAACCATTTGAATTGGTGATGGAGAAATCTGGAGTGAAAACAAGGTCTTCAGAGCAGACAATGCTACCTGGTGAAGCAGATATCTTGTTGGTTACAGATAGCTCTTCAAAGGAGAATTCAGAGGAAGATGATCAGTCCTATTATCCCCCTGGGGTGTATGCTCAAACTTGGCAGGGTTATATTACTCATATCATGCATATGTTGTATTGCAATTCTTAGTTTTTACATCATATACACGATATTGAATGACATCTCCTTAGTTGACACATCATATATGCGATTGCCCTCTGCTCACTTCCTTAGTATATAAATCATATATTTTAATTATATCATGCCATGATGTTTACAAAGACAACATGTATCTGAATTATGGCATGCCAACCCATTTTCTCAAGACATAATATAGTTATATCATCTCATCCTGTTCACACTTCACATAGTCATCATATTTTGAATTATGTCATTCTATTCGTGAATTATATCATGCCATCATGTTTCCATCGATGGCATGTTTGTGATTTATGTCATGCCAACCACTTTAATAGACACATCGTATAGTTATATCATGACATCTTGTTTACATAGTCATCATATTTTGAAGTATGTCATTCTATCCTGTTTAGTTAGCCATCATACATGTGAAATTTTGTCAAGCTATCCTGTTTAATTAGCCATCATATATGTGAAATTATGTCCTGCTATTCTGTTTGGTTAGACAACATAAATGTGAATTATTTCATGCCCTGTTTTCTTCCCTACTATCCATTGCACCTGTCTATCTTACAATGTCTGTACATTCAATTACTTTTCTTTTTTATCATCCATTTCAATTGGAGGGGGTGATGGTAGTATTTGTGGGAATAAAAACACGGTCTTCAGAAAAGATCGTGCTACCTGTCGATGGAGATAGAACCACGGTTGTACTTGCCCAAGAACCAGCCCCACCACACATAACCCAGACTCATGCAGATTGTACCCCTATCCAGTTGGACAGAGAACCAGCTACACCCCTTCTAACCCCAACCCCAGCAGATAGTAACCCAGTTCCCATTGACACAGCATCGTCTCCACCACAGAGCACCCAAACACGAGCAGTTAGTAAGGCAACTGCAGTGCCCAAAGCACGAGGACCACCACTCCGAACCCCAAGTCAACACTTAAAGCAGAAGAAGAATTGTTCTCAGGTCAGGTTCCGTAGCTATGGTTCATACTACTTTGCTCTTGCATCACTGTATTTACTCATACCAACTAATTTCAAATTTGAAGGATGCAATTGAAACTCCAATGGCGCAACAGGTATGTTTTAAACCTGTTTCTTTAACGTGTTTGCTGTTGTAACTTGCTCTATGTTGATTTCAGTTTCAATTGAATAAACAGTTATATTCTCATGCCATGCACCTTACAAGTGTTGTTATTGCTGTGTAGTTTCCCACACTTATATTCTGTCTCAGCTGCTTTGTCTTAAATAGATATGATTCGAACGATATCTATCTTGATTTGGCAACATAAACTAGAATGATATAGACCATACAGTGACCATACTACATAGATATATGTTTGTTTCATGCTGTTATCCTGTCCACCTTACTATTGAACTGGTTTACCAAAATGAGTTTCATATACTACATTGTAAACCTGTGATGTGTTTGTTTGTTTCTCTTTTAGAATGCAGATAAAATATTGGAGAAGAGTACCCCATTATGCAACGGTACGGTAAGTAATGCAGATAAGGTTCAAGATAGTGAGACATCCCTGTTGGTCTCTGTAAGTGCATCTAGTGCCACCCCTAGTTGGTTTTGGAGTATTGACGACAAACCTAGTTGAGGGACTAATGTGTTTGTGAGGATTGCAGGATAACACAGGTAGAAGTCCCTCATTGATTCGGTTTTCCTACCAGAGATGACCCCTAAGAATGTATGAAGACATTGAAGTCAAAGGTGGTATATGAAGATATTCACATTGAAGACTATGACAAGAGAAGATACCACATGAAGCCTATGGATCTCGAAGACTTAGATCTTTCGCAGTTCTTTTTCTTTTGTGTTGAGTCATAGGAACCACCGTACTGTTAAGTGGGGTCCAAGAGAACCAGTCAGAATGACTGAAGTGATGCCTAACCAAAAACCTATGTCTTCGAGTGAAGACTATGAGAGCGAATCTTGTCCAGAGTCGGACAAGTCAGCTTTGCTTGTAGCCCAAGTAAAGTTGCCGTGTGAGTTTGAAATCTGACCGTTGGAACACGTGTCAGTTCCTTAGTGACCCAGGGTCATTTCGGACAAATCAGGTCAGGTTGCCAAGTGGCTATAAATAGCCCACCCCCTACAACCATAAACTGTTGGCTGCTCAGATTGAGAGTACGGCTTTTGTCGTTTGAGAGCAACCCACCTCGAAGCCTTTGAGAGAGAATTCCTTGCAAGGATAAAGCCCTAACCACCCAGAGCCAAAGAGAATTAGGCATCACTTAAGTCTTCTTGTCTGTGTGATCTGAAGACTTATTACACTTGAGGACTATGCATCCTCCAGCCGGTTAGGCGTCGCGTTCTGAGCATCCAAGAGACATTGTGGATTGTCGGTGAACGAAGTGTGTGAAGGTTTGGGAGTTTACCTTGAAGACTTACCAGAGTGATTGGGCGAGGTCTGTGTGACCTTAGCTCAAGGGGAATACGGTGAGGACTGGGTGTCCTGAGCTGCGTGTTCAGGACTGGGTGTCCGGGACTGTGTGTCCTAAGGTTTAAATACCTATCCGCCCTAACCAGACGTACAGTTGTCACAGCAACTGGAACTGGTCCAACAAATCATTGTCTTCAACGAGTCACTAGTTTCATCTTCCCTTCCCTTTACTTACTGTTACTCCTTGTGAAGTCATTGTATGTTTGCACTATCTTTTGTCTTCACTGAGTGACTGTGTGTTCTATCTGGCTTCACAATATCTTCCTACCTGATCCTTACTACATTGCTGCTATTAGTCATTGTGCTTTCACTCTATTGAATACTTGACTATGGCCTGCCTAGTGTAGTCTACCTTCCGCTACAGGGTATTAGGTTTATTTCTATCGTTTGTCTTCATAACTCCCACGTTTTGAAGACTTCCATAAAAATCACCTATTCACCCCCCCCCCCTCTAGTCGATATAACGCACTTTCAATTGGTATCAGAGCAAGGTGCTCCCTTGTTCTGTGTGATTCGGTTTAACCACTTGGAGTTTTAGCTATGTCGACTGCAGGGATAATTAAAGTCTCTGTTGCGTGCCCCGTCTTCGATGGAATTGAATATCACTACTGGAAGAATAAGATGCGCATGCATCTTGAAGCCATTGACGTCGACCTATGGTATGTCGTCGAGAACGGCATTCCCAAGGCTAGAGAAGGTGTCACTGCTGCTGATGTCAAGAAATTCGTTCAACTGGACTCTACTGCCAAGTCATCTGTGGTCATCTGACCAAAGGACAGTATGGCCGTGTGAGTGCTTTGAAAACATCTAAGCTGGTCTGGGACTAGCTCTCCAAGGTCAATGAAGGCATCTCAACCCAGAGAGATCAGAGAATCAGTGTCCTTCGCAACCTCTTCAACCGCTTCAAGCGAAATGACAATGAGAATGTCCAGCTCACATTTGACCGACTCACTGACATCACAAATGAGCTTCAAGCCCTCGACGCTACTGAAATCACCAAACATGAAGTCGTCAAGACACTACTGAGATCACTTGATAGTTCGTTCGACACCCTAGCCCTGATGATTCAAGAACGTCCTGATTTCAAGACACTCGATCCGTCTGACATACTTGAGAGGCTCAACACACATGAGTTTCAGATTTCTGAGAAAATAGATATCTACGGTCCAAACTATGGGCGAACTCGTGCCTTGAAGGCAAAAGCTGTCTCCTCATCTGAAGAAGAATCTGACAGCAGTTCTGATGATCCTGAAGACATTGGAAGGGAACTTGCTATGCTTGTCAAGAAGTTCCAAAAATTCACCAAGAAGAAAGGCTTCAGAAAGTCTTCCCGATCAAGCTCAAGGAATGATGAAGCTTCTGGTCATGACTACAAGAAGAAAACATGTCACAAGTGCAAGAAACTTGGCCACTTCATCTCTGAGTGTCCATAGTGGGACAATGAGAACAAAAAGAAGAAGAAGAAATACTCAAAGTCTTCTTCCAAGTCTTCCTCAAAGTCTTCATCACACAAGAAGAGCTCATCTGGCAAGGCACGTGCGTTTGTTGGCAAGGAAATGGATTCATAGGAGGAGTCTGCTTCTGAGGAGGCAGAGGTGGAGTCTGAGGAGGAGTCCGATTCAGGCATCGCAAGTCTGGCTACAGCATACGTTGCCAAGTCCATCTTCAACACTGAAGACAATGACTTCATCACCGACACCGATGCAGATGACAAGGACTACTCCGCTTCTACCTACTGCTTCATGGCACGCGGTGCCAAGGTAAACTCACGCACTACTCACTATCAAACATCTAGTGATGATGACTCTGATTGTGGTTCAAAACCCAGCTACAAAACACTTGCTAAAATTGCAACTGAACAACAGAAAACTATGGAACATATTCAAAAACTGTTAGACAGAAGCGATGATCTATTAGGTGCTGAAATGACTCAATCTGAATCCTTAATTGAAGACATAAAAAATCTTCACGTTAAGTATCAGGAACTTGAAAGTCGTCATGAAACTCTCTCAACAACTCATGAAAAGCTTTCCTATGATTATCTTCAAAGGAAGCAAGATCTTGAGAAATTGAGAGCAGCTCATGAAGATCTTCAAAAGGAAAGCGAGTCACTTCGTGCCAAACAGATCAGTTCCGCTCAGGAAGGATTTGAACCACCATGTCTTAAATGCATTGAGCGTGATAATGCTACTTCTGTTGCTGAATGTTCTACTGCTACTGTTGTTGCAATATCTTCAATTGTTGATATGGTAACTAACCCCTCTGCTGAGGATACCACCGCTATTGCTGATGAGAATGCTAGGTTGAAGACATTGCTTGAAACAGGGATGTACAAAAGTCTTAAAGGGCATCAGACACTATGTGATGTCCTCAAAAAGCAGATTCTGAACCAAAACCGTAGGAAAGAGGGTGTTGGGTTCATAAGGAAAATGAATGCTGATGGCTCTTACTGGAAACCTAAGCAGTACCCCAAAACCACGTGGGTTGCTGCAAAGGAACCTTCAGCAGATCCATCCAATCTATCTGGCTTCACTTGTGCTAACCCCATTATCATTGATGAATCTCTTGATGCAAACTATAAACTGTTTAAGAATCAGAATGGTGAAGTGTTTGCCAGGTACATTGGTACTAACTGCAGGAATGGACCGCCTATGAAGAAGATCTGGGTTCCGAAAAAGTGTTTGGAGAATCTTACTGTGAATGTCATCATGACACCTCACATGAAGAAGACAAACCTCAGACCAAAGGCTTCATATGGTCCAAAGGCTTCATATAGACAGAGGACTCACCTGAGTCGCACTAACGCAAATGTTATGCAGGGAAACCATACTCAGGCATATGAATATGAGAGCAGTTCGTCAAACCGCCATGTTCATAAGAGCAAGAACTATTCTGCTTATTCTTATGAGTACTATTGTCCGCCTGCAAAACTGTTTGCTAGGGCTCCAAAGCCAAAATTCTCAGATGCTGCACTTAGACTTATTGCTTCTAAGCCACCCTTGAAGATGTGGGTGGCTAAGAAAGGTCAACTCTCTCTTGCAGGGAAAGGTCTCCAGCAGAAAACCAAAATCATCTGACGCTATTGCTGGGGACCTTAATCATCTTGTAGGGCGCAAGATCAAATGCCCGAATGGTCTTACTATGTACTTCGTTCCTGAATCGCTTGCTACTCTCCCTATTAGTCCTAATCTTGATCTAAGCTTTCATAACCCATTGGTTCGTCAAATGTTTTTGCTTCACAATGCTCTTGGTGAAGCCTATCCCCCTAACTGCACTGTAGGGTACGACACCAGCGTCTTCAGAATGGATTATTGATAGTGGGTGTACAAATCACATGACTGGCAAAAGAAGCCTTCTTATGGACTCAACCTTACGTCCATCCGACAAGAGCCACATCACATTTGCTGACACTGGTAAAAGTAAGGTATTGGGTCTAGGTAGAGTTGCAATCTCAAGGGATCAACACATGGATAAAGTCATGCTTGTTGAATCCCTTGGCTTCAACTTAATGTCTGTCTCAATGCTTTGCGATTTGAACATGATCGTAATATTTGGAAAATATCGTTGCCTTCTACTAATGGAATCTGACAAGTCTCTAGTATTTGAAGGGTATCGAAAAGATGACTTGTACGTGGTAGATTTCTCAGCAGGACCACAGCTTGCCGTATGTCTTCTAGCAAAAGCTTCAGAATGCTGGCTCTGGCATCGGAGGCTAGGGCATGCTGGCATGAGGAACCTCCGCACCATTGCAAAGAAGAAGCATGTCATAGGCATCGAGGGCATCAAGTTCAAGAAAGATCACTTATGCGGTGCCTGTGAAGCAGGGAAGATGACGAGGGCCAAACATCCCTCGAAGACAATCATGACCACTACTCGACCCTTCGAACTGCTTCACATGGATCTTTTCGGTCCCACTCATTACTCAACTCTTACTACTACTGCTTGTCTCTATGGCTTTGTCATTGTTGATGATTATTCTAGATATACTTGGGTGCACATAATCCTTTACAAGATTGAAGTGCAGGATGTCTTCAGACGCTTCGCCAATCGAGCTATGAACAATTATGGCGCCAAGATAAAGCACATCAGAAGTGACAATGGCACTGAATTCAAGAACACTGGCCTTGATACATATCTTGATACCTTGGGCATCACACATGAATTCTCAGCCCCGTACAGGCCATAGCAGAATGGCGTAGTCGAACGCAAGAACAGAACACTCATTGAGATGGCCAGAACGATGCTAGGTGAATACAAGACTCCAAGAAAATTCTGGCCTGAAGCCATTGATACTGCATGCCATACAATCAATCGTGTTTATCTTCACAAGCTTCTGAACAAGACATCTTATGAGCTCCTTACTGGCAAGAAGCCAAATGTCAGTTACTTCAGAGTATTTGGCGCAAGGTGCTGGATCAAGGACCCACATCACACCTCAAAGTTTGCACCAAAAGCACATGAGGGTTTTATGCCTGAATATGGAAAGGATTCGTACTCCTACAGAGTCTTCAATCTCTTTCATTACAAAGTGGTTGAAACAGTGGATGTGCGGTTCGATGAGACCAACAGTTCACAAAGAGAGCAACTGCCAAATGTGCTAGATGAAGTTCCATCCAGTGAATCAATCAAGCTAATGGGAAGTGGAGAAATTATACCTTTTGAAGCTCATCCTGAAGAAGAACTTATCATCTCAGCACCTGATCAACATGAAGACAATGCTCAGCCTGAAGACATTCCTTCTAACAACGACAATGATCAGCAAGAGCAAAATCTTCGCCCTGTACATCCTCGCGCTGCCAATGAAGTGCAGATTGAAAGAATACTTGATAGCATCAATGCTCCTGGTCCACTCACTCGTTCAAGGGCAACTCAGCTAGCAAATTTCTATAGGCACTTCGCATTCGTCTCAATAACAGAACCCAAGAAAGTTGAAGAAGCCTTCATGGAACCTGAATGGATTCAAGCTATGCAAGAAGAGCTTCAACAGTTTGAGCTGACTAATGTATGGGAACTGGTTAAGCGTCCTGGTCCACGGAAGCACAATATAATAGGCACCAAGTGGATATACTGCAACAAGCAAGATGAGCATGGTCAAGTTGTCAGAAACAAAGCTCGTCTCGTTGCTCAAGGATATACTCAAGTGGAAGGCATTGACTTCGATGAAACATTTGCTCCTGTGGCTAGACTTGAAGCCATACGCATAATGCTGGCCTATGCAAATCATCATAACATACTTCTATATCAAATGGATGTGAAGAGTGCTTTTCTCAATGGCAAGATTGAACAAGTGTATGTTGCGCAACCGCCTGGCTTTGAAGATCCAAAACATCCTGACATGGTATACAAGCTCAACAAGGCAATGTATGGCCTCAAACAAACCCCTCGGGCCTGGTATGACACACACAAATACTTCCTGAAGAGCAAAGGCTTCATACCTGGTTCCCTAGACCACACTCTCTTCACGAAGACATATGATGGTGAACTGTTTGTGTGCCAAATATATGTGGATGACATTATCTTCGGTTGCACCAATCAGAAGTACAGTGAAGAGTTTGGATATATGATGCAAGAGCAATATCAGATGTCTATGATGGGAGAGATGAAGTTCTTCCTCGGTCTTCAAATACGACAACAACGCAATGGCATCTTCATATCTCAAGAGAAGTATCTCAAAGATTGCCGAAGAAGTTCGGTATGCAAGACTGCAAAGGCTTCACGACACCAATGCCAGCCAAACATCATCTGGATCCCGACGAAAATGGTAAAGAGTTCGATCAAAAGGTATACCGCTCCATGATTGGTTATTTACTTTATCTATGTGCATCTAGGCCAGATATTATGCTTAGTGTTTGCATGTGTGCTCGATTTCAAGCGGCACCAAAGGAGTCGCATCACTTAGCTGTGAAGCGAATTCTTCGATATTTGGCTCACACCCCAACTCTAGGATTATGGTATCCAAAGGGCTCAGAGTTTGATCTGGTTGGATTCTCGAATGCTGATTATGCTGGTGACAAAGTTGATCGCAAGTCTACATCAGGCACATGTCACTTTCTGGGACGATCACTAGTATGTTGGTCTTCAAAGAAGCAGAACAATGTATCTCTCTCCACTACTGAATCTGAATACATTGCTGCTAGATCTTGCTGCGCTCAGCTTCTGTGGATGAAGCAAACACTCAAGGACTATGGCATTCATCTGAAGCAAGTGCCACTATACTGCGACAACGAAAGCGCCATCAAGATTGCCAACAACCCAATTCAGCACTCGAAGACAAAGCACATTGAAATTCATCATCACTTTCTCAGAGATCATGTTGTGAAGGAAGATATTGATATCATACACATCAACACTGAAGAGCAACTGGCAGATATCTTCACCAAGCCCTTGGATGAGAAGAGATTTTGCAAGTTACGGTGTGAGCTAAATATCCTGGAATCCTCAAATGTCCTGTGATCAGGCACACATCCTAACCCTTATGCATATTGATGACTTAGTTGTGCAACACACGAAGTAAAGTATATCTTCAATCAATGAAGACATACATTCTAAGTGTGAATACATTAATGTGGAATTTGACTTCGGAGCGCCACGATAATTGTGCCCCGTGTCTGGGTCTAATACTTCCTATACGGTGGGTAACGCCACCACCAAACGTTCTATTTTGAAGTGTTTCACTCATGGCGTTACCTTGCAATGTCTTCACATTTGGTTTGGCTTCGATCTCAACATATCTTCATGATTATCTTCACTATGTTGATTATAGAGATATATATATATATATATATATTAGTGTTTTGTCCTCTACAGCATTCACTTATAGCTATGTCTTCTTGTTGAATGTTTTGAACTAAGTGAATGTGATCGGACCCTGACCTCTCTATGCTTTCTATCTCAAATTCTATCTCTCCAAATCATATGCATTCTATTGAAACTGTCAAATGTCTTCTCTGCGTCCTTGTCAGCAGAAGATAAAGAGACAACCATTAAGTCCGTTTTCAATGCTCATTCCTCCACATGAAACCCGGAGAAGTAGGAACGACCACCCGACAATCCAGGCATGCGTGGGACGTGGAACAAACCCCAAAATTCTGCATAATGGCCACGTGTTCCTCAGATGCGAATCGCCAGGGGCACCTGTGTAATAGCACAGTGCCGCCCATGTACCTATAAATACACACTTCACAGCGGTCATTATCTCTTCTTCCACTCTTACACGAACCCTAGCGCCACCGCTAGCCCTCGACGACGCCGGTGACGAAGCGCTTCGCTGCCGCAACCTCTCCGACACCGTCTTCACGCCGACCGCGGACATCGTCCTCTCCGCCGTCGCCGTAGGTGTCCTCCGTCGCCAAGTTAGGGCACGGAAGATCGAACTGCTCGGCCTCATCTTCCACTCCGTCTAGCAGTTCTTAGTGTGGTAAATAAAACTTCCTTTTTACACCACCGTTGATCCTATGGATTTGTCACTTTCTACCACAAGCAGTTTCTATTCACACAAGTTAGATCTCTCTCATACTGCATCTCATAACATGCCTAGTATATTCACTTGTGCTTCACAAAGTAGTTAGATTCCTCACTTGTACCGATCTGTGGATTCGTACAAATCTGGAACCAACTCCTTATCTATGAGTGAATGTCTTCGCACAATGAGGTCAATGTCTTCTAAACTGATTTATCTTCAAAATCTTCTGAGAATGCATATGACCTCTTCCCCTTCCCTCGCACCTTAATGATGTCACAGGTACATGTCCGTGGGAGAATCCTTTGGTTCTCATAGTCTGCATTTATTTGCAGAATTCTTACAGCATCACATAAATTCTCCCGAAGCCAGTTCCTGTTGGTCCAGCAAGCGAAAACCTTTGAAGCCTTTGAATGTGTTGAAGCCTTTCAAGTTAAAGTTTATGGCTTCAGATAAAACAGCAAGGAAGGGTGGCAGAAAGCGTCGTGGAGAAACATCCAGAGATCTGCCAGATGACCTCTCAGAACTGTACAAGACAGATCCTGAAGAGGATTACAATCAGCGCAAGACCCGAATCCAGTGGATTCGAAGATATTGGGCAGAACAATGGTTCAAATACCGATTTGTAACCCAGGAATATGTTGAGAAAAACGCCATCAAGAGACCATGGGGAGACATCCTATACAAGAATCTTCTACCCAGATCCAGAGATGAAGCCATTGAATAGGGCTTCTATCCCTGCATGGTCCGTGGGCCACAGCCTGCTGATGCACACCCATCATCACTACTATGGTGTCGTGACGACAATCTGTTCAAGCGCAACTTCCAGTTTTCCCAGAACTCAGCGAAGTAGAACAAGAAGACTTTGGGGTTAGACTTCAACCCTGATCCCTCAACACCAAGGGCAGATGGCACATGAGATGCAGAACCAAATGTCATCGGTCCTTTCTACAACCTTGAAGGCCTCATCACCCACATCTTGGTTCAAGGGACTGCAGTGAATGAGCCTGCAGCTGACGCTGAATCAGATGAAGCGCCTGCAGTGCCGAAGCCAAAGCAGTTAAAGAAGCCTAAAGCTTCAAAGCCTGCCCCTTCACCAAAAATCTCACGGGCGAAGCCACTAGCAACTGCACCTCCTGAAGACAGTGTGCAGTCCGAAGACTTATCACGCATCTCCAAGCCCCAGAAGGTCAAAATGCCTCTGCCTCACACCGGCCAAGAGCTAACTGCTGCTGCCATTCTGCGCAATGATGCCATTGATCTGTCAAGTGATGAAGATCTAGCAGATGACGCTCTTGAGCAACTCATCAAGAGCAAAGAAGAAGCAGAAATCTTCAATGATCTGCCTCTCTTTGATGTGACAATCATCCACAACTTCATTGATGAGTGGTTTGACACGCCAAACATCAGCTTCGAAGATCTGCAGCTACCCATTGGCCTTAGTGTCGCCTTCCAAGGCGCCATTGCTTCAGAGCTAGCTGTCGCCCAGCACAGTGTTGAACTGAAGCAAAAGATTGACTATGAAAAGGCTCAGTTCAAGAAGCATATGGCCAAGCTTAGTGTGCAAGAAGTGAAGAACTTCAAGATCATGATGCACGAGCTCAAGGAAGTCTTTCTGAAGAAACGTGCAGAAGCTCAGGGCTCGCGTGAGTGCATGAAGGCTCTGGCTGACAGATGTGTGCAAGCCTACAATGAGGCTGAGAAGCGCAAGGCCCTTGGGCGTCCTGGCATCGACCCCAGGATGGCCGCAAAGAAGAAGAAGAAGCCTGTTATGGCTGAACCCGACGCACCAAGGCAGGAAGCAGTTCCTATTGTCTTCCCAACAAGAATGACTGGCTCGAAGCCAAAAAGCCGGTCAACCGCTTCAGAGCTCAAGAAGATGAGGATTGTTGAGGCTGAAGCCAGGAAGAGGAAACATCCTGAAGCCTCTCCTACTGCCCCCTCCAAGAAGAAGAGGAAGACCAAGAAAGATCGGGCTGCTCCCATAGAGCCCTTGATAGTTGAACCCATTTCTATGGTCTATCCTGAAGCTGAACGCCAACTGACTATCCATGAGCCTGCTTCCACAGAGGCTCATGAAGCTGAAGACTTTCCAACAGCTGACCCCATCGCTGCGGAAGACATTGGTCAACATGACCATGTAGAAGATGGTGCAGTCCTTCCTCAGCTTGAGAACAGCGAACTCATCAGCATTGGTCGTCCACTGACGCCAATTGCACAGGATGCTTCATGGGCGGATCGCCCACAAGAGGAAGAAGACTATGAGGCCCAGCCCACTCCAACTCCACAGGCGTCGCCCGCGTTGCGCAAGCTTCGCAAAGGTCCAAGGCCTCAAGTCTCTGCTGAAGACAATCCGGCTGCATCAGCCGCGGAAGAAGAAGCCCCACAAGTTCCCACTCCCCTGTCCCACCAAGAAGCAGTTCTCAAGGAGAACGTGCTTGTGTCCGACCCTCCAGCTCGTCAAGGGGAGGATGAAAATCTTGAGGCTGCCACAACCACCAATGAAGCTAATGTGGAGCCCTCCCCAACAAAAGCTTCAGAAGACAGCGAAGCCACTGATCCTGCCACTTTTGTTCCTGAGTCTGCTGCCGGTCCCCAGTTCGACTATCATGTTGAGCACAGGCCTCAGGTATAGAAGCCAATCCCAAGATTGCCAAGGTTCCCAGGTCCTGCATCAGCACCTGGCTCCTTCAATATCAATGGCTTCAGAGCAAACAACACATTCTTCGATAGCTCCAGGAACCCCTACTCAAGGGAAAGGATATCATCTGATCTGTTCTGGAGCTATCCGCAGCGAAGCTATTACTCATGCATTCTTTACAACCAAGGTCGCATCTTCCCACACAAGCGCCTTGACATTGAAGCTATAGCTGGTCTGCCCTGTCCGGAAGAAGCTTTGGATTGCTTCAAGGAAGTTGGACTGCTGCCGTTCGTTACTGACCAAGAGCATTGGAATGAAGAGTTGCTGCTCCAATTCTATGCCACACTTCACATCAGCGGGTACAGCAGAGATCCGAAGACTTGGGTCCTGCAGTGGATGACCGGAAATGTTCATCACGAAGCCAATGCATTTGACATCATTGAGCTCACTAGTTTGCCCACTCCTGGCGATCTCTACGAGCATGGCTGTCAGCTGCATAGTGAAGCTATTGAGAGCATCTTTCAGAAGCCAGAACCTGATATGAGTCAGATGCTCAGGATGATGAAGCCATTGCCCCAAGATGCTGCTTATCCCACGGAGTTCTTTGTTGAAGACCTTGAGTATCTGCCAAGAACCATTTATCACATCATCAGGCGAACTCTCTGGCCCATCAAAGGGCACTCTCCAAATGCCAAGCTTGAGGGTGCAATGAAGACTTTGGTCTTCTATATTCTTCATGGAAAATGCTTCAGTGCACAGGACTTCTTCATTCGCCAACTTGCTGCATCAGGCTCTGATCTATTTGGCTTGAAGTTCTACACCCCATGGGTAATGCGGCTAATCAAACTTCACTCCGATATCTCATATCAGCCATCTGCTCGCAATCATCGGATTTTTCTACCTGATGTGGATATCTCTATTGAAGCCATCTATCCTGAGCCTGCCAAGGAACCTCTAAGTCTTCATAATGCAGAGCATCAGAGTTTCTCTCAGAACATTGAAGGAGTTGAAGTAGTCACTCGGGTGTATCCTTTGGCTGGCACTACACGTGCACAACACCCTGCTTCCACTGAAGCCACTGATAGTACAACTGCTCCATGACCCAAGAAGCGCACTCGTGTTCTCAACAACCGAGAGCTTCTTGTGGCTCTTCATCAGAAACAGGATAGGCATCATGACTGGCTGAAGCATCAGATGAAAAGCCTCTTGGTGGATGTTAATCGCATTCGCAATCTTGCCACCAAGAATCCTTTCGTTGCCCATGAAACCTGTCACCGCACATGGAAAGGGCTAACAATGATGTGTTCTGAAGATGATCTTCAAGAGGATGGCTTCACTAAACGATTCAAGTTTGACTCCACACCTCCTCGAAGGGTTGTGCTGCTGGGAACTCCATCCCTTGAAGACTCTGAGTTCTCTTCCTCTGCTGCAATAGTGACTGCCAGAGTTATCGAGGATGAATACGATGCTACTTCACCGCCACCTCCTTCAGCATGCTTCAACTCTGCTCCAAGCTCTTCAGCACCGCCAAACACCACCAATGACCCGGCTACTTCACCTACTCCTCATGGGAACGAGTAGATGCTCTATGTCTTCAAACCTTTTTGGTCCTTATTGACAAAAGGGGGAGAAGCATATGAGGTTGATAGTCTTCAAGCGGGTTCATATGGGCGGGTGCTTTATATTTTGCTTCGTGCTTACAACTCTCGTTTTGCTACATTTGGTTCTTTGAGTTGTAACACTTAAACTCGATGGTCGTCTGCTACTTATCTGCCACCTTGTTTTGCGATGATAAATTCTGCATGTGCGATGATAAATTCCGCACTTAGATCATTCTGCAGACGTCCATTTTCCATTATGCATGTCATTATCTTCATATACTTTCACATGCATAGTGGATTGTCATCATAAGTTGAAGTGGATCTCCATAAGTACATCCTGCCATGTGCATTTGCATTCCAAAAGCAAATTACTTATATGCACATCTTCAGGGGGAGCCCTTGCAACTTATGAAGACAATTCCTTATCCTTTACAATTTCACAGATTATATTCCCTGTTGAAAACTTCAACTAGTTTGTCATCAATCACCAAAAAGGGGGAGATTGTAAGTGCATCTAGTGCCACCCCTAGTTGGTTTTGGAGTATTGACGACAAACCTAGTTGAAGGACTAATGTGTTTGCAAGGATTGCAGGATAACACAGGTAGAAGTCCCTCATTGATTCGGTTTTCCTACCAGAGATGACCCCTAAAAATGTATGAAGACATTGAAGTCAAAGGTGGTATATGAAGATATTCACATTGAAGACTATGACAAGAGAAGACACCACATGAAGCCTATGGAGCTCGAAGAGTTAGATCTTTCGTAGTTCTTTTTCTTTTGTGTTGAGTCATAGGAACCACCGTACTATTAAGTGGGGTCCAAGAGAACCAGTCAGAATGACTGAAGTGATGCCTAACCAAAAACCTATGTCTTCGAGTGAAGACTATGAGAGCGAATCTTGTCCAGAGTCGGACAAGTCAGCTTTGCTTGTAGCCCAAGTAAAGTTGCCGTGTGAGTTTGAAATCTGACCGTTGGAACACGTGTTAGTTCCTTAGTGACCCAGGGTCATTTCGGACAAATCAGGTCGGGTTGCCAAGTGGCTATAAATAGCCCACCCCCTACAACCATAAACCGTTGGCTGCTCAGATTGAGAGTACGGCTTTTGTCGTTTGAGAGCAACCCACCTCGAAGCCTTTGAGAGAGAATTCCTTGCGAGGGTAAAGCCCTAACCACCCAGAGCCAAAGAGAATTAGGCATCACTTAAGTCTTCTTGTCTGTGTGATCTGAAGACTTATTACACTTGAGGACTATGCATCCTCCAGCCGGTTAGGCGTCGCGTTCTGAGCATCCAAGAGATATTGTGGATTGCCGGTGAACAAAGTCTGTGAAGGTTTGGGAGTTTACCTTGAAGACTTACCAGAGTGATTGGGCGAGGTCTATGTGACCTTAGCTCAAGGGGAATACGGTGAGGACTGGGTGTCCTAAGCTGCGTGTTCAGGACTGGGTGTCCGAGACTGTGTGTCCTAAGGTTTAAATACCTAGCCGCCCTAACCAGACGTACAGTTGTCACAGCAACTGGAACTGGTCCAACAAATCATTGTCTTCAACGAGTCACTGGTTTCATCTTCCCTTCCCTTTACTTACTGTTACTCCTTGTGAAGTCATTGTATGTTTGTACTATCTTTTGTCTTCACTGAGTGACTGCGTGTTCTGTCTGGCTTCACAATATCTTCCTACCTGATCCTTACTACATTGCTGCTATTAGTCATTGTGCTTTCACTCTATTGAATACTGGACTATGGCCTGCCTAGTGTAGTCTACCTTCCGCTGCAGGGTATTAGGTTTATTTCTATCGTTTGTCTTCATAACTCCCACGTTTTGAAGACTTTCATAAAAATCGCCTATTCACCCCCCCTCTAGTCGATATAACGCACTTTCAGTCTCCAAGAAAGCTGATAAAAAATATATTGAAGACACTGAGACAACCCCAAAGTCATGTCTTGATGTAGTGTTCGAGTTACTGGCTACTACCGCTGGCACCAGCTCTTCGAACTCGCTGCCTGAATCAGTTCGGCTTCTTGAGTCTCAACTTCAAGTTGAAAGACATCGATCAGATGTTATGCGACAGGAAGCCGAAGGACTGAGGAAGTCCCTGCAGAATTCAGATGCATACTTTCTGGTGCAACAGCAAGTGCTGGAGGATTTAAGCGCCAAACAAGAGAAAGTTAATAAGCTTGCTAAGCATCTTGCCAGCATTATGGGTACCCAGGATATTATTTCTTGAGCTCTTCTGAAGTGGTTTTAGTTCTGGACTTGTTTTTCTGCGGCGTTTATATGCTGCTTTGTTCCCTATATTTGCACTGGTGGCGAACTTTGATGCCTAGTGGATGTCATATGTGTAATAGCCGTGATAGCCTAGCGTAAGTTCCTTGCCTGTTTATTTCCTTATTGTCTTGTTTATTTGTTTTCTTGTAGTCAGTGCAGTTCTTTTTCCGTGGTTTGCTAGTGGCCGCAATAACCTATTTTTTAAAACTAGGCCACATTAACCATGGGCTACATATTTACTATAGTTAACATGGGCCTCGTATAGGCCATAGAAACAATGGGCCTTCTAAGGGCCGTAGAAACAATGGGCCTTCTACTAGGCATAGAAACCATGGGCCTTATATGGGCCGTCGACACAATGGGCCTTCTATGGGTCGTATCATCAATGGGCCTTCTACGGGCTGTCTGACCGGTTGGCCAAACATGGGCCAATAACAGACCACATTTATGGCCGTAAATGGGCTAGAGTTGAAATCGTCCGTTCATGGGCCTACCATAATGGGCCGTCGTTAATCGGTCGTACTTGATGACGCTATGAAAACGGCCCAACGTATTAACGGGCCACAAACAGGCCGACTGTAACCATAGGATGAATTTGGCACACAAGCATAAAATGACAGTAACGGGCCGAAAGTAAACGAATGCTGGAAATGAGCCCAAGAATAAATGGGCCCTGAGAAGGCCAAAAGTTAACATGGGCGGGAAATGGGCCAACTGAATAATGGGCCGTTAATGGGTATAAAGTGATACACTATTCATTACGGGCCAGTTTTACCACGGGCCGTTAATGGGCCGAGGGTTACTAAGGGCCTCATATGGGCCGAAAGACATCATGGGCCATACATGGGCCGGAAGTTAAAACGGGCTGGAATTATATTGGATGGCCCAGATGACGCTACTAGGCCTAATTCGGATAGGCCGTAAACGGGCCCTGGGTTAGCGGGCTGTAAATGGGCTATATGTGAACATGCCATTAACAGGCTTGCCATGGGCCGGCCCGCCACCTTTTGACCAAGTCAAACGGGCCTCCCTTTTCACAGGAATGGGCCTCTGTTGGGCCATGCCACGTGTTGACGTATCATAGGTACTTTGGGTCCAATTAATGGACGACATCTGTCCCAACGGCGAGCCGACACGTGTTCCCTCCAGCTAATGATGATTTTACACGTGGAAAATCCCCATTGGTCGGGGCTGTTAACGGGTTATCGGATCCAAAACCGGACCCGATAGCTTAACGGCGTTCCGTTACGGTGGATGCCACATGTCGGTCACCCTTGACAAAAGCACTTATGTGAAGTGCGAGTTATCGTCATGGAAGTGGACACTTCCGTGATGATAATTTTGATAATGTCATGGAACACTTCTACCACAACAGAGGTATGACTATCTTGATTCTGTCATAAAATTGTCATGGATGTACATGCATGACATAAAACATGACCTACTGTGACAAACACGTATCATCACAGAAGTGTATTTTTTGTAGTATGATCGAGGTGGTTTATGGT
This sequence comes from Triticum dicoccoides, assembly GCF_002162155.2. NCBI lineage: Eukaryota > Viridiplantae > Streptophyta > Magnoliopsida > Poales > Poaceae > Triticum > Triticum dicoccoides. The sequence continues at coordinate 272,826,482 of NC_041390.1, read as the reverse complement.
GGAGGGGGCACCGCACACGGCTAAGGGATCAATGATCAACTTGTGTGTTCTAGGGTGCCCCCCTGCCCCGTATATAAAGGAGCAAGGGGGGAGGCCCGCCGGCCCTCCTAGGGCGCGCCAGGAGGAGGAGTCCTCCTCCTAATAGGAGTAGGACTCCCCTTTCCTACTCCTACTAGGAGGAGGAAAGGAAGGGGGAAGGGGAGAAGGAAGGAGAGGGAGGAAAGGAGGAAAGGGGGTGCTACGTCTTGAGCATGCGTTGGTTTCCCCTGAAGAGGAAGGGATGATGCAGCAGACTAGCGTAAGTATTTCCCTCAGTTTTTGAGAACCCCGGTATCAATCCAGTAGGAGCCCACACTCAAGTCCCTCGTACCTGCACAAAGCGATAGCTACTCACAACCAACGCGATTAGGGGTTGTCAAGCCCTTCACGGTCACTTACTAGAGTGAGATCTGATAGATATAATATTTTTGGTATTTTTCGTATAAAGATGCAAAGTAAAAAGTAAAAGCGAAGCAAAAAGAAAAGCAAGATTAAAGTAATGGAGATTGATATGATGAGAATAGACCCGGGGGCCATAGGTTTCACTAGTGGCTTCTCTCAAGAGCATAAGTATTCTACGGTGGGTGAACAAATTACTGTTGAGCAATTGATAGAATTGAGCATAATTATTAGAATATCTAGGCATGATCATGTATATAGGCATCACGTCCGTGACAAGTAGATCGAAATGATTTTGCATCTACTACTATTACTCCACTCATCGACCTCTATCCAGCATGCATCTAGAGTATTAAGTTAAAAACAGAGTAACGCCTTAAGCAAGATGACATGATGTAGAGAGATAAATTCATGCAATATGAAATAAACCCCATCTTGTTATCCTCGATGGCAACGATACAATATGTGCCTTGATGCCCCTTCTGTCACTGGGTAAGGACACCGCAAGATCGAACCCAAAGCTAAGCACTTCTCCCATGGCAAGAACTACCAATCTAGTTGTTCAAACCAAACGGATAATTCGAAGAGACTTGCAAAGATAACCAATCATACATAAAAGAATTCAGAGAAGATTCAAATATTATTCATAGATAGAATTGATCATAAACCCACAATTCATCAGAATCAACAAACACACCGCAAAAAGAAGATTACATCGAATAGATCTCCACAAGGGAGGGGGAGAACTTTGTATTGAGATTCAAAGAGAGAGAAGAAGCCATCTAGCTACTAACTATGGACTCGAAGGTCTAAGGTAAACTACTCACACTTCATCGGAGGGGCTAGGATGATGTAGAAGCCCTCTGTGATGACGGCCCTCTTCCGGCGGAGCTCCGGAACAGTCCCCAAGATGGGATCTCGTGGATACAAAAAGTTGTGGCGATGGAATTACGTTTTTGGCTCCTGTTCTGATCGTTTGGGGGTACGTGGGTATATATAGAAGGAAGGAGTAAGTCGGTGGAGCACCGAGGGGCCCACAAGGCAGGGGGCGCGCCCCCCACCCTTGTGACCTCCTCTTTGATCCCTTGCAGTAGGGTCTAAGTCTCCTGGATCACGTTCGGTGAGAAAATCACGTTCCCGAAGATTTTATTCCATTTGGACTCCGTTTGATATTCTGTTTATCCGAAACACTGAAATAGGTAAAAAATAGCAATTTTGGGCTGGGCCTCCGGTTAATAGGTTAGTCCCAAAAATAATATAAAAGTGGAAAATAAAGCCCAATATAGTCCAAAACAGTAGATAATATTGCATGGAGCAATCAAAAATTATAGATACATTGGAGACATATCAGGCATCCCCAAGCTTAATTCCTGGTCGTCCTTGAGTAGGTAAATGATAAAAAGAGAATTTTTGATGCGGAGTGCTACTTGGCATAATTTCAATGCAAATCTTCTTAATTGTGGTATGAATATTCAAATTATAAAGATTCAAGACAAAAGTTTATATTGACATAGAAAAGAATAATACTTCAAGCATACTAATAAAGCAATTATGTCTTCTCAAAATAACATGGCCAAAGAAAGTTATCCCTACAAAATCATATAGTCTAGCTATGCTCCATCTTCCCCACACAAAGTATTTAAATCATGCACAACCCCGATGACAAGCCAAGCAATTGTTGCATACTCTAACTTTTTCAAAACTTTTTCAATCTTCACGCAATACATGAGCGTGAGCCATGGATATAGCACTATAGGTGGAATAGAATGGTGGTTGTGGAGAAGACAAAAAGGAGAAGATAGTCTCACATCAACTAGGCGTATCAACGGGCTATGGAGATGCCCATCAATATATATCAATGTGAGTGAGTAGGCATTGCCATGCAACGGATGCACTAGAGCTATAAATGTATGAAAGCTCAACAAAAGAAACTAGTGGGTGTGCATCCAACTTGCTTGCTCACGAAGACCTAGGGCAATTTGAGGAAGCCCATCATTGGAATATACAAGCCAAGTTCTATAACGTAAAATTCCCACTAGTATATGAAAGTGACAACATATGAGACTCTCTATATGAAGAACATGGTGCTACTTTGAAGCACAATATATGAGACTCGTTATATCATGGTGCTACTTTGACGCACAAGTGTGGAAAAAAGGATAGTAGCATTGCCCCTTTTTTTGGGCCTTCTCTTTTTCTTTGGCCTTTTTTTTGGGACAATGCTCTGTTGAATGATGATCATCACACTTCTATTTATTTACAACTCAATGATTACAACTCGATACTAAAACAAAGTGTGACTCTATATGAATGCCTCCGGCGATGTACCGGGATATGCAATGAATCAAGAGTGACAAGTATGAAAGAATTATGAACGGTGGCTTTGCCACAAATACTATGTCAACTACATGATCATGCTAAGCAATATGACAATGATGATTGTGTCATGATGAACTAGATGGTGGAAAGTTGCATGGCAATATATCTCGGAATGGCTATGGAAATGCCATAATAGGTAGGTATGGTGGCTGTTTTGATGAGGTATATGGTAGGTGTATGATACCGGCGAAAGTTGCGCGGTATTAGAGAGGCTAGCAAGGGTGGAAGGGTGGGAGTGCGTATGATCCATGGACTCAACATTAGTCATAAAGAACTCATATACTTATTGCACAAATCTAGAAGTGATCAAAGCAAAGTATTACGCGCATGCTCCTAGGGGGATAGATTGGTAGGAAAAGACCATCGTTCGTCCCCGACCGCCACTAATAAGGAAGAGAATCAATAAATAAATCATGCTCCGACTTCATCACATAACGGTTCACCATACATGCATGCTACGGGAATCACAAACTTCAACACAAGTATTCTTTAAATTCACAACTACTCAACTAGCATGACTTTAATATTATCACCTCCATATCTCAAAACAATTATCATGCTTCAATATTTTCTTAGTATTCAACACACTCAAAAGAAAGTTTCACAAATCTTGAATACCAAGCATATTATTATTAAGCAAATTACCATGCTATTAAGAGACTCTCAAATTAATTTAAGTGAAGCATGAGAGATCAATAGTTTATTTAAAATGAATCCACCACCGTGCTCTGAAAGATTTAAGTGAATCACATAGAGCAAAATTATCTAGATCAAAGGATATAAGTGAAGCACATAGAGCAAAATTACCTAGCTCAAAAGATATAAGTGAAGCACATAGAGCAAAATTACCTAGCTCAAAAGATATAAGTGAAGCACATAGAGTATTCTATCAAATTTTAATTCATGTATGGCTCTCTCAAAAGGTGTGTAAAGCAAGGATGATTGGGGCATACTAACAAACAAAGACACAAATAATACAAGACACTCCAAGCAAAACACATATCATGTTGGTGAATAAAAATATAGCTGCAAGTAAATTACCGATGGAAGTGGACGAAAGAGGGGATGCCTTCCGGGGCATCCCCAAGCTTTGAATTTTTGGTGTCCTTGGATTATCTTGGGGGTGCCATGGGCATCCCCAAGCTTAGGCTCTTGCCACTCCTTGTTCCATGATCCATCAAAATAATTCACCCAAAACTTGAAAACTTCACAACATAAAACTCAAAATAAAAAACTCGTGAGCTCCGTTAGCGAAAGAAAACAAAAGACCACTTCAAGGTACTGTAATGAACTCATTATTCTTTATATTGGTGTTAAACCTACTGTATTCCAACTTCTCTATGGATTATAAACTATTTTACTAGCCATAGCTTCATCAAAATAAGCAAACAACACACGAAAAACAGAATCTGTCAAAAACAGAACAGTCTGTAGTAATCTGTAGCTAGCGCAAGATCTGGAACCCCAAAAATTCTAAAATAAATTGCTGGACGTGATTAATTTATCTATTAATCATATGCAAAAAGAATTAACTAAATATTACTCTTCAAATAAAAATTACAGCAGTTATCGTGAGCGCTAAAGTTTCTGTTTTTTACAGCAAGTTCAACAAGACTTTCCCCAAGTCTTCCCAACGGTTCTACTTGGCGCAAACACTAATTAAACACACAAAAAACACAAACAAAAAGAGGCTACATAATTTATTTATTACTAAACAGGAGCAAAAAGCAAGGAATAAAAATAAAATTGGGTTGCCTCCCAACAAGCGCTATCGTTTAACGCCCCTAGCTAGGCGTAACAAGCAAAGATAGATCTAAGTATTGCCATCTTTGGTAGGCAATCCATAAGTGGCTCTCATGATAGTTTCATATGGTAATTTTATTTTCTTTCTTGTAAAGTGTTCCATGCCCTTTTTTAATGGAAATTGAAATATAGTATTCCCTTCCTTCATATCAATAATCGCACCAACCGTTCTAAGGAAAGGTCTACCAAGAATAATAGGGCAAGAAGGATTCCAATCTATATCAAGAACAATGAAATCTACGGGAACATAATTCCTATTTGCAACAATAAGAACATCATTAATTCTTCCCATAGGTTTCTTAAAAGTGGAATCCGCAAGATGCAAGTTTAGAGAGCAATCATCAAAGTTACGGAAATCTAGTAAATCACACAAAGTCTTGGGAATAGTAGAGACACTAGCACCCAAATCACACAAAGCATAAAACTCATGATCTTTAATTTTAATTTTAATAGTTGGTTCCCACTCATAATAGAGTTTTCTAGGGATAGAAACTTTCAACTCAAGTTTTTCTTCATAAGATTGCATCAAGGCATCAACAATATGTTCGGTGAAGGCTTTATTTCGACTATAAGCATGTGGAGAATTTAGCACGGATTGCAACAAGGAAATACAATCAATCAAAGAGCAACTTTCATAATTAAATTCCTTGAAATCCAATATAGTGGGTTTAGCAACATCTAGATTTTTATTTCTTTCAATCCCACTTTCATCAATTTCATCATTAAGATCTAAACACTCCGAATTTTTAGAACACCTTATAGGTAAAGGAAGATCATATTCAGTTTCATCAAGATTCATATTGCAAAATAAAGATTTAATTGGAGACACATCAATAACTTTTAGATCTTCATCTTCATTTTCATAGGAATTGGAAGAACACGCTTTAATAAAGGCATCTTTGGAAGCACGCATCCTAGCGGTTCTTTCTTTACACTCATCAATTGAAATTCCCATGGCTTTTAGAGACTCATTGATATCATGCTTAGGTGGAATAGATCTAAGTTTCAAAGCATCAACATCAAGAGCAATTCTATCAATGTTCCTAGCCAAAATCATCAATCTTAAGCAATTTTTCTTCAATCATAGCATTAAATTTTTTTGCGAAGAAGTAAATTATTTAATATTAGATTCAAAATCAAAGGGCATATTATTATAATTTCCATAAGATTTGTTGTAGGAATTCCCATAATTATTAGAAGGATTACTAGGATATGGCCTAGGATTAAAGTTCCCTCTATAAGCGTTGTTACCAAAATTATTCCTACCAACAAAATTCACATCCATAGATTCATTGTTATTCTCAATCAAAGTAGACAAAGGCATATCATTAGGATCAGAAGAAACACTCTTAGTAGCAAATAATTTCATAAGTTCATCCATCTTTGCACTCAACACATTAATTTCTTCTATCGCATGCACTTTTTTATTAGAAGTTCTTTCAGTATGCCACTGAGAATAATTAACCATAATATTATCTAGGAGTTTAGTAGCATCTCCTAAAGTGATTTCCATAAAAGTGCCTCCCGTGGCCGAATCTAAAAGATTTCTAGAAGCAAAATTCAATCCGGCATAAAATTTTTGTATAATCATCCACAAATTCAGACCATGAGTAGGGCAATTACGTATCATTAATTTCATTCTCACCCAAGCTTGTGCAACATGTTCATGATCAAGTTGTTTAAAGTTCATTATATCGTTTCTAAGAGAGATGATCTTAGCGGGAGGAAAATACTTAGAGATAAAAGCATCTTTGCACTTGTTCCATGAATCAATACTATTCTTAGGCAAAGATGAAAAGCAAGCTTTAGCACGATCTCTAAGCAAAAAAGGAAATAGCTTCAATTTAACGACATCATTATTGACATCTTTTTTCTTTTGCATATCACATAAATCAACGAAGCTATTCAGATGAGTAGCGACATCTTCGCTAGGAAGGCCGGCGAATTGATCTTTCATAACAAGATTCAACAAAGCAGTATTAATTTCACAAGATTCAGCATCGGTAAGAGGAGAAATCGGAGTGCTAAGGAAATCATTATTATTGCTGTTGGTGAAGTCACACAATTTAGTAGTATCTTGAGCCATCGCGACAAACAAGCAATCTAACATACGAGCAAACTAAAGGCAAGCGGGCAAAAAGAGGCAAATAGAGAGGGAGGATAGGGAGAGAGGGCGAATAAAACGGCAAGGGTGAATTGGGGGGAGAGGAAAATGAGAGGCAAATGGCAAATAATGTAATGCGAGAGATAGGGATTGTGATGGGTACTTGGTATATTGACTTTTTGCGTAGACTCCCCGGCAACGGCGCCAGAAATCCTTCTTGCTACGTCTTGAGCTTGCATTGGTTTTCACCGAAGAGGAAGGGATGATGCAGCAGAGTAGCGTAAGTATTTCCCTTAGTTTTTTAGAACCAAGGTATCAATCCAGTAGGAGCCCATGCTCAAGTCCCTCGTACCTGCACAAAGCGATAGCTACTCGCAACCAACGCGATTAGGGGTTATCAATCCCTTCACTGTCAGTCACGAGAGTGAGATCTGATAGATATAATATTTTTGGTATAAAGATGCAAAGTAAAAAGTAAAAGCAAAGCAAAAAGCAAAGCAAGATTAAACTAATGGATATTGATATGATGAGAATAGACCCGAGGGCCATAGGTTTCACTAGTGGCTTCTCTCAAGAGCATAAGTATTCTACGGTGGGTGAACAAATTACTGTTGAGCAATTGATAGAATTGAGCATAATTATGAGAATATCTAGGCATGATCATGTATATAGGCATCACGTCCGTGACAAGTAGATCGAAACGATTCTGCATCTACTACTATTACTCCACTCATCGACCGCTATCCAGCATGCATCTAGAGTATTAAGTTAAAAACAGAGTAATGCCTTAAGCAAGATGACATGATGTAGAGAGATAAATTCATGCAATATGAAATAAATCCCATCTTGTTATCCTCGATGGCAACGATACAATACGTGCATTGCTGCCCCTTCTGTCACTGGGTAAGGACACCGCAAGATCGAACCCAAAGCTAAGCACTTCTCCCATGGCAAGAACTACCAATCTAGTTGGCCAAACCAAACAGATAATTCGAAGAGACTTGCAAAGATAACCAATCATACATAAAATAATTCAGAGAAGATTCAAATATTATTCATAGATAGACTTGATCATAAACCCACAATTCATCGATCTCAACAAACACACCGCAAAAAGAAGATTACATTGAATAGATCTCCACAAGAGAGGGGGAGAACTTTGTGTTCAGATTCAAGAGAGAGAAGAAGCCATCTAGCTACTAACTATGGACCCGAAGGTTTGAGGTAAACTACTCACACTTCATCGGAGGGGCTAGGATGATGTAGAAGCCCTCCATGATGACGGCCCTCTTCCGACGAAGCTCTGGAACAGGCCCCAAGATGGGATCTCGTGGATACAGAAAGTTGCGGCGGTGGAATTAGGTTTTTGGCTCCTGTTCTGGTCGTTTGGGGGTACGTGTGTATATATAGGAGGAAGGAGTACGTCGGTGGAGCACCGAGGGGCCCACGAGGCAGGGGCGCGCCCTAGGGGGGGCGCCCCCACCCTCGTGACCTCCTCTTTGATCCCTTGCAGTAGGGTCCAAGTCTCCTGGATCACGTTCAGTGAGAAAATCACGTTCCCGAAGATTTTATTCCATTTGGACTCCGTTTGATATTCTGTTTATCCGAAACACTGAAATAGGCAAAAAAAACAGCAATTCTGGGTTGGGCCTCTGGTTAATAGGTTAGTCCTAAAAATAATATAAAAGTGGAAAATAAAGCCCAATATAGTCCAAAACAGTAGATAATATAGCATGGAGCAATCAAAAATTATAGATACGTTGGAGACGTATCAGGGGGGTCGGCCCCCTAGTCCAATTCGGTTTGTTCTAGGGGGCCGTGCACCCTGCCTCCTATCTTCCACCACTTGGCCCATGAGGCCCAATACTTCTTCCCCGTATTCCCGTAACTCCCCGGTACTCCAAAAAATACCTGAATCACCAGGAACCTTTCCGATGTCCGAATATTGTCGTCCAATATATCGATCTTTGCGTCTCAACCATTTCGAGACTCCTCGTCGGGTCCCCGATCTCATCCGGGACTCCGAACTACCTTCGGTACATGAAATCACATAAACTCATAATACCGATCGTCACCGAACGTTAAGCGTGCGGACCCTACGAGTTCGAGAACTATGTAGACATGACCGAGGCACGTCTCCGATCAATAACCAATAGAGGAACCTGGATTTTCATATTGGCTCCTACATACTCTATGAAGATCTTTATCGGTCAAACTGCATAACAACATACGTTGTTCCCTTTGTCATCGGTATGTTACTTGCCCGAGATTCGATCGTCGGTATCTCTATACCTAGTTCAATCTCGTTACCGACAAGTCTCTTTACTCGTTTCGTAATGCATCATCCTACAACTAACTCATTAGCCACATTGCTTGCAAGGCTTATAGTGATATGCATTACCGAGAGGGCCCAGAGATACCTCTCCGACAATCGGAGTGACAAATCCTAATCTCGATCTATGCCAACTCAACAAGTACCATCGGAGACACCTGTAGAGCACCTTTAAAATCACCCAGTTATGTTGTGACGTTTGGTAGCACACAAAGTGTTCCTCCGGTATTCGGGAGTTGCATAATCTCATAGTCAGAGGAAAATGTATAAGTCATGAAGAAAGTTGTAGCAACAAACTAAACAATCATCGTGCTAAGCTAACGGAATGGGTCAAGTCAATCACATCATTCTCTAATGATGTGATCCCGTTAATCAAATGACAACTCGTGTCTATGGCTAGGAAACTTAACCATCTTTGATTCAACAAGCAAGTCAAGTAGAGGCATACTAGTGACACTTTGTTTGTCTATGTATTCACACATGTACTAAGTTTCCGGTTAATACAATTCTAGCATGAATAATAAACATTTACCATGATATAAGGAAATAAATAATAACTTTATTATTGCCTCTAGGGCATATTTCCTTCAGTCTCCCACTTGCACTGGAGTCAATAATCTAGTTCACATCTTTATGTGATTAGTTCACATATCCATGTGAATAATACCCAAAGGGTTTACTAGAGTCAATAATCTAGTTCACATCGCTATGTGATTAACACCCAAAGAGTGATTATGTTTTGCATGTGAGAGAAGTTTAGCCTACGGGTCTGCAACATTCAGATCCATATGTATTTTGCAAATTTCTATGTCTACAATGCTCTGCATGGAGCTACTCTAGCTTATTGCTCCCACTTTCAATATTTATCCAGATTGAGACTTAGAGCCATCTAGATCGATGTAAAAAGCTTGCATCGACGTAACTCTTTACGACGAACTCTTTTATCATCTCCATAACCGAGAAATATTTCCTTAGTCCTCTAAGGATAATTTTGACCGATATCCAGTGATCTTCTCCTAGATCACTATTGTACTCCCTTGCCAGAAACATGCTAAGGTATACAATAGGACCGGCAAACAGCATAGCATACTTTATAGAACCTATGACTGAGGCATAGGGAATGATTTTTGATTCTCTTTCTATTTTCTGTTGTGGTCGGGTTTTGAGTCTTTACTCAACTTCACAACTTGCAACACAGGCAAGAACTCCTTCTTTGACTGTTCCATTTTAAACTACTTCAAAATCTTGTCAAGGTATGTACTCATTGAAAAACCTTATCAAGCGTCTTGATCTCTCTCTATAGATCTTGATGCTCAATGTGTAAGTAGCTTCATTGAGGTCTTTCTTTGAAAAACTCTTTTCAAACACTCCTTTATGCTTTCGAGAAAATTCTACATTATTTCCGATCAACAATATGTCATTCACATATACTTATCAGAAATGCTGTAGTGCTCGCACTCACTTTCTTGTAAATACAGGCTTCACCGCAAGTATGTATAAAACCATATGCTTTGATCACTTTACCAAAGCATATATTCCAACTCTGATATGCTTGCACCAGTCCATAGATGGATCGCTGGAGCTTGCTCACTTTGTTAGCACCTTTAGGATCGGCAAACCCTTCTTGTTGCATCATATACAACTCTTCTTTAAGAAGTCCATTAAGGAATGCAGTTTTGACATCCATTTGCCAGATTTCATAAAATGTGGCAATTGCTAACATGATTCGGACAGACTTAAGCATCGCTACGAGTGAGAAAATCTCATCGTAGTCAACATCTTGAACTTGTCGAAAACCTTTTGTGACAATTCGAGCTTTGTAGATAGTGACACTACTATCAGTGTTCGTCTTCCTCTTGAAAATCCATTTATTCTTAATGACTCGCCGATCATCGGGCAAGTCAATTGTAACATCCCAAAATTCTAAATTTTGGAATGTTATATTAAATAAATTATTATGATTGTTTGTTTGATTGTTGTGTGATTGATTGTGTGAAATTGAAGACTTTTTGAAAGTTGAATGAGAGGGAATAAAAGGACTTTCCCAAAATCTTCATCTCACATTTTGATCTCCATGAATTCAAATTCATTCATCACAAAACCCTAGAGTGAAGATAATATGACTTCTTCCATTTAACGAAATGAAAAGGGGTTTTGAAGTTGATTTGAATTCCATTTGAACAATAGTCCAACTCAGAAACTCTTTGCCACTCAAGGATTTTCATGAGAGAGGATAATAGGACTTCTTCAGAATATATGAAATAGAGTGGGAGGTGATGAGGAGCACTTTTGAATTTCATTTGGTTCATTTTTGGAAAGTTTTCCGTTTTGAGTTTCAAAACATTTCCATTCATTCAAATAAAATAAAGAGAGAAGGAAATATGACTCCTTCAATTATCAGAAAGAAAATGGAAATGGATTATGAAACCAATAGATGATTATTTAAAATAATATTTGAAACCATTTGCATCTCATGATTTATGGTATTTTGGAGTTTTCTCGAATGTTCAAATATTATTTTCCACTCAAGAAAACTGAATGAGAGGGGATAAGATGACTTCCTCAAAGTATAAAAGAGGTGGGAATTTCATTTGAATATTATTTGGAGTTTTTAGAACTTATTTGGTATTTATTCAACTTGCAAAAAGTGCATTAAATGCATTAGGAAAATATTTTCAAATTCTTCTATGCTTGATTAAATGTTCACTGTGTTACAGATATTCAGAGATAATTTTAGAAATTATCGTGGTATTTTTTTAGGATTTTGTTTGGTTTCATTTGGCCTCGGAAAGTTTTTGTAAAAAAAACAACACACGCACACCTACGCGCAGGCCCAGCCAGCCATGCACTTCGGCCCACGGCCTGCTCCCAACGCCCGAAGGCCACCGCTCGCTCGCCTGACCCGCCTCTCTCCCTCGCTCGCATGCAGCTGTCGCTGCCAGGAGGGCCCACCCCCATCGTCCCCAACCTCCCGTCTCTCCCGCTCGGGATAGAGCACGAGCCCGCTACCCGCAACCACCGCACCTCGCCTTCGGGGATAAGGCTTATCCCGCCACCCTGAGCACCCCTCTCCGCGGCTATAAAAGCCTCGGAGCCCCCTCTCTCCATCCTGCCCACTTGCTCGTTCTCTCGCCACTCCTATCTGTCGCCATCATTGAGTGCATCTCGCTGGAGCCGAGCTCCTCACCGGACGAATTCGTCGCCGGTGAACTTTTGTTGATCCCTATCTCCGTGCTCATCCGGACCCCCGTGCTCCTCCGCGTCTTTGTGACGTTTTTCTTGTCACCTAGGTCGCCCGGAGAAGCCGCCCCGACGACGCGTGCCCGCGCCACCACCACCACGGCGCCCGCTCCACGCAGCACCCCCTCCGTCCACTTCACCGCCATCGAAGCCCGCGGGAACTGCCGCCCCGTCGACGCCGAGGTGCTGGCCAAAGCCGGCGCCGCCGCAGTTGCCCTCTGTGAGCCGCCCCGCCTCCTCGTTCTTTTCAAAGACTAGGTCTTTTTTTGAACCGTTACACGAAAAACAAAACGGCCGGTTTTATTGTTAAACCGGTCGGTTCCCTTAATTACTTTAGCCGCGGTTAACCCTGGTTTTTATTTTAAAAACCACCGGTCGTTTTTTGTTAGTTAGACGCGCGTTAGCGTTTTTATTAAATGTCGGCCGTTTGCCGTATAGCTTCTACAGTGAATGCTGCTCAGCCAGTCACGAGCCGCCACGTGGCCAAGGGCCTGTTTGCAGTTATTTCTTTTCTATTTAGTCCCTGAGTTTTCAGATTAGTCCCTGAACTTCGAATGGCTGTATCTTTTTAACCGTAACTCCAAATTCGACGAAACCAGCGGCAAAATGTTCATCTTGAATAGCTTTATCAAGAGAACCAAATTTGAAAAATTTTGGCCAATTTCAAATTTGAATTTATTCAGATTTGAATTCAAACTTCAACTGGCCATATCTCCTAAACCGTAGCTCTGATTCATGTGATTCTTTTTGCACCGTTTCCATTTGGTTTTCCGAGTATTTTGTGTTGCATGTTATTGCTCCCTGGAATGATTGCTTATGTATGTTATTTTACTTTGACGATAGACTGTCCGGAGTGCGAAGCCGAGTACTATCGATCTCTAGAATTCAACTACCAGTATCAAGGCAAGTTCACATTTGACCATTCTTCCAATTACCTATGTTTTATATTATGCACTTAGTCCTTTTGTGGTAGGATTGCATGGTAGGATTTATTGTTGCCAGATGGCTATGATGTTACCTAGTACTTCATTTGAGGTAGGTCTGATCTATACATCCTTGTCACCGTCATGTAAGTTTATTATTGCCTCGCTAAATGTAGACGTGGTTTGGGAAGCGAACATGGTGAGACATGAGTGACAAAGTACTAATCAGGACCAAGACTTGTAAATGAACTACCTGGGCGGTATTTGGTTTGAATGGTGGCGAAGTACAGTGGGAGCATGCATGGTTAATCCATGGAGGTGCACCACTAGTGGTCGGCCGCCCAGGCTCAAAGAGATCAATCGTATTCTCATGTCTAGAAGCTTACGTGTGCAGCCACAAGCCAATATGGGCTCTGGCTTAGTTGAGTAGTTAGTGTGACCCCTTCCGGGATGGGCTAGCAGATGTAGAATGAGTAGGTGTACTGGCCTACCCGTGGGTTAAGGGGAAATACTTTTGAAAGACTATGTCTCGGTCATCCTGTTCTCAAACACCAGGCAGTGCGAGAATTTCAAGGGAGGCGGTCGAGTCTTGTGGGGAAAAGTGCGCAAACCTCTACAGAGTGTTAAAAACCTAATCGATTAGCCGTGTCCCCGGTTATTGACAACTTGAGCATCTAGTAGTGGAAATGCTGGGAGATCTCATCACTCTTAATTAAACAGTTGGGTTTTAAATGAAACTTTGGGAATGGATTAAGTTGGGTTTACCAACTCGTCCTATGTTATACTGTAGTGGTAGAATAATATCTTTTATTCTAGGGAAAAACTAGCTTTATGCAAAAACTAAACTTAGAGCTTTCCACCAGCCAAATTGCATGTGCAATAGGTTCATTATTCTTATGATGTGACTTGCCAGTACATTCAATGTACTGACCTACAGGGCTGCAACGTCTTATGTTGCAGGAATTTTCTACGATGAGTAAGAGTTACGTTGTAGGGTTACGGTCTACACTCAACTTGCCGTTGGCGTTGATGGACTCCACACCCTTATGTTTGTTTCCACTGAGACTTATGAGGTAGATATCAGTTTTACATTATTTATACATGTGATTGCACTTTGATATATACATTGATGTACTGTGTGTGCCAGCATACCGATCCAGGGATGGCACGGATACACAGAGGCTTGACCGACTGAGGTCGGGTCGCTATAGAGATGGTAGCAGAGCACATGTTGACTGTAGGACGTGACCCTAGAAACTGGAAAGCCCTTAGGAAATGATTTCTCTTAAACTTTATTTTCAAAAAGGTCCTTTACCTCTCTTCTTTTCTGAGCTTTATCAAGTCTTTCCTTTTACCTCAAATAGTTAGACAATACCCCGTTCCCTTTGGACCACACGGAGGATGAACTGAAGCCACTCCGAGAACGACAAGATATCTGACTTCACCATACACTAGAAGAACTGAAGCTACAACTATCGAATCCTCTGAAGAATTGAAGAATTTGAAGACACTGACATATTCCAAGATTTATATGAACTTTAGAGGACCAAACCCCTGTTGTATACTCACGTTAGATGTGAGTGAGCTGTCATTGTTTGATGTTTTTCCTGACAGCCACAAGTAAAACTTATTTTCAAAACTATATTGTGTGTATTGTGTGTATCTCTCTATTCCTCTCTCTTATCTCATCCCCAAAACCCTTGGACCCATTAGATGATGAATGAAGATGGCCTTGTATTCTCTGAACCGATTACTCAGTTGGAGGCAGAGCTATGGATTCAAAACATGGAGAATCACTTCAGGAGCAATTTCGTTGCAAGGAAGAATGAGGTTCAATACGCTCTTCAGTACTTTACAAAAAGTGCTGCAACCTGGTGGAAAATGCATCAAGCCATACAAGGATGTAATGGAGCAAAAACTTGGGAGGAATTGAAGAAGACTCTGTTGGGATCCCATCTTATCTGGAAGCACGACGATAACCCGATGAATAAACCTTGTGCCTGCAAGATATGTGGAGAGATAGGACATACCCATGAGGAACACAAGGATGGATGCCCTCATTGTGAAGCAAATCACCGAGTTAAAGAATGCCCAACTAGGCAGGTTACTTGTTTCTTGTGTGAAGGAATTACGCACTACCCTGCCTAGTGTCATATTTACCCCAAGGTACGAGAAATTTCCAAGCAGCAGATGGAAGCAGTGAAAGAAGCCCTCAGGGAAAGTTTAAGAAAACCGGTGATGACAGAAGATGTTGACGGCCCTGATGGAGAAATCCTAAACCGATTTTACTCCAATGCTTGCTATTCATGTGGAGAAGAAGGACATTTTTCACAATATTGCATGAAGGAAAACCAAGAGTATCTGGGAGACTTCCTGATAGAAGAAGTGGAGTTTGATCCACATGAGATAGAAGAATTGATCGGAACGAAGAAGTCCAGGAAGAGAAAGAGCATGTATCCCCAGAATAACCCGATTTCTGCAGAAAAGGACCTGAGTTAAATCACTTGTTACAAGTGCAAGGATTTAGGTCATTACGCTAGCAAATGCCCAGCAAGGAAGCCAAGAACCCAAGGAGCCAAGATAACCACCAAGAAGCCCCTGGATTTGTCTGAAGTCATTTGTTTATGCTGCAAGGGAGTAGGACATTTTGCCAGAGAATGTTCAGACCCGAGGAGAGCTTGAGCAGAGTAGTTGAGATCTTGATATTGGAATAAAGCATGTAATAAAGTTGGAATGCACTTTTATTTTCGTTGGGGGTGTTGAGTTGAGTTATGAAATGGGAATTGTAATAGTTCGTGAAGCAGTAAAAGTTGAGGTGTTTGGAATCTCATATGAAATATTATGAGTTGTTCGTTGATTGTGAGTGCCTCTCTCACTATGTCACCCAGACTTAAACCTTGAACCCATGGACAAGCTGACCCCAAACCTTTCCCCAAAAATAACCACATTTCACCCAAGGAAATACATACAGTATCCTGAGTACCCCTTCTATCTTATGCCTGCAGATGACAACCCTTTACGAGTCTTTTCTGAAGGGCCCGGAAACGATCATGACCCTGACCAGTGATTAGGATTACCCGAAGATCTTGAAGGACATGATGAAGCATATTCAACTTGAAGGAGATGCAGTTTACAAGGGTTATCCTTTCATGGAGAAGGGAGTTGAACTCTGGTATGTGGAGGTACACCTCCACTGTGTGAAGGGAGTTTGCCCAAATACTATGGGGCAATACTTTTTCATTTCTCGAGTACCATTAGCAACATTCTTCGACTCTGTTCGTGAAGCTGCTATGGAAGCCATACGTCAGATTGGATAAATACTAGAAGCAAGACTCCGTCACACTCAGGAATACCTGAGGGAGGTGCATGCAGAGATGATGGAGATGAAGCTAATGGCCACCACGATGAAGCAAAACATCGATGATTTGAAGGATCACATCGCACAATTCTAGTGGGACTAAAGTATCTTCAAGAAGGACAAATGAATAAAGATGGAAGTAATGGTTGACCATACCAAACTATGTGGGTGGCAGCTTTTGTAATAGAGTACTTTTGAAATTTGCGTTTCGAGTAGTGGTTAAGGATGTAATAAAGGATTTGATATGAAGAGAATTATGGATGAACCAGTGCATTTTTTGGCGATACTTGTTTGAACACTAGACCAGTGGAAAGGAAAATGTATTTCATAGAGTGGAGTTTGGACAAATGAGTTGGAGTTTGGTTTTAGTTATGATGGTTACCCCAAGAGTATGAGGTAATGAAGTACTATTGGATTTAAAGGAGATATAATGTTGGAATATGGAACAATAGTAACTCCAAGGATGAGTTAAAGATATACAAGTGTTGAAGTGGGCCCATAACCCACAGGACCCAGGATTTGATAAGGAAACAAGCACAATCTTGTTGAAGAAAATAATTCTAAAGGAAGCTGTGATTCCATCAGCAGATGTTCCATAGGAGGTTACTAAACCCGAGAGTTGTGAAGAAACGATAGAGGTTTTGTTTGGCTTGCAGGACAAATGGATTTACCTGAACCCAGTTCGTGGAGAAGAGAAGTCCTGCAATGCTTGTGAGGATGCCCAAGTGTTAGAATACGTGATTCACTATCTGCGTATGTGGTAATGATTCAAGTATGGGATGGATTGGCCCCCATACCGAAGACTTCTATCATGAGCTATCATATGTTGATGGAAAATCAGAGAGCCTTAAAACCCTAGAAGAGTGTCAACCCGACAAGCCAAAAACCTTAGAATGGCAGGATGATGGAAACCCTGTACAGGCACCTATTGCCAATCATAGGTTATACAGTGAGATTCAACCCAGACCCATTTCCTGCAGGAGAAACCAAAAATGGTCGACCACCATGAGGTTTTCGATAGTTGTTTAGCATTGGCACCAGACCTGTCAAGTCACATAAGGATCATATTTTGATACAAGGACTCCTGATTTTGAGGAAAAGGCCATGCCCTTACCGGAAGAGCAAAAGTGAAGGATTTATCTCGGAGAATATGAGAAGACCGGCACCGTCAACACAAAGGACGGAGTACATGACTTTTGTTGGAACCGTAACCATGATTCTAAGGGTGGTAGCACCCCAGACCTTGTGATGATCAATGGATTTTCAAGAAGATCCCCAAACCTAACCTTCTTTCTAGCCTCTCCGAATCTCAAGGATGAGATTCATTTTAAGGGTGGTAGTTTGTAACATCCCAAAATTCTAAATTTTGGAATGTTATATTAAATAAATTATTATGATTGTTTGTTTGATTGTTGTGTGATTGATTATGTGAAATTGAGTGAAAATTGAAGACTTTTTGAAAGTTGAATGAGAGGGAATAAAAGGACTTTCCCAAAACCTTCATCTCGCATTTTGATCTCCATGAATTCAAATTCATTCATCACAAAACCCTAGAGTGAAGATAATATGACTTCTTCCATTTAACGAAATGAAAAGGGGTTTTGAAGTTGATTTGAATTCCATTTGAACAATAGTCCAACTCAGAAACTCTATGCCACTCAAGGATTTTCATGAGAGAAGATAATAGGACTTCTTCAAAATATATGAAATAGAGTGGGAAGTGATGAGGAGCACTTTTGAATTTCATTTGGTTCATTTTTGGAAAGTTTTCCGTTTTGAGTTTTCAAACATTTCCATTCATTCAAATAAATAAAGAGAGAAGGAAATATGACTCCTTCAATTATCAGAAAGAAAATGGAAATGGATTATGAAACCAATAGATGATTATTTAAAATAATATTTGAAACCATTTGCATCTCATGATTTATGGTATTTTGGAGTTTTCTTGAATGTTCAAATATTATTTTCCACTCAAGAAAACTGAAGGAGAGGGGATAAGATGACTTCCTTAAAGTATAAAAGAGGTGGGAATTTCATTTGAATATTATTTGGAGTTTCTAGAACTTATTTGGTATTTATTCAATTTGCAAAAAGTGCATTAAATGCATTAGGAAAATATTTTCAAATTCTTCTATGCTTGATTAAATGTTCACTGTGTTACAGATATTCAGAGATAATTTTAGAAATTATCGTGGTATTTTTTTAGGATTTTGTTTGGTTTCGTTTGGCCTCAGAAAGTTTTTGTAAAAAAAACAACACACGCACACCCGCGCGCAGGCCCAGCCAGCCATGCACTTCAGCCCGCGGCCTGCTCCCAACGCCCGAAGGCCACCGCTCGCTCGCCTGACCCGCCTCTCTCTCTCTCTCTCACTCGCATGCAGCTCTCGCTGCCAGGAGGGCCCACCCCCGTCGTCCCCAACCTCCCATCTCTCACGCTCGGGATAGAGCACGAGCCCGCCGCCCGCAACCACCGCACCTCGCCTTCGGGGATAAGGCTTATCCCGCCACCCTGAGCACCCCTCTCCGCGCCTATAAAAGCCTCGGAGCCCCCTCTCTCCATCCTGCCCACTTGCTCGTCCTCTCGCCACTCCTATCTGTCGCCATCATCGAGTGCATCTCGTCGGAGCCGAGCTCCTCACCGGACGAATTCATCACCGGTAACTTTTTTGATCCATATCTCCGTGCTCATCCGGACCCCCGTGCTCCTCCGCGTCGTTGTGACGTTTTTCTTGCCGCCTAGGTCGCCCGGAGAAGCCGCCCCAACGACGCGTGCCCCCGCCGGAGCACGGAGCTCCATCGTCCTCGCACCACCCATCCGGACGCCCCAAGGATCCTCGCCACCACCATCGCGACGCCCGTGCCACGCCTCACCCCCTCCGTCCACTTCACCGCTGTCGAAGCCCGCCGGAACCGCCGCCCCGTCGATGCCGACATGCTGGCCAAAGTCGGCGCCGCCGCAGTTGCCCTCTGTGAGCCGCCCCGCCTCCTCATTCTTTTCAAAGACTAGGTCTTTTTTTTGAACCGTTACACGAAAAACAAAACCGCCGGTTTTATTTTTAAACCGGTCGGTTCACTTAATTAGTTTAGCCGCGGTTAACCCTGGTTTTTATTTTAAAAACCACTGGTCGGTTTTTGTTAGTTAGCCGCGCGTTAGCATTTTTATTAAATACCGGTCGTTCGCCGTATAGCTTCTATAGCGAACGCTGCTCAGCCAGTCACGAGCCGCCACGTGGCCATGGGCCTGTTTGCAGTTATTTCTTTTCTGTTTAGTCCCTGAGTTTTCAGATTAGTCCCTGAACTTCGAATGGTTGTATCTTTTTAACCGTAACTCCAAATTCGACGAAACCAGCGGCAGAATGTTCATCTTGAATAGCTTTATCCAGAGAACCAACTTTGAAAACTTTTGGCCAATTTCAAATTTGAATTTATTGAGATTTGAATTCAAACTTCAACTGGCCATATCTCCTAAACCGTAGCTCTGATTCATGTGATTCTTTTTGCACCGTGTCACTGTAGCCAAACCCTATCACCTAGACCTTTCTCAAAATATTTTCACACACCTAGAATCTGTCCATGATATTTTTATTACTATGCCAAGTATGCACGATAGATCACATCATGGTTTTGCACCTTATGTCACTTATTGTTAGCACCTAGAATTATTTGCATGCAAGTTATGTGTGTTGGGTTTCCATTTGGTTTTCCGAGTCTTTTGTGTTGCATGTTATTGCTCTCTAGAATGATTGCTTATGTATGTTATTTTACTTTGACGATAGACTGTCCGGAGTGCGAAGCCGAGTACTATCGATCTCTAGAATTCAACTACCAGTATCAAGGCAAGTTCACATTTGACCATTCTTCCAATTACCTATGTTTTATATTATGCACTTAGTCCTTTTGTGGTAGGATTGCATGGTAGGATTTATTGTTGCCAGATGGCTATGTCGTTACCGAGTACTTCATTTGAGGTAGGTCTGATCTATACATCCTTGTCACAGTCATGTAAGTTTATTATTGCCTCGCTCAATGTAGACGTGGTTTGGGAAGCGAACATGGTGAGACATGAGTGACAAAGTACTAATCAGGACCAAGACTTGTAAATGAACTACCTGGGCGGTATTTGGTTTGAATGGTGGTGAAGTACAGTGGGAGCATGCATGGTTAATCCATGGAGGTGCACCACTAGTGGTCGGCCGCCCATGCTCAAAGAGATCAATCGTATTCTCATGTCTAGAAGCTTACGTGTGCACCCACAAGCCAATAGGGCTCTGGCTTAGTTGAGTAGTTAGTGTGACCCCTTCCGGGATGGGCTAGCAGATGTAGAATGAGTAGGTGTACCGGCCTATCCGTGGGTTAAGGGGAAATACTTTCGAAAGACTATGTCTCGGTCATCCTGTTCTCAAACACCAGGCAGTGCGAGAATTTCAAGGGAGGCGGTCGAGTCTTGTGGGGAAAAGTGCGCAAACCTCTACAGAGTGTTAAAAACCTAATCGATTAGCCGTGTCCCCGGTTATTGACAACTTGAGCATCTAGTAGTGGAAATGCTGGGAGATCTCATCACTCTTAATTAAACAGTTGGGTTTTAAATGAAACTTTGGGAATGGATTAAGTTGGGTTTACCAACTCGTCCTATGCTATACTGTAGTGGTAGAATAATATCTTTTATTCTAGGGAAAAACTAGCTTTATGCAAAAACTAAACTTAGAGCTTTCCACCAGCCAAATTGCATGTACAATAGGTTCATTATACTTATGATGTGACTTGCTAGTACATTCAATGTACGGACCTACAGGGCTGCAACGTCTTATGTTGCAGGAATTTTCTATGATGAGTAAGAGTTACGTTGTAGGGTTACAGTTTACACTCAACTTGCCGTTGGCGTTGATGGGCTCCACACCCTTATGTTTGTTTCCGCTGAGACTTATGAGGTAGATATCAGTTTTACATTATTTATACATGTGATTGCACTTTGATATATACATTGATGTACTGTGTGTGCCAGCATACCGATCCAGGGATGGCACGGATACACAGAGGCTTGACCGATTGAGGTCGGCTCGCTACATCAATCAAAGTCCATACTTTGTTCTCATACATGGACCCCATCTCAGATTTCATGGCCTCAAGCCATTTCGCGGAATCTGGGCTCATCATCGCTTCCTCATAGTTCGTAGGTTCGTCATGGTCTAGTAACATGACTTCTAGAAAGGATTACCGTACCACTCTGGTCCGGACCATACTCTGGTTGTCCTACGAGGTTCGGTAGTACTTGATCTGAAGTTTCATGATCATCATCATTAGCTTCCTCACTAATTGGTGTAGATATCACTAGAACTGATTTCTGTGATGAACTACTTTCCAATTCGGGAGAAGGTACAATTACCTCATCAAGTTCTACGTTCCTCCCACTCACTTCTTTCGAGAGAAACTTCTTCTCTAGAAAGGATCCACTCTTTAGCAACAAAGATATTGCCTTTCGGATCTGTGATAGAAGGTGTACCCAACAGTTTCTTTTGGGTATCCTATGAAGACGCACTTTTCCGATTTAGGTTTGTGCTTATCAGGCTGAAACTTTTTCACATAAGCATCACAACCCCAAACTTTAAGAAACGACAACTTAGGTTTCTTGCTAAACCACAGTTCATACGTTGTCATCTCAACGGATTTAGATAGTGCCCTTTTAACGTGGATGTAGTTGTCTCTAATGCATAACCCCAAAACGATAGTGGTAAATCGATAAGAGACATCATAGATTGCACTATATCCAATAAAGTACGGTTATGATGTTCGGACACACCATTGTGCTGTGGTGTTCTAGGTGGCATGAATTTTGTGAAACTATTCCACATTGTTTTAATTGAAGACCAAACTCGTAACTCAAATATTTGTCTTCGCGATTAGATCATACAAACTTTATTTTCTTTTCACGATGATTTTCCACTTCACTCTGAAATTCTTTGAACTTTTCAAATGTTTCAGACTTATGTTTCATCAAGTAGATATACCCATATCTGCTTAAATCATCTGTGAAGGTCAGAACAAAATGATACCCACCACGAGCCTCAACACTTATCGGATCGCATACATCAGTATGTATTATTTCCAATAAGTCAGTTGCTTGCTCCATTGTTCCGGAGAACGGAGTCTTAGTCATCTTGCCTATGAGGCATGGATGCAAGCATCAACTGATTCATAATCAAGTGATTCCAAAAGCCCATCAGCATGGATTTTCTTATGCGCTTTACACCAATATGACCTAAATGGCAGTGCCACAAATAAGTTGCACTATCATTATTAACTTTGCATCTTTTGGCTTCAATATTATGAATATATGTATCACTACGATCAAGATTCAATAAACCATTCACCTTGGGTGTATGACCATTGAAGGTTTTATTCATGCAGACAGAACAACAATATTTCTCTGACTTTAAATGAATAAGTGTATTGCAATAAGCATGATCAAATCATATTCATGCTTAACGCAAACACCAAATAACATTTATTTAGGTTTAACACTAATCCCGAAAGTATAGGGATTGTGCGATGATGATCATATCAATGTTGGAACCACTTCCAACACACATCGTCACTTCACCCTTAACTAGTCTCTGTTCATTCTGCAACTCCCGTTTCGAGTTACTAATCTCAGCAACTGAACTAGTATCAAATACTGAGGGGTTTCTATAAACACTAGTAAAGTACACATCAATAACATGTATATGAAATATACCTTTGTTCACTTTGCCATCCTTCTTATCCGCAAATACTTGGGGCGGTTCCGCTTCTAGTGACCAGTCCCTTTGCAGTAGAAGCACTTAGTCTCAGGTTTAGGTCTAGACTTGGGCTTCTTCACTTGAGCAGCAACTTGCTTGCCATTCTTCTTGAAGTGCCCCATCTTCCCTTTGCCCTTTTCCTGAAACTAGTGGTCTTCTCAACCATCAACACTTGATGCTTTTTCTTGATTTCTACCTTCGGCGATTTCTACATCACGAAGAGCTTGGGAATCGTTTTCGTTATCCCTTGCATATTATAGTTCATCACTAAGTTCTAGTAACTTAGTCATAGTGACTACAGAACTTTGTCAATTACTATCTTATCTGGAAAATTAACTCCCACTTGATTCAAGCAATTGCAGTACCCAGACAATCTGAGAACATGCTCACTAGTTGAGCTATTCTCCTCCATCTTTGTAGGCAAAGTACTGTTAGAGGTCTCCTACCTCTCAACACAGGCATGAGTATGAAATACTAATTTCAACTCTTGGAACATCTTATATGTTTGTGGCATTCAAAACATTTTTGAAGTCCCAGTTCTAAGCCGTAAAGCATGGTGCACTAAACTATCAAGTAGTCATCATACCGAGCTTTGCCAAATGTTCATAACGTCTTCATATGCTCCTGCAATAGGTCCGTCACCTAGCGGTGCATCAAGGACATAATTATTCTGTGCAGCAATGAGGATAATCCTCAGATCACGGATCCAATTCGCATCATTGCTACTAACATCTTTTAATTTATCTTTCTATAGGAACATATCAAAAATAAACGGGGAATCTATGTGCGAGCTATTAATCTACAACATACATATGCAAATACTATCAGGACTAAGTTCATGATAATTTAAGTTCAATTAATCATATTACTTAAGAACTCCCACTTAGATAGGCATCCCTCTAGTCATCTAAATGATCACGTGATCCAAATCAACTAAACCATGTACGATCATCACGTGAGATGGAGTAGTTTTCAATGGTGAACATCACTATGTTCATCATATCTACTATATGATTCACGCTCGACCTTTCGGTCTTAGTGTTCCGAGGCCATATCTGCATATGCTAGGCTCGTCAAGTTTAACCCGAGTATTTTTGCGCGTGCAAAACTATCTTACACCCGTTGTAGATGAACGTTGAGCTTATCACACCCGATCATCACGTGGTGTCTCGGCACGGCGAACTTTGGCAACGGTGCATACTCAGGGAGAACACTTTTACCTTGAAATTTAGTGAGATATCATCTTATAAAGCTACCGCCGAACTAAGCAAAATAAGATGTATAAAAGATAAACATCACATGCAACCAAAAATATGTGACATGATATGGCCATCATCATCTTGTGCCTTTGATCTCTCCAGAGTACTGTCATGATCTCCATTGTTACCGGCATGACACCATGATCTCCATCATCTTGATCTTTTATCAACGTGTCGTCATATGGTCGTCTCACCAGCTATTGCTTTTGCAACTATTGCTATCACATAGCGATAAAGTAAAGCAATTACATGGCACTTGCATCTTATGCAATAAAGAGACAACAATAAGGCTCCTGCCAGTTGTCGATAAGTTCAACAAAACATGATCATTTCATACAACAATTTGTATCTCATCATGTCTTGACCATATCACATCACAACATGCCCTGCAAAGACAAGTTAGACGTCCTCTATTTTGTTGTTGCAAGTTTTACGTGGCTGCTACGGGCTAAGCAAGAACCATTCTTACCTACGCATCAAAACCACAATGATATTTCATCAAGTTAGTGGTGTTTTAACCTTCAACAAGGACCGGGCGTAGTCACACTCGGTTCAACTAAAGTTGGAGAAACTGACACCCCCTAGCCACTTGTGTGCAAAACACGTCGGTAAAACCAGTCTCGCAT
This sequence comes from Triticum dicoccoides, assembly GCF_002162155.2. Taxonomy (NCBI): domain Eukaryota; kingdom Viridiplantae; phylum Streptophyta; class Magnoliopsida; order Poales; family Poaceae; genus Triticum; species Triticum dicoccoides. Next base: position 272,801,244 of record NC_041390.1, on the reverse strand, counting down.
AAGCGTACGTGTAATGTTGGTCCGGGCCGCTTCATCCAACAATACCACCGAACCAAAGTATGACATGTTGGTAAGCAGTATGACTTGTATCGCCCACAACTCACTTGTGTTCTACTCGTGCATATAACATCTACGCATAAACCTGGCTTAGATGCCACTGCTGGGGAACATAGTAATTTCAAAAAAATTCCTACGCACACGCAAGATCATGGTGATGCATAGCAACGAGAGGGGAGAGTGTTGTCCACATACCCTCGTAGGCCGTAAGCGGAAGCATTATGAGAACGCGGTCAATGTAGTCGTACGTCTTCACGATCCGACCGATCCAAGTACCGAACGTACGGCACCTCCGAGTTCAGCACACGTTTAGCTCGATGACGTCCCATGAACTCCGACCCAGCAGAGCTTCACGGGAGAGTTCCGTCAGCACGACGGCGTGATGACGGTGATGATGTTGCTACCGACGCAGGGCTTCTCCTAAGCACCGCTACGATATGATTGAGGTGGTTTATGGTGGAGGGGGGCACCGCACACGGCTAAGGGATCAATGATCAACCTGTGTGTTCTAGGGTGCCCCCTGCCCCCGTATATAAAGGACCAGGAGGGAGGCCGGCCGGCCCTCCTAGGGCGCGCCAGGAGGAGGAGTCCTCCTCCTAGTAGGAGTAGGACTCCCCTTTCCTACTCCTACTAGGAGGAGGAAAGGAAGGGGGAAGGGGAGAAGGAAGGAGAGGGAGGAAAGGACGAAAGGGGGGGTCGCCCCCCTAGTCCAATTCGGTTTGGATTAGGGGGGCCGCGCGCCCTACCTCCACTCTTCCACCATTTGTCCCATGAGGCCCAATACTTTTTCCCCGTATTCCTGTAACTCCCCGGTACTCCAAAAAAATACCTGAATCACTCAGAACCTTTCCGATGTCCGAATATTGTCGTCCAATATATCGATCTTTACGTCTCGACCATTTTGAGACTCCTCTTCAGGTCCCCGATCTCATTCGAGACTGCGAACTACCTTCGGTACATCAAATCACATAAACTCATAATACTGATCATCACTGAACGTTAAGCGTGCGGACCCTACGGGTTCGAGAACTATGTAGACATGACCAAGGCACATCTCCGGTCAATAACCAATAGCAGAACCTGGATTTTCATATTGGCTCCTACATATTCTACGAAGATCTTTATCGGTCAAACCGCATAACAACATACTTTGTTCCCTTTGTCATCGGTATTTTACTTGCCCGAGATTCGATCGTCGGTATCTCAATACCTAGTTCAATCTCATTGCCGGCAAGTCTCTTTACTCGTTTTGTAATGCATCATCCCGCAACTAAATCATTAGTCACATTGCTTGCAAGGCTGATAGTGATGTGCATTACCGAGAGGGCCCAGAGATACCTCTCCGACAATCAGAGTGACAAATCCTAATCTCGATCTATACCAACTCAACAAGTACCATCGGAGACACCTGTTGAGCACCTTTATAATCACCCAGTTATGTTGTGACGTTTGGTAGCACACAAAGTGTTCCTCCGATATTCGGGAGTTACATAATCTCATAGTCAGAGGAAGATGTATAAGTCATGAAGAAAGCAGTAGCAACAAACCAAACGATCATCGTGCTAAGCTAACGGAATGGGTCAAGTCAATCACATCATTCTCTAATGATGTGATCTCGTTAATCAAATGACAACTCATGTCTATGGCAAGGAAACTTAACCATCTTTGATTCAACGAGCTAGTCAAGTAGAGGCATACTAGTGACACTCAGTTTGTCTATGTATTCACACATGTACTAAGTTTCTGGTTAATACAATTCTAGCATGAATAATAAATATTTATCATGATATAAGGAAATAAATAACAGCTTTATTATTGCCTCTAGGGCATATTTCCTTCATCTACAATATTCTCCAAAGTTGATTAGCATAGTGGATACCATCAAATTCGTATGAAATTGGGAGATGAATGGAAAACAGCATTTAAAACTAAGTTTGGATTATATGAGTGGTTAGTCATGCCTTTTGGGTTAACTAATGCACCTAGTACTTTCATGAGATTAATGAACGAAGTTTTACGTGCTTTCATTGGACGATTTGTGGTAGTTTATTTTGATGACATATTAATTTATAGCAAATCTTTGGAGGAACATTTGGAACATTTACGTGTTGTTTTTATTGCTCTACGTGATGCACATTTGTTTGGTAAGCTTGGGAAGTGCACCTTTTGCACCGACCGAGTATCTTTTCTTGGCTATGTTGTTACTCCACAGGGAATTGAAGTTGATAAAGCCAAGATTGAATCTATTGAGAGTTGGCCGCAACCCAAAATGGTCACACAAGTGAGGAGTTTCCTTGGCCTCGCTAGTTTCTATAGGCGTTTTGTGCAAGATTTCAGCACCATTGCTGCACCTCTCAACGAGCTTACAAAGAAGGATGTGCCTTTTGTTTGGGTTACCGCACAGGAAGAAGCCTTCATGGTATTGAAAGATAAGTTGACACATGCTCCTTTACTCCAACTTCCTGATTTTAATAAGACATTTGAGCTTGAATGTGATGCTACTGGAATTGGATTAGGAGGTGTGTTATTACAAGATGGCAAACCTGTTGTATACTTTTCTAAAAAATTGAGTGGGCCTAGTCTGAATTATTCTACTTATGATAAAGAATTATATGCTCTTGTTCGGACTTTAGAGACATGGCAACATTATTTATGGCCCAAAGAATTTGTTATACATTCTGATCATGAATCTTTGAAACATATTAAAAGTCCAGCTAAACTGAATCGTAGACATGCTAAATGGGTTGAATTCATTGAGACTTTCCCTTATGTTATTAAACACAAGAAGGGTAAAGAAAATGTTATTGCTCATGCATTGTCTCGTTGCTATACTATGCTTTCACAACTTGACTTCAAAATATTTGGTTTGGAGACCATCAAAGATCAATATGTGCATGATGCTGATTTTAAAGATGTAATGCAGAGTTGTAAAGAAGGAAGAACATGGGACAAGTTCATCATTAATGATGGATTTGTGTTCCGTGCTAACAAGCTATCAATTCCAGATAGCTCCGTTCGTCTCTTGTTGTTGCAGGAGGCACATGGAGGAGGACTAATGTGACACTTTGGCATGAAGAAGATGGAGGACGCACTTTCTACACATTTATTTTGTCCAAAGATGAGACGGGATGTTGAGTGTTTTGTTGCTCGCTGCACTACATGTCAATAAGCTAAGTCACGACTCAATCCTCATAGTTTATATATGCCTTTGCCTCTACCTAGTGTTCCTCGGGAGGATGTATCTATAGATTTTGTTTTAGGTTTACCTCGAACAAAGAAGGGGATGGATAGCATATTTGTTGTCGTGGATAGGTTCTCGAAAATGGCAAACTTTATACCATCTCATAAAAGCGATGATGTTGTTACTGTTGCTGATTTGTTCTTTCGTGAAATTATTCGCCTGCATGGTGTGCCAAATACTATTGTTTCAGATCGTGATACTAAATTTCTTAGCCACTCTTGGAGATGTTTATGGGCTAAGTTGGGGACTAAACTTCTTTTTAGTACTACTTGTCACCCCCAAACTGATGGACAAACTAAAGTAGTCAATAGAACATTGTCTACTATGCTTAGGGTTGTTTTGAAGAATATTAAGAAAATGTGGGAAGAATGCTTGCCTCATATTGAATTTGCTTATAATCGTTCATTGCATTCTACTACTAAGATGTGCCCTTTTGAAATTGTGTATGGTTTCCTACCTCGTGCACCTATTGATTTGTTGCCTCTTCCATCTTCGGAGAAGGTTAATTTTGATGCTAAAGAATGTGTTGAATTGATTTTAAAAATGCATGAGTTAACTAAGGAAAACATTGAGTGTATGAACGCTAAATATAAACTTGTTGGAGATAAGGGTAGAAAACATGTTGTGTTTGCACCTGGAGATCTTGTTTGGTTACATTTGCATAAGGATAGATTTCCTAATTTGCGCAAATCAAAGCTAATGCCACGTGTTGATGGTCCTTTTAAGGTGTTAGAGAAAACAAATGATAATGCATATAAACTTGAGCTGTCTGCAGATTTTGGGGTTAGTCCCACTTTTAACATTGCAGATTTGAAGCCTTATTTGGGAGAGGAAGATGAGCTTTCATCGAGGGCGACTTCATTTCTAGAAGGGGAGGACTATGAGGACATCAATACCATTGTTACACCCACAGCCCATGCTCCTATACATACTGGACCAATTACTAGAGCTCGTGCACGCCAATTGAATTATCAGGTACTTTTGTTTCTTGGTAAAGTTTCTAATGTTCACGAGAATATGATTCTGCCTAAATTGGATACATTTGTTTTGCTTACAAATGAAGGGCCTAGCTTGGACAAGAAAGATGAACCTTGGAGCAAGTTCAAGCATGGAGATGATGGCATGTGCAAGGGGAACAAGAAGGAGTTACAAGTGATGATTCCAGGACTTTGAAGCCACCATAATGAGTGCATGAAGCCTTGGATGAAATATACAAGATGTCACTTCATAAATTTCGTTCAGAGGCTATTCTAGGTGCTGCATCACCTTATTTTTTGGCTGGGCCCATGTAATTTCGAGATACTTGATTATAGGCAGTTTTTAGAGTCCGTATGTGTGAGGAAACAAGAGTTAGGGTTGGTTTCGGACCCCTCCTCCATGGGCCACGAAATTCCCCCTGTCTCCTCCATATATACAGCCCTTAGGGCAGGAAACAGACCTTCGTGATCAGGTTGATCGTGCTCTGGCGTGGTCAATTACCCTTGGAAGTTGGTTTAGCGATTGCTAAGGCGCGACGTCTCGCATGTTCGTAGTCGGATGGCCAAGGTCGACTCCCAATGAAAACGATAGCCACCATCTCATCGAAACATCGGGACACCTTCGCCTCTATCAAGTGGTATCGCATTTCCAGGTTGCTCGGTGAGATTTTACAATTTTTTGAAGTTTAGATCGAGTCTGTTCTTCATACCTACAGTCCAAAAAAAGCCAAAAAATTTAGGGTTAATTCATCATATCCGAACCAGTCTGAGCCTTTGCATAGTTTTTTCAGTATTTTGCTTTGTTGAATTTGCGGTTGCATCGTCGTGTCTAGTTGTTGGTCTAAGAGTCTAGTCTTTTAGAGTTTCAAGTACTGGTCATAAGTTGTCACGCCACCGCCGCCGCACCATCATCATCGTCCCTGCCATCTACCACCACCGCTTATCCGCCACCGATCCGTCTCCATATACCATCACCGATCCGTATCCATATACCACCACCAATCCGTATCCATATACCACCACCGCTGCCATATCCTACCACCATATATCCACCACCAATCTGAGTTCCTTTCATATTAGGTTTGTTTTTTAGATCCGTCTATTTACCGATTCGTGTTTCCTTGCCTGAGTAGGTTTCGGGAAAAAAAGTCTGGAGACCCCCGAGCAGTTTTTAGGCCAAAAATTTTGCAGGCAAAAATATTTTCCTTGTCCTATTTTTAGGCTTTTCGGAGTCTTTTGAGCCATGTGCCATCATAGTGATTTTTTGTCGCATTTTTTCGTCGTCGCTGCCCTGATTTCTGGAAAAAAGATCGTGCCCATCCTGTCAGTTTAACCTGGGAAGAGTTTTGGGACACTCACCATTATAGTGATTTTTCGCAAAAAAAAGAGGAGCGCCAAGAAAACGAGCAAAAAAAATTTCTAGAGTGTGCTTTTCCCTTGTTTACGTGCAGCACCGTGATTTTGTTAGTGTTCTAGGCTCGCGTCTCTAGCGCGGTCTAGCCTAGGACCAGCACAGTACAGTCGTTGAGCATTTATTCAACTTTGCATCTCTGAATTGATTATTGTTAATCTTTTTGCTACCATATTATAAGCCTTCCTAGCTCCACATAAATCTACGTCGTGCGTTTGACTCTCTCTGGTAATCTCTCTATCCAAACTTTGAGAGTTTTGACTACATCGGTTGCCGATCACCGCTTGCTGCTGGGTAAGAACTGGTAAGAATTTGAGATTTGCTTGATGGATTTGTGACACCCACCACCACCACCATTTGTTAGTAGTCTATAGGATCATATTCTTGTGTGTTTCTATTGCTGCTAACCATGGCAGGATCACAAGCCGACGAGACTGGCTGGGAGAACAAGATGAATAAGGAGTTGCATGATAAATTTCAGTAAATGATGAGTGGACAGGTGCAAGATGTGCTAAACAGATTTGAAGAGGACATGGAGAAGATAGATGGCATGGAGAAGACGTTGAAACAAAGCTCGACAACAAGTTTAGTGAATTGCTCACGTGTCTTCCACCACCACCACCGGCTGCACCTAACGCACCTCTACAACAACAACAACAACAACAACAACAACAACAACAACAACAACAACAACAACAACAACAACAACAACAACAACAACAACAACAACAACAACAACAACAACAACAACAACAACAACAACAACAACAACAACAACAACAACAACAACAACGTCGCCTTCCCAATCAAGTGGGACGAGCAAAGCGCGTTCCCATTGACCCTGGGCAAAATTCGGGTGCCGTTGTTGATGCTTCTGTAGCTCCTGCTGCTACTGCAGAGGTGGAGGACCATTACTAGGATGAGGTTGATCAAAATCAGAACTATGTGCAACCATCAGCACCACCACCACTAGGTCGTCCTCAGGTATATCATCGCAACGGTAGGGCTGCACCACCACCTGAGGTACGAGATCATGACCTTTTTCCTAAACTGAAGTAGAATATTCCACCATTTGAGGGTACATATGTTCCTGACATATATCTTACTTGGGAGTTAGAAACTGAACAACATTTTACATGTTTACAATATCTCGAGGAGAGACGTGTTCCTGCTGTTGTTTGTGCTTTCACTAGTTTTGCATGTGTTTGGTGGTCTGAACATTGTAGATTATATCCTATTCCAGCTACTTGGGCTGCTTTGAAAACTGCTATGCGTACTCGTTGGGTTCCACCATATAATCAACGTGAATTACTTCAAAAATTGCAGCGTTTAAGACAAGGAAAAAATTCTGTAGAAGAATATTATCAGGAATTACAAATTGGCATGATTAGATGTGGAATTGTTGAGGAGAATGAAGCTAGGCTTGCACATTTTATGGGTTGATTAAATAGAGAGATTCAGACCATTCTTGAGTATAAGGAGTATAATAATATCACTTGTTTATTCCATCTTGCTTGTAAAGCTGAGCGTGAAGTGTAGGATCGACAGGCATTGGCGCGAACTAAATTTTCTGCAGGTCGATCTTCATCATGGACACCACGTGCATCCTCTACTTCCACTACACCAGCACCTCCATCAGGTGCCACCTCCAGCCGTGATACAAGAAAGCAGGCACAACCACCACTATCTGCCAAGAGCACACCTGTCGGGCCTACGCAGAGCTCTTCTTCTTCCATGGCATCAACAGGGCACACAAGTGATATTATTTGTCGTCGTTGTAAGGGAAGAGGACATTTTGTGAGAGAATGCAAATCTCAGCGCGTGATGATTGCTACTGAGGATGGTGGGTATGAGTCCGCAAGTGACTATGATGAGGAGACTTTGTCTCTTATTACACATGAAGATCACGGTGGAGATGATTCTGATCATGAGACGCAATACATGGCTGCTGAAGATGCTGACAGGTATGAATGTTTAGTTGCTCAACGTGTTTTGAGTGTGAAGGTTACACAAGCTAAGAAAAATCAGAGGCATAATTTGTTCCATACAAAGGGAGTTGTGAAGGAACGTTCTGTTCGCGTCATCATAGATGGAGGGAGCTGCAACAACTTGGCTAGCATGGAGATGGTGGACAAGCTGTCTGTCACCACAAGACCACATCCACATCCTTACTACATCCAATGGTTCAACAATAGCGGCAAGGTTAAGGTAACACGTACTGTTCGTGTGCATTTTAGTATCTCTACATATGCTGATTATGTTGACTATGATGTGGTACCCATGCAAGCATGTTCCTTATTACTTGGTAGACCATGGCAATTTGATAAAAATTATGTACACCATGGTAGAAACAATCAGTATACTCTTGTTTGTAAGGACAAAAATATTAATTTTCTTCCTATGACTCCTGATTCCATTTTGAAAGATGATATTAATAGAGCTAATAAAGCAAAATAGGAGCAAAATAAGAGTGAAAACCATATTGTGGCAAAAGAATTTGAGCAACAAATGAAGCCTAATAATAAACCATCTAGTGTTGCTTCTGAAATTAAATTGAAAAGTGCATGTTTACTTGCCACCAAATCTGATATTGATGATCTAGATTTTAGCAAATCTGTTTTCTATGCTTTTGTGTGCAAAGAGGCATTATTTTCATTCGAGGACGTGCCTTCCTCTTTGCCTCCAGTTGTCACTAACATTTTGAAAGAGTTCACTAACGTCTTTCCACAAAACATGCCACCGGGATTACCACCTATTCGAGGGATTGAGCATCAAATTGACTTAATTCCCGGTGCATCATTACCCAACCGTGCACCATACCATACCAATCCAGAGGAGACGAAGGAGATTATGCGTCAAGTACAAGAGCTGCTCGACAAAGGTTATATACACGAATCCCTTAGTTCTTGTGTTGTTCCTATCATTTTAGTGCCGAAAAATGATGGTACGTCGCGTATGTGCATTGATTGTAGAGGCATTAATAATATTACTATTTGTTATCATCATCCTATTCCTAGGCTAGATGATATGCTTGATGAATTGAGTGGCTCTACAACATTCTCCAAAGTTAATTTGCATAGTGGATACCATCAAATTCGTATGAAATTGGGAGATGAATGGAAAACAACATTTAAAACTAAGTTTGGATTATATGAGTGGTTAGTCATGCCTTTTGGGTTAACTAATGCACCTAGTATTTTCATGAGATTAATGAACAAAGTTTTACGTGATTTCATTGGACGATTTGTGGTAGTTTACTTTCATGACATATTGATTTATAGAAAATCTTTGGAGGAACATTTGGAACATTTACGTGTTGTTTTTATTGCTCTACGTGATGCACGTTTGTTTGGTAACCTTGGAAAGTGCACCTTTTGCATCGATCGAGTATCTTTTCTTGGCTATGTTGTTACTCCACAGGGAATTGAAGTTGATAAAGCCAAGATGGAAGCTATTGAGAGTTGGCCGCAGCCCAAAACAGTCACACAAGTGAGGAGTTTCCTTGGCCTCGCTGGTTTCTATAGGCGTTTTGTGAGAGAGTTCAGCATCATTGCTGCACCTCTCAACGAGCTTACAAAGAAGGATGTGCCTTTTGTTTGGGGTACCGAACAGGAAGAAGCCTTCACGGTATTGAAAGATAAGTTGACACTTGCTCCTCTACTCCAACTTCCTGATTTTAATAAGACTTTTGAGCTTGAATGTGATGCTAGTGGAATTGGATTAGGAGGTGTGTTATTACAAGATGGCAAACCTGTTGCATATTTTTCTGAAAAATTGAGTTGGTCTAGTCTGAATTATTCTACTTATGATAAAGAATTATATGCTCTTGTTCGGACTTCAGAGACATGGCAACATTATTTATGGCCCAAAGAATTTGTTATATATTCTGATCATGAATCTTTGGAACATATTAAAAGTCAAGCTAAACTGAATCACAGACATGCTAAATGGGTTGAATTCATTAAGACTTTCCCTTATGTTATTAAACACAAGAAGGGTAAAGAAAATGTTATTGTTGATGCATTGTCTCATCGCTATACTATGCTTTCACAACTTGACTTCAAAATATTTGGTTTGGAGACCATCAAAGATCAATATGTGCATGATGCTGATTTTAAAGATGTAATGCATAATTGTAAACAAGGAAGAACGTGGAACAAGTTCATCGTTAATGATGGATTTGTTTTTCGTGCTAACAAGCTATGCATTCCAGCTAGCTCCATTCGTCTCTTGTTGTTGCAGGAGGCGCATGGAGGAGGACTAATGGGACACTTTGGCGTGAAGAAGATAGTGGATGTACTTGCTACACATTTCTTTTGGCCAAAGATGAGATGTGATGTTTAGCATTTTGTTGCTCGCTGCACTACATGTCAAAAAGGTAAGTCACGACTCAATCCTCATGGTTTATATATGCCTTTGCCTGTACCGTGAGTTCCTTGGGAGGATATATCTATGGACTTTGTTTTCGTGGGATAGCATATTTGTTGTCGTGGATAGGTTCTCGAAAATGGCACACTTTATACCATGTCATAAAAGCGACGATGATGTTAATGTTGCTGATTTGTTCTTTCGTGAAATTATTCGCTTGCATGGTGTGTCAAATACTATTGTTTCAGATCGCGATACAAAATTTCTTAGCCACTTTTGGAGATTTTTATGGGCTAAGTTGGGGACTAAACTGCTTTTTAGTACTACTTGTCACCCCCAAACTGATGGAGAAACTGAAGTAGTCAATAGAACATTGTCTACTATGATTACGGCTGCTTTGAAGAATAATAAGAAAATGTTGGAAGAATGCTTGCCTCATATTGAATTTGCTAATAATCGTTCATTGCATTCTACTACTAAGATGTGCCCTTTTGAAATTGTGTATGGTTTCCTACCTCGTGCACCTATTGATTTGTTGCCTCTTCCATCTTCGGAGAAGGTTAATTTTGATGTTAAAGAACTTGCTGAATTAATTTTAAAAATGCATGAGTTAACTAAGGAAAACATTGAGCGTATGAATGCTAAATATAAACTTGTTGGAGATAAGGGTAGAAAACATGTTGTGTTTGCACCTGGAGATCTTGTTTGGTTACATTTGCATAAGGATAGATTTCCTAATTTGTGAAAATCAAAGCTAATGCCACGTGCTGATGGTCCTTTTAAGGTGTTAGAGAAAATAAATGATAATGCATATAAACTTGAGCTGTCTGCAGATTTTGGGGTTAGTCCCACTTTTAACATTGCAGATTTGAAGCCTTATTTGGGAGAGGAAGTTGAGCTTTCGTCGAGGACGACTTCATTTCTAGAAGGGGAGGATGATGAGGACATCAATACCACTGTTACACCCACAGCCCCTGCTGCTATACATACTGACCAATTACTAGAGCTCGCGCACGCCAACTGAATTATCAGGTACTTTCGTTTCTTGGTAACGATTCTAATGTTCATGAGAATATGATGCTGCCTAAATTGGATACGTTTGTTTTGCTTACAAATGAAGGGCCTAGCTTGGACAAAAAAGATGAACCTTGGATCAAGTTCAAGCATGGAGATGATGGCATGCGCAAGGGGAACAAGAACGGAGTTACAAGTGATGATTCCAGGACTTAGAAGCCACCATAATGAGTGCATGAAGCCTTGGACGAAATATACAATATGCCACTTCATAAATTTCGTCCAGAGGCTATTCTAGGTGCTGCGTCACCTTATTTTTGAGCCAGACCCATGTAATTTCAAAATACTTGATTATAGGCAGTTTTTAGAGTCCGTGTGTGTGGGGAAACAAGAGTTAGGTTTGTTTTCGGACCCCTCCTCCAAGGGCCATGAAATTCCCCCTCTCTCCTCGATATATACAGCCCTTAGGGCGTCGTTTAGACTTTGGGTTTTGTTTAGATTAAAGTTCACCATAGCTGCAACTTCGCGTACTTCGTTTGTGTTCAACGACCAGACAAAGGCGTCGCAGAACCCCACCTTGATCAATAAAGCTTTCCTCTTATATTCGCAATATCCAGATTTCAATCTCAGTTTCTTGCTTGTTCTTTGTTTGCCTGTAGGAAACAGACCTTCATGGTCAGGTTGATCATGCTCCGGCATGGCAATAACCCTCAGAAGTTGGTTTAGTGATTGCTAAGGCGTGACATCTCACACGTTCGTAGTCAGATCGCCAAGGTCGACTCCCACTGAAAACGATAGCCACCATCTCATCGAAACATCGGGACACCTTCGCCTCTATCACTTCATATCTCAAAACAATCATCAAGTATCAAACTTCTCATAGTATTCAATGCACTTTATATGAAAGTTTTTATTATACCCATCATGGATGCCTATCATATTAGGACTAGATTCATAACCAAAGCAAAATACCATGCTGTTCTAAAGACTCTCCAAATAATATAAGTGAAGCAGGAGAGTTCATCTATTTGTTCAAAATAAAACCACCACCGTGCTCTAAAAGATATAAGTGAAGCACTAGAGCAAACGACAAACTACTCCGGAAGATATAAGTGAGGATCAATGAGTAGTTGAATAATTAAGCAACTATGTGAAGACTCTCTAACATTTAAGAATTTTAGATCTTGGTATTTTATTCAAACAGCAAGCAAAACAAAATAAAATAAAATGATGCTCCAAGCAAAACACATATCATGTGGTGAATAAAAAAATAGCACCAAGTAAAGTTACCGATGAATGACGACGAAAGAGGGCATGCCATATGGGGCATCCCCAAGCTTAGGCTCTTGGTTGTCCTTGAATATTACCTTGGGGTTCCTTGGGAATCCCCAAGCTTAGGCTCTTGCCACTCCTTATTCCATAGTCCATCGAATCTTTACCCAAAACATGAAAACTCCACAACACAAAAACTTAAAAGAAAACTCGTAAGCCCCGTTAGTATAAGAAAATAAATCACCAGTTAGGTACTGTTTTAAACTCATTCTAAATTCATATTGGTGTAATATCTACTGTATTCCAACTTCTATATGGTTCATACCCTCCGATACTACTCATAGATTCATCAAAATAAGCAAACAACACAATAAAAACAGAATCTGTCAAAAACAGAACAGTCTGTAGCAATCTGTATCAAATGTATACTTCTGTAACCCCAAAAATTCTGAAATAAATTTTTGGACGTGAGTAATTTGTCTGTTAATTATCTGCAAAAAAGAATCAACTTAAACACGCTCTCCAGTAAAAAAATGGCAGCTAATCTCATGAGCGCAAAAGTTTCTGTTTTTTACAGCAAGATCGCAAAGACTTCACCCAAGTCTTCCCAGAGGTTCTACTTGGCACAAACACTACTTAAAACATAAAAACACAATCATAACAGAGGATAGATGAATTATTTATTACTAAACAGGAACACAAAGCAAAGAGCAAAAATAAAATCGGGTTGCCTCCCAACAAGCGCTATCGTTTAACGCCCCTAGCTAGGCATGATGATTTCAATGATGCTCGCATAAAAGATAAGAATTGAAACATAAAAAGAGCATCATGAAGAATATGACAAACACATTTAAGCCTAACCCACTTCCTATGCATATGGATTTTGTGAGCAAACAACTTATGGGGACAATAATCAACTAGCATAGGAAGGCAAAACAAGCATAGCTTCAAGATTTTCAACATGTAGAGAGGAAACTTGATATTATTGCAATTCCTACAAGCATATATTCCTCCATAATTAAAAAATTTTAGTAGCATCATGAATGAATTCAACAATATAACTACCACATAAAGCATTCTTTTCATGAGCCACAACCATTGGATTTTTGTTACTCTCCACATAAGCAAAATTCTTCTCATTCGGAATAGTGGGAGCATCATAAGAAAATCGAATACTATAAATTGTTTCCACATTAAAAGAGTAATGTTGAGAAAAAGGGTAATCATAATAATGACAAGTTTTATAAATATAATCATCACTACTTTTTATAGAGTAGGTGTCATCACAATAATCATCATAAATAGGAGGCATGCTATCATCATAATAAATTTGCTCATCAAAACTTGGGAGACTAAAAATATCATATTCATTAAACATAGCATCCCCAAGCTTGGGACAAACATTAATTTCAGCAAATACATTCTCAAACATATCATTCTCGTCAAACATAGCAACCCCAAGCTTGGGCCTTTTCATATCATAAGCATAATCACTCTCATCATTAACAGTATGGATAGCACCAATAGTATAGCAATTATCATCATCACAATGAGTAATAGGAGTGACATCATTTGCGAGGGGTACCTTTTTACCATTGCTTCTCTGTCTTTTCTTTCTCTTCTTCACATCATGTGTGGGTTTAATCCTTTTTTTGGAGCTCCTTATTAATGAGATTGGTTCAATAGAAGGCTCATCCTCGTTACCTAATTCATCATAAGAAATAATAGGAGGATATTGGGAAGTCTCTTCCCTTTCATTAGTATTCTCTTCATCTTCTAATTGTTTTCTTGACTTTACGTACTTGGTAATATAAGTATTTTCAATGCAATTCACTGCACAATACATATAAATTTCCTCTAGATCAAAATCAAGAACTTTATCAAGGGCAAATTCTGGAATATCCTTAGTTATATGTTTCATTTCTTCATAACCCAGGAGCAAACTAAGTTCATTATGATGCGCAAGGGAAATCAAGTCATCACAATTTTTGGACACGATTCGATCATGAAACAATTTGCATTGGATATTTAAATGACCACGTTCACTGCACAGTTCACAAGGGTGTCTAAGAAAATTTAAATTTTCAGCACAAACATCCAGCCTTTCTTGCAACCATTTAGTTTCTAGATACTTATGCCTCTTGCAAAATCTATCTTCCCTATTTGGTGTGTACTTGCAAACCCTATGCACTCCACAAAAATTGACCTACTTATAAGAGACATTTTCATCATGACTAGTGCAATCATCATTAGTACTATGGATATTCAACGATTTCGTACTAACAACATTGCAATCATGCTCATCATTCAAAGATTTAGTGCCAAACATTCTAATGCATTCTTCTTCTAACACTTTGGCACAATTATCGGAATCCTTATTTTCATGAAAGACATTAAAAAGATGAAGCATATGAGGTATCCTAAATTCTATTTTTTTATAAATTTCTTTTATAAACTAAACTAGTGATAAAACAAGAAACTAAAAGATTCGATTGCAAGATCTAAAGATACACCTTCAAGTGCTAACCTCCCCGGCAACGGCGCTAGAAAAGAGCTTGATGTCTACTACACAACCTTCTTCTTGTAGACGTTGTTGGGCCTCCAAGTGGAGAGGTTTGTAGGACAGTAGCAAATTTCCCTCAAGTGGATGACCTAAGGTTTATCAATCCGTGGGAGGCATAGGATGAAGATGGTCTCTCTCAGACAACCCTGCAACCAAATAACAAAGAGTCTCTTGTGTCCCCAACACACCCAATACAATGGTAAATTGTATAGGTGCACTAGTTTGGCGAAGAGATGGTGATACAAGTGCAATATGGATGGTAGATAAAGGTTTTTGTAATATGAAAATATAAAAACAGCAAGGTAACAAGTAGTAAAAGTGAGCGAAAACGGTATTGCAATGCGTTGAAACAAGGCCTAGGGTTCATACTTTCACTAGTGCAAGTTCTCTCAACAATAATAACATAATTGGATCATATAACAATCCCTCAACATGCAACAAAGAGTCACTCCAAAGTCACTAATATCGGAGCACAAACGAAGAGATTATTGTAGGGTACGAAACCACCTCGAAGTTATCCTTTCTGATCGATCTATTCAAGAGTCCGTAGTAAAATAACAAGAAGCTATTCTTTCCGTTCAATCTATCATAGAGTTCGTACTAGAATAACACCTTAAGACACAAATCAACCAAAACCCTAATGTCACCTAGATACTCCAATGTCACCTCAAGTATCCGTGGGTATGATTATACGATATGCATCACACAATCTCAGATTCATCTATTCAACCAACACAAAGAACTTCAAAGAGTGCCCCAAAGTTTCTACCGGAGAGTCAAGACGAAAACATGTGTCAACCCCTATGGATAAGTTCACGAGGTCACGGAACTCGTAAGTTGATCACCAAAACATACATCAAGTGGATCACGTGATATCCCATTGTTACCACAGATAAGCACATGCAAGACATACATCAAGTGTTCTCAAATCTTTAAAGACTCAATCCGATAAGATAACTTCAAAGGGAAAACTCAATCCATCACAAGAGATTAGAGGGGGAGAAGCATCATAAGATCCAACTATAATAGCAAAGCTCGCGGTACATCAAGATCGTGCCGAATCAAGAACACGAGAGAGAGAGAGAGAGATCAAACACATAGCTACTGGTACATACCCTCAGCCCTGAGGGAGAACTACTCCCTCCTCGTCATGGAGAGCGCCGGGATGATGAAGATGGCCACCTGAGAGGGATCCCCCCTCCGGCAGGGTACCGGAACAGGTCTAGATTGGTTTTCGGTGGCTATAGAGGCTTGCGGCGGCGGAACTCCTGATCTAGGTTTCTTTCTGGAAGTTTGGGTATATATAGGACGTGTTGGAGTAGGGAACAAGTCAGGGGGTCCCTGAGGCGGCCACGAGGTAGGGGCGTGCCCAGGGGGGTAGGGCACGCCCCCCACCCTCGTGGGTGCCTCGGGACACTTCTGGCCCATCTTTGATACTTCGTGGGCTTCTTCTGGTCCAAAAATATTCTCCTTGAAATTTCAGGTCAATTGGACTCCGTTTGGTTTTCCTTTTCTACGATACTCAAAAACAAGGAAAAAACAGAAACTGGCACTTGGCTCTAGGTTAATAGGTTAGTCCCAAAAATCATATAAAATAGCATATAAATGCATATAAAACATCCTAGATGGATAATATAATAGCATGGAACAATCAAAAATTGTAGATACATTGGAGACGTATCAGCATCATATTCTCATGAACTTCAGAAACATTACCAAGAGACGAAAGTACCTAATAATATAACTGGCTTGTGCGATCTATACTAATCGATCCAATAGATATAGTAGTAGGGGTTGTGGGTGTAACTATGGCCTCCATGTCCTCATCATCCTCCCCTTCTTGAAAACAAAGCCATCCTCGGCATTGGCTAACCTCAAATGTGGCTAACAAAAGAGATAAGTGTACACGTTGTATATGTATATGTCATTCATTTTTACTAACTTCAGTTGTGGCACATTATAACATCCCAAATTTTCAATTTGGAATGTTATACATAGGTCATCATTGCATATCATATTTTATTGCATTTTGGTTGATTCTAGAAATTCTAAGCAACTCAAGGACCCACAGAGAGAGTTGGGAATTTCATTATTTTCATATTTGAGTTTTTCTCAAATTTTGAAAAGAGGATCATTTGGTTTTAATTATTTTTATCTTCAAATATTTCTAATATGAAAAATAAAATAGAGGGGATAAAATGACTTCTCCAAATAAAGGAATATTGGAGGAAAAATATTAAAATCAAATGAGTATTTTATTTGGACTTTCATTGCTATTTTATTTGCATTAGGAAAAATATGCGTTTTTCAAAATTGCATTAGAGGCCCAAATAAATGTTCACTTTGTCCGCAATATTATTAGAGGACCGCGAAAAATTACTTCAGGATTTTTGGACTCCGTTTAGTATTTCTTTTATTAGTTTTTCCGCGTCGAGATTATTTTAGAAAAAAGTAAACCGACCTAATGGGCTGTGTCCGTCCCAGACACCTCGCCCCGGCCGGCCCTTTAAAGGCAGAGGCCTTGCCCCGCCAGCCCAGCCGCCCCGCCCCTGCAAACCCTAGCGTCGCCGTCACCGTTCCCCACCGCCGCCGCCGCGACGCCACCGCCCCGCGGAGCTGCCGCCCATTGCCGCCGCCACCCCGTCGTCTCGCCGCCGCCGTTCCCCGCCGCCGGAGCCGCTGCTCACCGCCACCGATCCTGCCGTTGCCGAGGTAGCCGCCGACGCCGACTCGGTTTTCTTGAGAAAACCGTCGGTTTTTTCAAAACCCTAGATCTAGTTTTTTTAGTTTCGGTTCGTTTTTTCGATTTAGTTAAATAGCAGACATTCGTACGTACGTTCGTTTTAACGATCGCTGATCGTTAGTTAGCCGCAGACAGCGAACATTCATTTGTTAGCCTATTCGTCTCATTTTGTTTCCAGGGTATTTCCGCAATTATTTTCGATCGTGATTTCTGCCCTGATCTTCGTTTTAGTTTATCTTTTCGCTCGTTTATCCAAATCAGGTGAAACAAGCGCCTAGATCTTCGTCTCGAAGCCCTCTTTCTGTTTAACCAACTTGAACAAGATTTTGGTACTGTAAAATTTGACTTTAGTCCAGATTAGTAAACGGATCTTATTTCTTTCGTAGTTTGAGTTTCGTTGCTCCGTTTTATTTGATTCTTTTTGCAAACCGGAGTTCTTGAGTTGAAATTTCTGGTTAGATCTTCTTATTTGAGTTTTATTCGTGCTTTAAGTTGAATGCTTATGTATTCTATTGTTTGTTTGCAATAAAATTCCTGGAGTGCGAAGCGTGCTACTACGAGTCTCTAGGTTTTGCGGATCGTCAGCAAGGCAGGTAACACTTTGATCATATCCCTTTTACCCAGTTTTTATGCATTAGTTTCAACCCTCAAACATTGCATGAGTAGGATCTCTTAACTTGTGGGTTTGGGAAGTAGATGATGAGGTAGAACCTATTACCCTTTTATTATCAAACCCTGGTAGTTACTTCTACGTTATGCTACTTATTGCCATGCTATGCTCGTAGACGTGGTTTGGGTTTGAGAGTATCCATGACAAATGTGAGATTATTAATTAATGGTTTACTCAAGGTGGCTACTTAAATACACATCTGGGTGGATTGGTTGTGGGCACCTGGAGAATCCAGTGCTATCCTAGGATATCCCGGAGTACCCATGTGATCATCCTACGGTTCGCCACCCAGGCTCAAAGGGATCATAAGATTATTCATGCTAGAAACTTTCGTGTGCAGCCACAAGCTATTATGGGCTCTAGCATAGTTGAGTAGGTTGCATGACCTCTTCCGGTGGTAGGCTAGCAGATGTAGGGGATGTAGGTTGGTACTGTCTACCTAGGGTTAGAGTTAATGCTTCTGAATGACTGTGTCTCGGTCATCCATTTCTCAAACACCATGTAGTGCGAGAAATCCAACAGAGGAGATCGAGTCTTGTGGGGAAAAGTGTGCAAACCTCTGCAGAGTGTACAGACTAATCATGGTTATCTGTGTCCCCGGTTATGGACAACTTGAGTATCTGGTACTTGAATTATTGAGTTGATCTCATCACTCTAAATTAATTTGTTGGGTTGATAATGATTACTTTAATTGGGATTGAGTTGGAGGAACCTTCTCAATGTTTCAACCACCATGATAGTTAAATAAATATATTCCTTTGTTGTAGGAAAAAGTTGGCTTTTCGCAATAACCATTATAACCATAGTGTCTCCACCAGCCATATATGCATGTAGTGATTGTTGGAAATATGCCCTAGAGGCAATAATAAATTAGTTATTATTATATTTCCTTGTTCATTATAATCGTTTATTATCCATGCTATAATTGTATTGATAGGAAACTCAGATACATGTGTGGATACATAGACAACACCATGTCCCTAGTAAGCCTCTAGTTGACTAGCTCGTTGATCAATAGATGGTTACGGTTTCCTGACCATGGACATTGGATGTCATTGATAACGGGATCACATCATTAGGAGAATGATGTGATGGACAAGACCCAATCCTAAGCTTAGCTCAAAGATCGTGTAGTTCGTATGCTAAAGCTTTTCTAATGTCAAGTATCATTTCCTTAGACCATGAGATTGTGCAACTCCCGGATACCGTAGGAGTGCTTTGGGTGTGCCAAACGTCACAACGTAACTGGGTGGCTATAAAGGTACACTACAGGTATCTCCGAAAGTGTCTGTTGGGTTGGCACGAATCAAGACTGGGATTTGTCACTCCGTGTAAACGGAGAGGTATCTCTGGGCCCACTCGGTAGGACATCATCATAATGTGCACAATGTGATCAAGGAGTTGATCACAGGATGATGTGTTACCGAACGAGTAAAGAGACTTGCCGGTAACAAGATTGAACAAGGTATCGGGATACCGACGATCGAATCTCGGGAAAGTACAATACCGCTAGACAAAGGGAATTGTATACGGGATTGATTAAGTCCTTGACATCGTGGTTCATCCGATGAGATCATCGTGGAACATGTGGGAGCCAATATGGGTATCCAGATCCCGCTGTTGGTTATTGGCTGGAGAGTCGTCTCGGTCATGTCTGCATGTCTCCCGAACCCGTAGGGTCTACACACTTAAGGTTCGGTGACGCTAGGGTTATAGAGATATTAGTATGCGGTAACCCGAAAGTTGTTCGGAGTCCCGGATGAGATCCTGGATGTCATGAGGAGTTCCGGAATGGTCCGAAGGTAAAGAATTATATATAGGAAGTGCTATTTCGGCCATCGGGACAAGTTTCGGGGTTATCGGTATTGTACCGGGACCACCGGAAGGGTCCCGGGGGGTCCACCGGGTGGGGCCACCTGCCCCGGGGGCCACATGGGCTGTAGGGGGTGCGCCTTGGCCTATATGGGCCAAGGGCACCAGCCCCAAGAGGCCCATGCACCAAGAGAAGAGGAAAAGGGGAGAGTCCTAAAAGGGGAAGGCACCTCCGAGGTGCCTTGGGGAGGATGGACTCCTCCCCCCCTTGGCCGCACCCTTCCTTGGAGGAAGGGGCAAGGGCTGCGCCTCCCCCCTCTCCCTTGGCCCTATATATAGTGGGGAAAAGGAGGAGCAAATATACCTGAGCCCTGGCGCCTCCCTCTCCCTCCCGTGACACAACTCCCTCCTCCCGCAGCGCTTGGCGAAGCCCTGTTGGAATCCCGCTACTTCCACCATGCCGTCGTGCTGCTGGATCTCCATCAACCTCTCCTCCCCCCTTGCTGGATCAAGAAGGAGGAGACGTCGCTGCTCCGTACGTGTGTTGAACGCGGAGGTGCCGTCCGTTCGGCGCTAGGATCATTGGTGATTTGGATCACGACGAGTACGACTCCATCAACCCCGTTCTCTTGAACGCTTCCACGCGCGATCTACAAGGGTATGTAGATCCACTCCTCCCTCGTTGCTAGATGACTCCATAGATAGATCTTGGTGACACGTAGGAAAATTTTGTATTTATGCTACGTTCCCCAACAGTGGCATCATGAGCTAGGTCTATGCGTAGTTTCTATGCACGAGTAGAACACAAAGTAGTTGTGGGCGTTGATTTTGTTCAATATGCTCACCGTTACTAGTCCAATCTTGATTCGGTGGCATTGTGGGATGAAGCGGCCCGGACCGACCTTACACGTACTCTTACGTGAGACTGGTTCCACCGACTGACATGCACTAGTTACATAAGATGGCTAGCGGGTGTCTGTCTCTCCCACTTTAGTCGGATCGGATTCGATGAAAAGGGTCCTTATGAAGGGTAAATAGCAATTGGCATATCACGTTGTGGTTTTTGCGTAGGTAAGAAACGTTCTTGCTAGAAACCCATAGCGGCCACGTAAAACATGCAAACAACAATTAGAGGACGTCTAACTTGTTTTTGCAGGGTATGCTATGTGATGTGATGTGGCCAAAAGGATGTCATGAATGATATATGTGATGTATGAGATTGATCATGTTCTTGTAATAGGAATCACGACTTGCATGTCAATGACGTGACAAGATGATCATGGAGCCCCAAGATGGAGATCAAAGGAGCTATATGATATTGGCCATATCATGTCACTATTATTTGATTGCATGTGATGTTTATCATGTTTATACATCTCATTTGCTTAGAACGACGGTAGTAAATAAGATGATCCCTCATTAAAATTTCAAGAAGTGTTCTCCCCTAACTGTGCACTGTTGCTACAGTTCGTCGTTTCGAAGCACCACGTGATGATCGGGTGTGATAGATCCTTACGTTCACATACAACGGGTGTAAGACAGTTTTACACATGCAAAACACTTAGGGTTAACTTGACGAGCCTAGCATGTGCATAGACATGGCCTCGGAACACAGAAGACCGAAAGGTCGAGCATGAGTCATATAGAAGATACGATCAACATGAAGATGTTCACCGACGTTGGCTAGTCCGTCTCACGTGATGATCGGACACGGCCTAGTTGACTCGAATCATGTAATCACTTAGATGACTAGAGGGATGTCTATCTGAGTGGGAGTTCATAAGATGAACTTAATTATCCTGAACATAGTCAAAAGGTCTTCGCAATTATGTCGTAGCTCGCGCTTCAGTTCTACTGTTTAGATATGTTCCTAGAGAAAATTTAGTTGAAAGTTGATAGTAGAAATTATGCGGACTAGGTCCGTAAACTGAGGATTGTCCTCATTGCTTCATAGAAGGCTTATGTCCTTAATGCACCGCTCAGTGTGCTGAACCTCGAACGTTGTCTGTGGATGTTGCGAACATCTGACATACACATTTTGATAACTACATGATAGTTCAGTGCGTAATGCTAAATGGTTTAGAATTGAGGCAGCAAGGATGTTTTTTGAAACATCGCAGAACATATGAGATGTTCCAAGGACTGAAATTGGGATTTCAGGCTCGTGCCCACGTCAAGAGGTATAAGACCTCCGACGATTTTCTTAGCCTGCAAACTAAGGAGAAAAGCTCAATTGTTGAGCTTGTGCTCAGATTGTCTGAGTACAACAATCATTTGAATCAAGTGGGAGTTGATCTTCCAGATGAGATAGTGATGTTTCTCCGAAGTCATTACCACCAAGCTGCTAGAGCTTCGTGATGAACTATAATATATCAAGGACATATATGATGATCCTTGAGATATTCGCGATGTTTGACACCAAAGTAGAAATCAAGAAGGAGCATCAATTGTTGATGGTTGGTGAAACCACTAGTTTCAAGAAGGGCAAGGGAAAGAAGGGATACTTCATGAAACGGCAAATCAGCTGCTGCTCTAATGAAGAAACCCAAGGTTGAACCCAAACCCAAGACTAAGTGCTTCTGTAATAAGGGGAACAGCCACTGGAGCAGAATTACCCTAGATACTTGGTAGATGAGAAGGCTGGCAAAGTCGATAGAAGTATATTGGATATACATTGTGTTGATGTGTACTTTACTAGTACTCCTAGTAGCACCAGGGTATTAGATACCGGTTCGGTTGCTAAGGGTTAGTAACTCGAAATAAAAGCTACGGAATAAACGGAGACTAGCTAAAGGTGAGCTGACGATATGTGTTGGAAGTGTTTCCAATGTTGATATGATCAAGCATCGTACGCTCCCTCTACCATCGAGATTGGTGTTTGCGTTGAGCATAGACATGATTGGATTATGTCTATCGCAATACGGTTATTCATTTAAGGAGAATAACGGTTACTCTGTTTATTTGAATAATACCTTCAATGGTCTTGCACCTAAAATGAATGGTTTATTGAATCTCAATCGTAGTGATACACATGTTCATGCCAAAAGATAGTAATGATAGTACCACCTACTTGTGGCACTGCCACGTAAGTCGTATCGGTATAAAACGCATGAAGAAGCTCCATGTTGATGGATCTTTGGGCTCACTCGTTTTTGAAAGGTTTGAGACATGCGAACCATGTCTATTGGTGTATATGCATGAAGAAACTCCATGCAAATGGACCGTTTGGACTCACTTGATTTTGAATCACTTGAGACATGCAAATCTGGGCAAGATGACTGAAAGCCTCGTTTTCAGTAAAATGGAACTAGAAAGCAACTTGTTGGAAGTAATACATTTTGATGTGTGCAGTCCAATGAATGCTGAGGCATGTAGTGGATATCGTTATGTTCTTACTTCACAGATGATTTGAGTAGATGTTGAGTATATTTACTTGATGAATCACGAGTCTGAATTATTGAAAGGTTCAAGTAATTTCAGGGTGAAGTTGAAAGATCGTCGTGACAAGAGGATAAAATATCTATGATATGATCATAGAGATGAATATCAGAATTACGAGTTTGGCACAGAATTAAGACATTGTGGAAATTGTTTCACAACTAATACAGCCTGGAACACCATAGTGTGATGGTGTGTCCGAACATCATAACTGCACCCTATTGGATATGATGAATACCATGATGTCTCTTATCGAATTACCACGATAGTTTATGGGGTAGGCATTAAAGACAACCACATTCACTTTAAATAGGGCACCACGTAATTCCAATGAGATGACACCGTATGAACTATGGTTTAGAGAAACCTAAGCTGTCATTTCTTAGAAGTTTGGGGCTGCGACACTTATGTGAAAAAGTTTCAGGCTGATAAGCTCGAACCCAAAGCGGATAAATGCATCTTCATAGGACACCCAAAACAGTTGGGTATACCTCCTGTCTCAGATTCGAAAGCAATAAGGGATTGTTTCCAGAATCAGGTCCTTTCTCGAGGAAAAGTTTCTCTCGAAGGAATTGAGTGGGAGGATGGTGGAGACTTGATGAGGTTATTTAACCGTCACCTCAACTAGTGTATAGCAGGGCACAAAGAGTTGTTCCTGTGGCACCTACACCAATTGAAGTGGAAGCTTATGATATTGATCAGGAGACTTCGGATCAAGTCACTCCCAAACCTCGTGGGATGACAAGGATGCGTACTACTTCAGAGTGGTACGTAATCCTGTCTTGGAAGTCATGTTGCTAGACAACAATGAACCTACGAGCTATGGAGAAGCGATGGTGGGCCCGGATTCCGATAAATGGCTCGAGGCCATAAAATCCGAGATAGGATCCATGTATGAAAACAAAGTGTAGACTTTGGCAGAACGACTCGATGGTCGTAAGGCTGTTGAGTACAGATGGATTTTAAAAGGAAGACGGACAATGATGGTAAATGTCACCATTAAGAAAGCTCGACTTGTCGTTAAGATGTTTTCCGACAAGTTCAAGGAGTTGACTACGATGAGACTTTCTCACTCGTAGCGATGATAAGAGTCTGTTGGAATTATATTAGCGATTACTGCATTATTTATGAAATCTTGCAGATAGGATGTCAAAACATTGTTTCCTCGACGATTTTCTTGAGGAAAGGTTGTATGTGATACAACCGGAAGGTTTTGTCAATCCTGAAAGATGCTAATAAGTATGCAAAGCTCCAGCAATCCTTCTGAGGATTGGAGTAAGCATCTCGGAGTTGGAATGTATGCTTTGATGAGATGATCAAAGATTTTGGGTTTATACAAAGTTTATGAGAAACTTGTATTTCCAAAGAAGTGAGTGGGAGCACTATAGAATTTCTGATGAGTATATGTTGTTGAAATATTATGGATCAGAAATGATGTAGAATTTCTGGAAAGCATATAGGGTTATTTGGAAAGTGTTTTTCAATGGAAAGCCTGGATTAAGCTACTTGAACATTGAGCATCAAGATCTATAAGGATAGATCAAAACGCTTAATGGTACTTTCAAATGAGCACATACCTTGACATGATCTTGAAGGTGTTCAAGATGGATCAGTCAAAGAAGGAATTCTTGCCTGAGTTGTAAGGTATGAAGTTAAGACTTAAAGCTCGACCACGGCAGAATAGAGAGAAAGGATGAAGGTCGTCCCCTATGCTTAAGACATAGGCTCTACAGTATGCTATGCTGTGTACCGCACCTGAAATGTGCCTTGCCATGAGTCAGTCAAGGGGTACAAGAGTGATCCAAGAATGGATCACAGGACAGCGGTCAAAGTTATCCTTAGTAATTAGTGGACTAAGGAATTTTCTCGATTATGGAGGTGGTAAAAGAGTTCGTCGTAAAGGGTTATGTCGATGCAAGCTTAACACCTATCCGGATAGCTCTGAGTAGAGATACCGGATACGTATAATGGAGCAACAATTTAGAATAGCTCCAAGTAGAACAGTTATTTGGAATAGCTCCAAATAGAACGTGGTAGCTACATCTAGGAGATGACATAGAGATTTATAAAGCACACACGGATCTGAAAGGTTCAGACCCGTTGACTAAAACCTCTCTCACAAGCAACATGATCAAACACAGAACTCATTGAGTGTTAATCACATAGTGATGTGAACTAGATTATTGACTCTAGTAAACTCTTTGGATGTTGGTCACATGGCGATGCGACCTGTGAGTGTTAATCACATGGCGATGTGAACTAGATTATTGACTCTAGTGCAAGTGGGAGACTGTTGGAAATATACCCTAGAGGCAATAATAAATTAGTTATTATTATATTTCCTTGTTCATGATAATCGTTTATTATCCATGCTATAATTGTATTGATAGGAAACTCAGATACATGTGTGGATACATAGACAACACCATGTCCCTAGTAAGCCTCTAGTTGACTAGCTCGTTGATCAATAGATGGTTACGGTTTCCTGACCATGGACATTGGATGTCATTGATAACGGGATCACATCATTAGGAGAATGATGTGATGGACAAGACCCAATCCTAAGCTTAGCTCAAAGATCGTGTAGTTCGTATGCTAAAGCTTTTCTAATGTCAAGTATCATTTCCTTAGACCATGAGATTGTGCAACTCCCGGATACCGTAGGAGTGCTTTGGGTGTGCCAAACGTCACAACGTAACTGGGTGGCTATAAAGGTACACTACAGGTATCTCCGAAAGTGTCTGTTGGGTTGGCACGAATCAAGACTGGGATTTGTCACTCCGTGTAAACGGAGAGGTATCTCTGGGCCCACTCGGTAGGACATCATCATAATGTGCACAATGTGATCAAGGAGTTGATCACGGGATGATGTGCTATGGAATGAGTAAAGAGACTTGCCGGTAACGAGATTGAACAAGGTATCGGGATACCGACGATCGAATCTCGGGCAAGTACAATACCGCTAGACAAAGGGAATTGTATACGGGATTGATTAAGTCCTTGACATCGTGGTTCATCCGATGAGATCATCGTGGAACATGTGGGAGACAACATGGGTATCCAGATCCCGCTGTTGGTTATTGGCCGGAGAGTCGTCTCGGTCATGTCTGCATGTCTCCCGAACCCGTAGGGTCTACACACTTAAGGTTCGGTGACGCTAGGGTTATAGAGATATTAGTATGCGGTAACCCGAAAGTTGTTCGGAGTCTCGGATGAGATCCCGGACGTCACGAGGAGTTCCGGAATTGTTCAGAGGTAAAGAATTATATATAGGAAGTGCTATTTCGGCCATCGGGACAAGTTTCGGGGTCATCGGTATTGTACCGGGACCACCGGAAGGGTCCCGGGGGGTCCATCGGGTGCGGCCACCTGCCCCGGGGGCCACATGGGCTGTAGGGGGTGCGCCTTGGCCTATATGGGCCAAGGGCACCAGCCCCAAGAGGCCCATGCGCCAAGAGAAGAGGAAAATGGGAGAGTCCTAAAAGGGGAAGGCACCTCCGAGGTGCCTTGGGGAGGATGGACTCCTCCCCCCCTTGGCCGCACCCTTCCTTGGAGGAAGGGGCAAGGGCTGCGCCTCCCCCCTCTCCCTTGGCCCTATATATAGTGGGGAAAAGGAGGAGCAAATATACCTGAGCCCTGGTGCCTCCCTCTCCCTCCCGTGACACAACTCCCTCCTCCCGCAGCACTTGGCGAAGCCCTGTTGGAATCCCGCTACTTCCACCACGCCGTCGTGCTGCTGGATCTCCATCAACCTCTCCTCCCCCCTTGCTGGATCAAGAAGGAGGAGACGTCGCTGCTCCGTACGTGTGTTGAACGCGGAGGTGCCGTCCGTTCGGCGCTAGGATCATCGGTGATTTGGATCACGACGAGTACGACTCCATCAACCCCGTTCTCTTGAACGCTTCCGCGCGCGATCTACAAGGGTATGTAGATCCACTCCTCCCTTGTTGCTAGATGACTCCATAGATAGATCTTGGTGACACGTAGGAAAATTTTGAATTTATGCTACGTTCCCCAACAGTGATAGCATTTGTCTGTTCATTGCTCTACTGTGTTATATTGCCAGCATATTCCATGTGCTGACCCGTTTTGGGCTGCAACGCATCATGTTGTAGACTTTTCAGACGAAGAGTAAGGTGTGCTAGGTCGTTTGTCGTGCACTCAGCTATGCCATTGGAGTTGATGGACTCACTTTATCATCCAAGCTTTCCGCTGTTATCTTACTTAGATGGCCTTAAGCCATGTTTATTGTAGTAAGTTCTCTCTTTGAGACTATCGATGTAATAAGTGTGTGATTGCTACTCTGTTATAAAACCATTCGAGTACTGTGTGTGTCAGCATTACCGATCCAGGGATGACACTGAAGCACAGAGACTTGATCGTCTAAGGTCAGGTCGCTAGAAACATGTGACACAGTTATACAATAGCACCATTCAAAAGTCATGAAATATAAAGCCAATATATTATCACAAGAAATCAAAGGCATAAAAATATTGCAACTCAGTTTGCACATATAAGTGAAGTTTTTATTCATATCAAAAGATTGACAATGAATATCATTAAACCATCCCAACATTGGTGAATAAACTTTAATTGATTCAGAATTACATGCTACCACGTGCTTAAATAAGCAAACATGCTAGAATTTATTCGACACGAAATCATCACTAAGATTGGAGGTCATATCAAAATGATTGAACATTGGCAAAATTATTTTTAAATGTATTTGATCCAAATCTGATTTATTATCTGGTTCACATGGTTCTTTCGCATCAATAGGTAATTCAACGGGCTCACGCAAAATTGTTTTATCACATGGCAAAGTCAAATCATCAACATAGTCCTCTAAAATAGCTGGTGTGATCAAAGTAGTAGGTAGCTCATCACATGGTGCATCTAAATTGGCAAGACATTCATCATACTCATGTGGAGGTGGAAGATCAGTACCTTTGTCATTACCTCTTATGATCAACTCAGATGATGTAGGCACTCTCGATGGTGATGTGTCACATGGTGGAGGTGATGTAGTCCTTACAATAACTGATGTGGTTGTCGTAGTATGCCTAGTAGTTGAAGGGCAACCATATCAACTCTTTGACTGTGAAACTTGTGATTGTTCTCCTTGTGTCCAACATGTTGTTTTATTTCCTGTTCATCTTTGCAAGCAAGATGAAACAAATGGTCCATAGAATAACACTCTTCATGCATTAGTATCTCCTGAATATCATGTTTTAACCCTCCCCAGAATCTATCCATAAAATCATCTTCAGTTTCCTCTAAAAAGGAGTGCAACAAGGTAGTTTGTAAATCATCATAATATTTTGTTACGGTGTCACTACCTTGTTTTAAATATTATAGTTTTTTAATCATGCCACAAATATAATATACATCGACAACTCTATCTCTCATGACAAGTTTTAAATCATCCCAAGTATTAGGTACATAATCAGGGTATAACCGACAATGTTCACTCCACCAAACAGTAGCAAAACTAGTGAATGTACCAATCACGAGCTTAAGTTTTTTATGCTCAGAAAAATTATGGGAAGCAAATATAGCATTTATTTTGAACTCCCATTCAATGTATAAATTAGGCTTAAAACGACCATTAAAAGGTGGCATGGCAACAAGAACCTGATTGTGTGCATTCTGATGTCTTTGTACCTCTTGTGATGGCGGTTGTATTTTTTAGGTGATGGCACATATCCGACGATCGATGAAGCCCAACTGACTATGGAACCTGCCATGATTAGTAGAAACAAGAAACAAAATCCAAGAATAATGTCCCTATAAATCTACTGGGATGTGGTGGTAAAACGCTCACAGCAGAGCAAGATTCAAATTCTTGCAAGTTCCTACCATGCAGCAGGTGGTGACCCAACAAACGGTGTCAAATAACTCCAAAAGTTGGTAAAGCGATTACCACGTAAACATATGTATGCACGGTGTAGAAATATGTGGAGCTGGTTGGCTTTAAATATGTGAAGAAAAATGCTATAACCACGTTAATTAATGCAAGCAGAAAATTCGCTCAAAGTGGACGAGTGCTGCTCTTAGGCTAGACTGCACTAGAGACGCGAGCCTAAGGCACAAATGAAATTCACGTGGCAGCGGACTAATGAAACTGAACACTTGCGTAGTCCAAAGGTACTGTATGGTGTTCAAAACAAATGCTCAACTGTCAAGAAAACTAGTACTAGTACTTGTCACATAATCTTTGAAAACTGCCAATCATGGCACGCAAGGACATGGTCCCTTCAGTATTGTAAACTTGTAGGGCTGCTCTTCTCCTTTTTTTTCAATATAACACTACTCACGATTTGCAAGGGAATCAATCCCAACAGCTATATGCAGTTTTTTTCCAAACGCGCAACCTTTTTTTGACCGACCCTACCTTCACACGTAGAATCTCTCAACCACCAAACTTTTTTTTACTAGTCCCACTCTCTTAACTCCATGGTTGGCTCTGCGTGCCAACCAAGATATTCTGGTTTGAAAACAGCACCAAGATTGGAAACTTAAACCAGTAGGATTTCCAACGAAAAAGAAACACAACCAACACTTTCCTTTTCTTCTAATTTCGTTGGGAAACCCAAACTTGCCAACAAAACTGATGTGTTCCTCCAAAATACGTATCTTTCCTTCCCTAAATATCTCTCTTAATATTTTTTTAGTAAATGTCCACGGATCTGATTCTCAGGACCACAAACACAATCTTTCCAAACCAACTCAATTGACCAGCTTTCAATAACTTTTTTTACCAACGAAATCTCCCCAGCCAAAAAAGGAACTTCTTATTTTGGGACCCAGCCAATATTTCTTTCCTTTTCCTTCTGAATTTTTTTTGCTCAACAACCACGTGAACTAATTGACTTGCAAAAGGAAAGAACCACGTCAGGGATCAGACCCCTAAATCCGCACCATGTTATTTCATGGTCAACACTTTCCAATCTCCACAATATCACAAAATTAATTGATGCCTGTATATGGAAAACTGGTTCACAAAAAAATCTTCCAAATAGCACTTTCCTAATTGCGTGATTCACCTTCCAAACAGCTCACTTGATCTCTTTCATTCTAAACTGACAAGAAGATCACATCAGAAGTCAGAAGTCAATCGGCCTATTTTTTTGGCCGAACCAAAACTTGCTATCAATCTGTAACGTTTGCTGCTATTGTTCGTCTTTAAATTTTTTTCTCCTTTATTTTCACCAAGGAAACTTCCAGAGTATAGAAACCACCAACAGAACCTTATTTTCTCCTGAAAAAAATCAGGGATATATGAAACAAATCAGCGCTTTTCCTTTTTCACGTTGGCTGCTCCCTTATTCTGAGGAAACCGAATCAAACTTCCCTTTTTATCTCCACGTTGGCTGCTTCCTTTTTTTTAGTGACGTCGATAACTACCACACGTGTGGTAGAAAGGGAGACGCATCACACGTCCCTAATGCAAATAGATTGTCACGTCATCGCATGCATGCATGCGAGAATCTTTTTGAATTTTCAGTTTTTAAAATGTTTTATCTCTTAAACGAAAAATTTGATTAAAGATCCGTTTTCACCATTAAATCCCTCGCGACGAGATCTTCAAAACTAGATCTCATATCAATATATTTCTACAAATTTTTTTTGGGTTAAAAGTTGCCATGTCTATTGCACATGAATTGCCATGGTGTTTACACTGAAGTTGCCATGATATGTTTCAGTTATTTTCTTTTACATTTAAAAGTATTTTTTGACATATTATAAACAAGGAATTAAGAAACTAGACTTGCCATGCACCATAAACTAAAATTGCCATGATATATGCACTTAAAATTGTCATGGTTCATACAAAAAATATTTTCATGATCAAAGTACTTGAATTGCCATCATCAAAAAACTAAAATTGCCATGATCTACAAACTAAAATTGCCACATGGCAACTTTAGTTTAAACACTATGGCAACTATAGTGTAAACATCATGGCATCTTCTGGGCAAAAAAAATCTTCGAAACATATCAACATGGGGTCTAGTTTTGAAGATCTCGTCGTGACGGATTTAATGATGAAAACGGATTTTTAATTCGATTTTTTAATTAAGAGATAAAACATTTTTAAGCTAAAAACCAAAAAGATTTTCGCTGATGTCATCTATTCATACGTGGCAAAATGAATGGTGATGGAGGCGTGTGGGCGATGTGCAAAAGCCCACACGTGTGGGCGTTAGTTTTTCCGTTGTTTAGTTAATCTCCAAACTGTCTAGCTAAAGGAAAGAAACAAATCTGTTTTTTATTCTTCCTCGCGTGCCTTTGGAAACTGAACCAAGATCTCCAATCCAAGTAGTACTTCGTGGGAAAGTATTATTTTGATTTTTGTTTTCAATTATCTCTCTCTTAGAAAACCTACAGGATCAACACTTCTCTTCTTGTTATTTTGGCAGACCTAACCTTGCCTCCAAAGCTCTCTGTCCCTCAACTTTTTCTCTCCACAAGATGAATGGTGCTCCAAGAGGGGGATGAACGACAACAATGGATGGATGGTGGTGATGGCGGCAATGGCAGCGGAATATCACAATGAGGTGGATGACGGTGTATGTGGATACGGCGTGAACAAAACGTGACTAGAACTCAAAACTCTAAAAGACTAGACACAAAACTAGCAACTCGACACATGATGCAACCGAAATTCAACAATTCAAAAATTAAGTGGCAACTTGGCACACGATGCTCAGACTGTCTGGGATATGATGAACTAATCTACCTTTTTTTGGTGGCTTTTTCTTGGACTCTAGGTATGAGGAACAAATATGATCTAAACTATGAAAAATTGGAAAATCTCACCGAGCAACCTGTAAAACTGATACCACTTGATAGAGGCGAAGGTGTCCCGATCTTTCGATGAGATGATAACTATCGATTTGGTGGAGACGACTTTGACGATCCGACTACAAATGTGCACGACGTTGCGCCTTAGCAATCGCTAAACCATCTCCGATAGGTTGTTGACCATGCTGGAGCACGATCAACCTGACCATGAAGGTCTATTCCTGCAATCAATCGAAGAACAAGCAAGCATATGATTAAGCAATCTAAATATTGTGAGTATGGACAAAGTATTGATAAAAGTGGGGTTTCATAAGCGGTCTTGGTCTGGTCGTTGGACACAAACAAAGTACACGAAGTTGCAGCGATGGCTAACTTTTAACTAAATCAAACCCAAGTCTAAACGATGCCTTAAGGGCTATATTTATAAGGGAAAATAGAGGGGATTTCATCCACCCTTGGCAAGGTGGGACTAAAATACCTCCCAATTCGTTTCCCCTACAATATGGACTCTACAACAGCCTATGAAGTAGTATTTTGGAATTACATGGGCCTGGCCCAAAAATAAGGTGGCACGACACCAATAATAAGCTATGGACAAAATTTATAAAAGGCCATGTTGTATATTTCGTCCATCTTGTATGTCATCGTGGCGGCTTCAAAGTGCGGAAATCTCCACTACAAACTCTGTTCTCATTCTCTTCGCACGCGCCTTCATCTTCATGCTTGATAATGCTCCAATGTTCATCCTTCTTGTCCATGCTAGGTCCTTCAACTGTAAGCAACAAAAATGTATCGAAGTTAGGCAGCATCATATTCTCATGAACTTCAGAAAAATTACCAAGAAACGAAAGTACCTGATAATATAACTGGCTTGCACGATCTATACTAATTGATCCAATAGGTATAGTAGTAGGGGTTGTGTGTGTAACTATGGCCTCCATGTCCTCATTATATTCCAACATATATTGTAGGGTATTCAGGATGGATACTACTGTGCTAGCGCCAACACCTTCTCCCTAGTTTAGTATTGATACTCTTGGAGGAAACTGACTCTTCCTTGGACAAAACTATCCAATGATGGTGAAAGGCGATCCAGTAGCTGTTGACACAATGTTACTACCATTTATGAGAAGCAATTGTATCTATACCTCGAACATGTCTATGGTTCCCTACCGTGGCTATCACAATATGCGTCCTGACATAGGCCGCTTCAGCCTGGATGATCGGTCTTGCGTTGGTCTCGAGATTGACAATAGATGGTCCTTCCCAAAGAACCACTTCTCGTTCAAAGCAAGCGTTTCCAACGCCGACGAGTGGTTGAGCTGAAGTTCATTTCATTGCTTGTTATTTGTTGTGTGATGAAAAGTTTAGTATTTATAATGTACCCTTGTTGTCGTTGTGGGTTGATGACCTGTTGTATGTAATGCTAAATGATATGCCTATGATAAACTTATTAAATTTATGAATGGCTTCGAGTTGCTTCTTTGACTGGGTGTTGCGACGAGGCAAAAAAATATTTTCTGAATACAATTGTACATGCATTGCAACAGGTTATCGGATGAGTCCAATCAAAAATAGTACTACTATTTGTACTAGCTTCACATGCTTTGCGTGTCGGGCGGGTGTTTTTACTGTAGCTGCGAATCGCATCATCCTAGGTCCTCGGATGAGTCCAGTAGAAATTGCATTATCATGTTTGGGTTCAGACTTTCAAAACTGCTGCACTGTCTCTACGTCTACGTATACATAATACAACAAGTTTTAAACTTGAGACCAGCCACCCACCCTCATAAAGAACACTTTTTAACCTAGCACGGACTCAAGGAAATTTGGCCACAGTGTGAGGTGGGCCATATGTTAATGTGTTCGCTATATGTAACCAGCACCTCGAATCCTTGATATATAGTAGGGTGTCATGGGCCAGAACAAGCATTAACGTCCAGGAGTATCACACACGCCACCAGCACGACTTCCATCTGACACCATATTTCTTGGAGTCCGTGCTACAACTATCTCTTCAACCTCCTCGTTTCTCTAACTCAGCCATCACGCATCGGGCGAGGTGGGGGTTTGCCGATAGTCGGTTTCCTCAACTGCGGTCCCACTTGTAAGGCCAACTCCAACGCACGACCCAAAATGGACGTTCGTTTTTCCCGGATTCTGTCCGTTTGGATAGGTCAATGGGGTCGTGTCTGGGCCATTTCTCAGATGCGGTGGCCGTGTGCCCAACGTGCGGACGCATCCCGGCCGCGTACATTTTTCTTTGCAAACACATATCTTTTTTTCATGATTGATTTTTGGTACATGGAAATACATCACCAAATTTTGACTAGAAAAGCAAGACCAAAGAAAACAAGAACAACAAGAATACATTTTAGAAGATATCCAACTTCCATAACTGCTCCTGTAAGTTGGATTAGTGCCTTCGCGATGCATTCATTGTTGATCTGCGGTGGCTCGATCTTGCGTGTTTCTTTCTTGTTCGAGTGTAAAGAAGTAGACATTGCTTCCTCGCATCTAGTCTCATGTCTAGCCTCTATTCTATCAACAAGTGCACTAGGCTCATATCTAGCCTCTATGCTAGCTAAAACTTCTAGAACATCTAAATTGTGCTCTATCAATATATCGATGTACTCTTCTTCCCAATACCAAAACTTGCATCCATTCTACACAATAAAATTTTAAGTTAGCACAACTAGTCTAATCCGAGAGCACAACCGAAGCTAAAGTAGCACATACCCCATCGGTTGAGCACTTGATGAACACCCATCGTGGATGTTCCGGCATTGTAGACACACGGTGCAAGACCTTATTTGGGCAGTCGTCGCACGTAATGAGTGGCAAAGGTGCGCCGATGAGCTTTTGGGCCAGCACCGAGCCCGACCGACCACCATTCATGTGTCTGCCAGCGGACCGCCAGCGGTGTAGATCCGAGCGGCTAGAGGAGGAGTCAGTACCTGCATGCGGCCTTGCGGCCTTGTCTGACAGGATGACCTTGTCGTCAGTGTGTGACCTCTGTGGCAACCGTCTGCTCCCCACTAACCTCTTCAGTGAGACGACGGCGAGTCCTTTTGTACAATTTCCGAATGGATGTTTATGTAGGCTGGGGCACCTCTTCATGTACCGTGGCAACCATCCACCGCCTCTTCGCCTTTCCCTCTCGATTTGGAATTGCTGTCGCACGCTCTTCCTCCCTCCTCCATTTGCCTTCACCCTTCCTTCTGCCATTGTTCGATCGTCTTCTCCATGGAGGGAACGGGTCGGAAATGACCCCGTTATTCTTGCCCCGATCTGAAAGATGACGTGGTGGAGGAACTCACTGATTGGTGCAACGTCATCACCTTGGCCTGCATGGCAGGTTGGTTCAAGAACATTCTCGACTCAACTAATAACATCATTACAAAGAACCCAAGGGTCTAGGAGCGGTTTGATCTCCCCTATCTTCTTCACTATGACCCTGATCACTGGTGCGCGGACGACGCAAGCCTCGCCTTGTGCAAGTTGATGCCGCTTGATAATGATATGTGTGATGTTAAGATGCCAGCGCTTGAGGGTAAGGCTTGGGCAGGCGCAAATGGAGATTGGGTTCTTTATATTTGGTACAACTATGAGTGGAAACTTGAGAATGTGCACACTCATCACTGGGTTCCACTTCCAAAAGTCTTAGACTGCCCAGAGGTTGAGCACACCGGTATTCGACGTACATTGAACTACGATCATGGTGACTGTCCTCTACAGAAGATAGCAATTTGTCGAGTTCCCCACTGCTCTTGGGGTTATAGGATTGCTTGTGTTGTCACTATCTTCGACAAGCTTGTTGTCGTCCTTCATACTTCGACTGGATGGATATTGCTCAAAAATCAGTTTCTATACATGGATGTGTACTGTGATGCAATTCAATACGAGGGTCTTGTGTTTGCTGCCACCACTCGTGGCACTGTTTTTGCATGGAATCCTGGTGCTTTCGGTACGTTTGTCTTCCATCGTAATTATAATTGTTTCATCCACATGCATGCGGGTTAGCTAGTTTTCCTTTACTAATTAACCTTCTTGTGTTTCCAAGGTCCTGTGAACATTCCACCTATAACCAAGGGGGAGATGACGATGATGATGATCACGAGCATGAGGACCCATATACTCAGTGGCGCCTGGCTACTTATTCTGATGGATCACCTCTTCTTGTCTGTATATAGGGCACTGCTGATGTTACTAAGGAAGCAGGTGTTGTCTCCCATGGTCGCACTCTTCGTACCTATTCCAACATCCGTTGCAGGGTATTCGGGATGGATACTACTGTGCTAGCGCCAACACCTTCTCCCTGGTTTAGTATTGATACTCTTGGAGGAAACGTGCTCTTCCTTGGACAAAACTATCCAATGATGGTGAAAGGCGATCGAGTTGTTGTTGACACATTGTTACTACCATTTATGAGAAGCAACTGTATCTATACCTCGGACACTGCTATGCTTCCCTACCGTGGCTATCACAATATGGTTCATGGAATAGGCCATTTCATCCTGGATGATCAGTCCTGCGTTGGTCTCGAGATTGACAGTAGCTGGCCCTTCCTAGAGAAACTCTTCTGGTTCAAAGCAAGCATTTCCAATGCCAAGGATTGGTTGAGCTGAAGGTCATTTCATTGCTTGTTATTTGTTGTGTGATGAAAACTTCAGTATTTATTAGAATGTTTTGTTGGAACTAATCTATAATCCAACATGTATCCTCGTTGTCATTGTGTGTTAATGACTTGTTGTATGTAATGAATGGTGCATTTGCATATGCTTGTCATAAACTCAATTTATGAATGGTTTTCGACTCACTTCTTGTAGTGTTAGTGCCGTAGTAGTATACCCAGCATCCGGTTATATGAAGTTGCCACATCACATAGAGCCAACTAATATTGGAGTATGCTAGCACAATAGTTAGTTCTAGTTAGATCAACTAGAGTTAGGTGTCGCACGGAGGCCGAGAAATATGGTGATAGTGTGGCTACGTGAGGTGGGCTTGTACGTAGTATGATGTAGGCACAGGGCTTACTGTGTTTCCTACTCCTCCAGTCTAAATGTGGAGAATATTTGGTCGAGTTCGTTCTTATTTTGCCGACACGTGGGACATCCAACATCCAGGTCGTGTCATGCAATAAAATGGAGTGCTAGTTGAAGCCACGTGATGTGCATCTTGGGTTAAATTGTAAATAGAGTCTTACTACTCTTGAGTAACTCCAAAAGCGGCCACCGAAGATCTTTATTGGATTTGTTTTTCATCACCAACACGTCAAGGTGAAAGATGTGAAGGTTCAGTGGGTCCTCTTGCATTTTCACTGACATGTGGGACCGCATGTGAGCAAACAGACGATGGGCTCCGCGCGTTTGCTGGTTGGCTGAGAAGAGAGATAGAGGAGGGCTGAGCATGGAGTATAGGAAATTCTTTCTACATAACCAGCACCTCGATATAGTGGGGTGGCATGGGCCATAACTAGCATTCACGTTGAGCAGTACGGCACACGCCACCCACACGAGTCTCATCGGACACCAATTTTCTTGGAGTTCGTGCTACATCCATCTCTTCTCCCTCCTATTTTCTCAGCCATCGCGCGGTGGGCGAGGTGGGGGTTTGCCGATAGTCGGTTTTCTCAACAACGATCCCACTTGTAAGTGAAAATGCAACACAACACGCATTCCCCCTTGAGCGGCGTGGCAGACCAACCGTGTGGGGGTGCGACGCGAACACGGTAGGCTTTTCGTTTTGAACTTGTAACTTGTAAACTTTGGTTCTGCTCCATGGCACGATTGATAGATAGGAATAACAATTTTCCCTAGAGTAATGATAAGTTTGGTTCTGGCGCGGTTCATGCATGGAGTATGTACGAAAATTATGAAGTTAATGCGAAAGGGAAGATAATTACTAGTAGTACCATATGCTACTACATGGATTTGACTAAAAGATAAAGATACATACGGATCCATCAACGACATCCTCACGCCCTAGTGCGCCAGGTCACCAACGATGTGTGAGGAGCAGTGGCGTTGGCGGCAAGCTCAATGTGCTTCTGAACAATGTCGTCCAAGGTTGCCCTGCGGTCCAAGAAGGCCAGTGACCAATCGTCCTCCTCTTGCATGTAGTAGTCCTTGTGGACGATTTGCGCGTAGACGTGGGTGATTATGTCAATGGTGTCTTGCTGCGCCAGGCGCTCCGCGGCGAGTGTGACCTCGAGGGGCACATTCTCCGGTGCGACGGTGGGTAGTCGCAGGGCCACTAGTACGTCGAAGAGGTTGTCACCATAGAGGCCGTTGAGGGTGGCGGGCATCGCAGAGCCTAGGCGCGTGGGCTGGAGGCGTACATCAAGGTCGTCCGCGAGCTTCTTGATGACGGTGAACTTGCCGAGGAAGCCGACAAGGACCTCGTCGAACAAGGAGACGAAGTTGTCGTCC
Source organism: Triticum dicoccoides (assembly GCF_002162155.2). Classification (NCBI taxonomy): domain Eukaryota; kingdom Viridiplantae; phylum Streptophyta; class Magnoliopsida; order Poales; family Poaceae; genus Triticum; species Triticum dicoccoides. The sequence goes on along the minus strand of NC_041390.1, from coordinate 272,762,439 downwards.
AAGCAGCCTCTCGCCCTGGCGGCCTCAAGCATGACCTGGAGATGTTCCTTGGTGTCGGGCCATAGGCCGGCGTCGTGGACCATCTGGCACAGCAGGCTGATGCTCACGCTCATCGCCTCCATGGGTCTAGCTTCTAGTCAACTGATCTTGCGACATGTGTGTTGGCCATCTACTCCTCGGCCCTCTACTGCACCTGCCTTCGGCTGTGTGACAGGTGGGCTAGCCACTAGTTGGACCCACCTGTCATTCACCAAAGGCAGGTGCAGTAACTCAATGATGTTGCGTCCCTGTGGGACTGAGCTCTGGTGCCTTAATTGCACCTGCCTTTGGCTGTATGACAGGTGGGCCAGCCACATGTTGGGCCCACGTGTCATACACCCAAAGGCAGGTGTAGTAAGTCAATGAAGCTGCGTCACCCTCCGTGCCGGTGTAGTATAGTCATCTCACCGAACCTCTAGTTGGGGCCAAACGAGAGAACTTTGATGTTTACTGATTTATTGGTCCCCTTTGCATTTTGCACCAAGTTTTGACCTTTGATTTAACTAATAAAATGTTAATGCATGTAACCAAAAATGTTGTGTTAAGGCTAGTCATAGTGGGAGTAACTTAGCAAGTAACATACCGCAGTCCAAGACAAGTTTGCTTATGTGGCATGTATTTAATGATGAGAGATGTGTTTAGAGTAACATAATATGTTACTGTAACATAGCATTTTCCAAGAAAAGATGAGTCTACAAGCTAATAAATGAAGTCATCAATGACACTACTACTATGTTACTTTGCACAATGAAGGTATTCCATAACTTAGACTAGTGTCGTATGCATGACACTAGTATAAGTTCATTGCATGTAATGCTATTAATTAGCAAAAGGACATGAAGTTCTCTCGCTTTCCCCTTTGTCTTAGTCATAGTGCACAACCTAAGAGCATGGTTAATAGTATAGCCAGCTGCTGGCTATATGATGTTGCCATGTCATATAGATCCATCACTTGTAGCCACTCATACAATAAGGTTAGCTATAAGGCTGGCTATAAGACTAGTACTTTTTCTCATATTCTCTCTCTCTTTCTTCATATTTATTGTATCGGCCTAGGAATCCGCATATAGCTAGGCTCTTGCATGAGGGCCCACTCCTCTTTTTCACTTGCTCTAAGATGACTTATACACCTAGACGGAGGGAGTAGTCTCAAGTCATTGGATGCATACGCACCCCACATCTCGTATTGGGTGATTTCTTTTTTCATGGCAAAAAACTGGGAATGAGGTGGGTAGTTACCGCACCGCACCTAAAAGTTTTGGGATTACTATTTGGTTTTCGTAACGTGACTAATGCACCAGTACGGAGGGAGTACAGTAGTAGTCTTTGATTGCAATTTTTTGTTGGTAGCTTACCAAGCTGAGCGCTTAGTGAGTACAATAGTAGTCTGATTGATGAGACTTCAGATTTGAGCCATCTACCGGAAGGAATAAAACAGTACACCATGTATTTATTTACAGAGTAGTACACTTTTTGTGACATGCATTACTATATATTGCTAGTCAAATACTAAATCCAGATGGATGTGGTAGTACTACTAAATCTAGATGGTGGTGCTAGTACTAGTTGTAGTACTACCAATGTAGTAGTATTGTACTACCCGTTGGTCAAATTATTACGTGCTGCTCCTCACAGTGAAGTGACAAGACCCTGCGCTGGAGATGACAACTGAGTGTACGAGCCGTGTTCGGCAAACCATAGTCAGCCTCACCATCTGCAGTCACTATCATCATGGCTGTAGAGCTAGCCTGCTTACAACTAGCCGTGTTCGACATAATTTCCCATGCGTCGATGCCCGTGCATTGCACGGAACACCAAGGTTGGGGGTGGACGGCGCCGGCAGCAGCCATCGCACCAGCTTTTTCCATGGCCTTCTAGATGTGGTGGTGAGGAGATAAGACTGATTGTGAGAGACAAGGAGTTTTTTGTAAATAGGGAACAAGGGCGGGCATCTTTTTGCAAAACTGCAGAAGTTTGGTTTGTATGTGTCAGATCTAGATCCAACGGCTATTTGTGAAAGATGGCAGGCACAACATCATCACCAACTCAGGACCTCTTTGATTCGCAGTATTTTGAAAATGCAGGAATAGGACACGGCAATATTACAAGTTTCAAACTGATATTACAAATATTAGGAGTAATGCTACACCTGCGAAGAGGGAATTACTAGGAAGTTTACGTAAGAACTTTCATTACTTTAGGTGGATGCAACATTATCGTACAAGCTAAAATCCACCGCCCTAACAAGTCACTAATGGGCAAACAAATTTTCGAGTCTGTGTCCACTTGATGTTTCAAAAACAAATCCAGCTTCTGTGGAGACTTTGTCATTTAGGCTTAGACGCTTGCGGTGATCAGCACACCATTCATTGTTGCACCAGGGAACGCCAAACCTCATTACCTTGAGCACACTTGCCTCCAGAACAAAGAACCTGGCCAATTTAATGTCAGATGTGATGCCTCGGTAGTCGATCAAATCAATTTCTGTAAGATGGAGATCAAGGCATTCGATGAGATTGTTATAGTGTAGCACATTTTTCAGTTTCGGGTCTTTTTTATCTGCAAAAGAAGAGAACATATTAGTGCAGCTGGTTGTATAAGATTGCCGTGTCATCAAGAGGTACCAATATCATTCGCTCATACGATAGGGTTGGCTGGCTAGTGATATTTTTCACTCTCTCTCTCTCTTTCTCTTTCCTCTCATTTACCTAGGAGCATGTAAAGAGCTTGGGCATTTGTTGCCTTCCACTATGTGGTCGATTCCATATTTCTCAAAAGTATGCCACATAATACGCATCGATGTCAAATCAAAATATTTTGGCACCGCTCTCACGATGTTAGAGAGTTGGCACCGCTGGGCACATAGACCCACATGTATAAACAAATCAATCAAACCAACTACACCAGCCTCTCACTCTCCCAAACAAGTGTTTTTTATTGCCTCAGTCCTCTCCCTCTCCCACGCAAGTGTTTTTTTCATTGCGCGAGTTAATTTGGCACCGGAGCAAAGTAGGTGATCTAGATTGGGGCACTAGGTGAGCAATGGAGGGGCACCGATGCCAAATGCATCACCAGTGAATTTGGCACATGTTTTGGCCTACATAGTGGAGGGCCGTTATAGCCCACTTTTGTACTACCTCATATTTAGTGTAAAATTTTGACCATAGATTTACCTAAGAAAATGCCAATGCATGTCACCAAAAATTATACCATTTGAAATTATGTTCAAATACGAATCCTACGATATAATTTTTAGTGACATGCATTAACATTTTGTCAGTTAAATCTATGGTCAAATTTTGATACTACAAAATAGGAACAGTAAACCAAGACGGAGGTGGTACTTGCTCTTAGGGTAACCATAGTGTTACTAGTCTAAGTTACTTTCCACTAAGACTAGCCTAGGCTACTATAGTAGTACAACAAAAAATGATGCAGGAGATCACGTGAGAAAAAATACTTAAAACATTTCTTTCGGTGCAGTGCGTAGATGCAGCTTTGAACACTACACTTGTCATCATAATTTGGGAAAATTACGACAAAAATTGAGCTACGTTGTGATTACCGTTTACTAATAGGAAGGAAGTTTCACCTTGATGATTAGCTTCTCTGTGCACGGAAAGCATGTAAGGAATCCAACAACTTGATCCAGATTGGGGCCGATAGATTTTATTGCCAAGATCTCCACTGTGCACATAGACTAGGTCAAGCTTGTGGGAATCATTTTCAGGATGAAAGTAATAAATACATCAAGAGGAAATTTAAAAATGTGAATTTCAAGAAGATGGAGAAGAAGATGAGTGTTGTACCTAAATGATTACGGATCCAAAAAAGAGTTTGGAGAATTTGGCAGACGAGTACACCAACGCTGTCAATTTCGGCATGTCAATGACCCTGATTTTTGTTGGACCTTCTAGATCAGATACAAGCAATCTCTCAAGTAAAGGCGCATGCTCAATGACCATAACGTGGAACAGTTGGAGTGATCTCTTCCCAATTGATGTCTTGTTGTGGGGCCAGCAAGGCACATAAGTCCATCGGAGAATCGTTGAGGCGATGTGGAGGCTAATGAACCCGTGGATCTGCTCAAGACGAAGGTACTCGAGCCTAGTACAGCTGTGGAGCAGGTGCTCCATAGCCTTCTTCGAGATGCCAACGTCGAAGAGGTCGAGCTGCTTGAGTTGAGGGAGAAGAAGGGCAGGCACGATATTAATCTGGGGAAGATAGCAGGAGCTCAAGCTGGCGTGGCGTAACGTTGGCGTGAGGCGGAGCGCGGACGGCGGCAGATAGCAACATCATCCAGCTTCAAAGCTGAGCTCCTCGAGCTGACCTAGGGCAGGGGATAATAACCACTCGTCGAACATGGCTTAGCCCTTGCAGTTGGTACTGAACATGCGGATGTCAAGGCGTCTGGCTAGCCCAGGGTGTGATGAAAGGATCTTGGAGACTGCAGCCATGCGTTTGCAATCCATGTTGCAGAGGCAGCCATCGACGGAGAGGTTGAGGGGGACACGGTGCCAGAGGTGGCGCCACCGCCGGGAGAGCAGGGCAGTCCGCATGGCAGATCTGGTGGGGAGGAGGCCGATGATGATGACCAGCATGTTGTCGGGGAGGCTGCTGATGAAGTGCAGGCTCGCCGGATGTGGTTTTGGCTCGAGCTGCCTCCGCTTGTTGGTTGCCTCGCTGTCCATCTCAGCTGGCGGCGATGCTGGTGTACATGTGTGATGGTGTGTGTTGTGTGCTATCTACTAGGTGTGCATGAGTGCATCCTTCTGTGCATGCCGCTGCGCAGTGTTGAATTGTGCGCGAGTGCGTCCTTCACGCGGAAGAAGTGTGCCCTCAATTTACTAGCGCGTGGGGTGCTACCCCGAGCGGTTTCAACTTTGTTTACTTCACCGCATGTCAGATGTGCCTCTAGTTTATTTTCACCCACTGCCAGATGGGCCAGCACACAAAGATAGAGAACACGAGCTGACAAGGCAGCATGTGGACTGTTTAACCGGTCAAGTAAACAATATATGGAGCTATACAGTGACACCGTGACCGTATAATCCATCGGTATAGAGAGTTCGAGTGAGAGGGGAGGCCCGTGAGAGATAGTAGACACATAGAAAGAGCTACTCCCTTCGTTCGATAATGTAGTGGCAACATTTTTTTAAGTCAAACTTTTGAAACTTTGACCAAGTTTATAAAGAAATTACTTATATCTACAATACCAAAGATAAATGATAGTATGAAGTAAGTACATGTTGTGATGAATCTAATGATCGTTCCAGATGTGAATGTTTTTCTCCACATATACCTGGTCAAATTTTTCTGAGATTTGACTTTTCTAAACATCCATATGCTTATGGACGTGAGAGTACCTAACTAGAGTGTGTGTGTGTGAAATAGAAAGAGTGACTGAAAAAGTGTGTGTGTGTGTGTGTGTGTGTGAAAGAGACATGGACAACACACGATAAAAGTAGAGAAAAAGCGTGTGTGTCTTATGCAAACATATCACACATGCATCTTCGACAGTGGAAGCAAGGTGAGTGTGTGGTAGTTTGCAACCAAGAGAGAAAGACCCCTAGCACGTGGCCAAGAGGGGTCTGACAAACAAGGGAGAGAGGTCGAGAGAGACGTACGGAGAAATACAGACATGGCGAGGAGAGAGTGTATGTTTGTCATAGAGAGATCCCCTAGAGATCATGATGGGACTACATGGGTGGGAGATCGAGTGACAAGGTGTGTGTGCGATAAAAGATACCCCGAGAGATATTGAGATAGACGTATGGATGGAAGGAGACAATAAGTGTTCCTGATGGCTAGTGAGAGAGAGAGATGGAGAGAGAGGGAGAGGGACCAACAAGGTTTGTGTGTTGGATGCATGCAATAGAATTGAAGATTGTCGGCGAGAGAGAGAGAGAGCAGGAGTCTGGGAGAGGGAGAGGTCGCGTTTTATGCATCAAAGACTGATATAAACCATGTTTCGATATAAACTTGCATTCGAATATTTAAATTGGAGAACATGTTGTATGCAATCCACACATGAATGGAGATATGCGTATATCAAACAAGTTCATTAATTTGACTTTCAACATGCTCATGGAGTACTACAGTACTGTACAACATGCTACTCGATTGAGGTGTTCAATTTTGGATTTAGTTCACTATTTTGACCTGGTGAACGAGCTATTTCATTGAATCAAGATATTTCATTTTGGGTTTGATTCCCGTTTTTGAGTGGGTCAACTATTTGTCATATAGTAAATTGTTAGCAACGAGCATGTAAAAACACATTACTCCCGAGCATCATCTCTCCATCTCAAAAAGAAGTGGCAAGCTAATATTTCAAAATTTGATTCGAACGGACTTGGTAAGCTAGACGTGGATGCTCGTTCTCCCAAAATTTGAATGAACCGTTAAACACCCTCTGTTCAATGGAATTCGCCCGAGCAAATAAATGGGAGACATGAAATTACCGGCCTATGTGGGACACGCATCAATTGGCCCATTGTACATTGAGGGTAGGTTCGTAACTTCATCCAAGCGCGCCTTCTCCTCGGCCAAAATGACATGTGCCGAATAATTCATAAACCATGGTCGGTAAAACACCCTCTCCTCACCCGAAATCACTCGCGCCGACTATTTCAAGACACGCCCTCCTCGCTCAAAATAGCTCGCACCCACTATTTCAAAACATGCCCTCCTCGCCCGAAATCGCTCGCGCCCACTATATTTCAAAACACGCCCTCCTTGCCCGAAATCGCTCGCGCCCACTATTTGGGAGAAGCAAAGTTACTCTACTATCCCCGACCCTCTGTACACAGACCCAAGCTGAGAAGCCTAAAGGCAGGGGTAGAACTGTAACTTCCCCCCACATTTTAGACAAATGCGTCCGTAAGACATGGTTCCCCCCTCCCAATTCCCCCTTCATACCTCATGAGCGCCAAATCACCTTCTCCCCGGAAGCTCACTTCCCCCAAGCCGCGAAACCTCAGCCCCTCCTCCATGGCGCCCCCACCGCACCAAATTCATAGCCGCCCTCCTCCCTAATGCCGGAGACGATGTCCATTTGCCGTCCTACACTGGGCCGTGTGCCTCTTACTCCGTGTTGCGAGAGCTGCCTCGACGATGGCCGCGTGAACCGTACCGGACCCGATTCACCCCCGCCATTGTTCATGGTGCCGGAGCAGCTCCAACTTTGGATCCGTCCAGAGCCCCGGCTGCTTCCCCGTAGTCATCGACCATCGCGCACTAATCTTGGACATGATGCCTGTATAATGATCATTGCCTAGATATCATCATGATTATTTTAAGTTCTATCAATTGTCCAATAGTAATTTTTTTACGCACCTTTTGCTATTTTTCCTCAAGAGAAGCCACTAGTGAAATCTACGGCCCCCGGGTCTCTTCTTTAATATATTTGCCTTTGTGATATATTTTTCTTTCATTTTATTTTTAGATCTATTAAACCAAAAAATACAAAAAATACTTTGTTACACTTTATTTTATTTGGCGTTTGATCTATCAAATTATTACAAATTTCTCACGTCCGTTTGCCAATCTCTGGCGCTGTTACCCGAAAGGGATTCACAACCCCCTTAACATGTTGGGTTGCGAGTATTTGTTTTTTGTGGGCAGGTGTTGTTTATGTAGTGTTGCTTGGTTCTCCTACTAGTTCGATAACCTTGGTCTCATCACTGAGAGAAATACCTACCGTCGATGTGCTACATCATCCTTTCCTATTTGGGGAAATACCGGCGTAGTTCTAGCAAACATTAGCTGGAGCTCCCAGGCGTCGGACGTCTGACGAGTACCGGTCGTTCGGTGGTTGTAGATTCATGGTAGCTCTTCCTCATTGTACTTGGTGTCCTTGCCATCTTGTCCGGGTGGTGTAGCTTTCCCGTGGCTTTCCTCCAAGTACCTGTTCACACATAGGGTCTCTGCTTGAGGTAGTAGCCATGTCTCATATGTAGAAAGTGGTAGTTCGGAGAGGAGCGAGTTCACCTTATCTTCGATAGCATTTGCTCGAGTTCTTGTCATTAGTCCAAGTGGTTTCATGGGAGACGTAGGTAGGTCCATGGGGATGACCATAGGATGCTCCGCATAACCCCCCCCCCCTTGGGAAAGATCTGACCTCGGATCGAAATCCTCATCACCATGGTAGGGAGAGAGATCTTTGACGTTGAAGTCGATCTTGTATGCATTGTTGTTGTAGCACTCGAGCACCTTGAAGGGTCCGTCGGCTCGTGGTCATAGCTTGGACTTGCGTTTGTTGGGGAATCGCTCCTTGTGAAGGTGTAGCCATACAAGATCTCCAATGTTGAATATCGTGGGTTTCTTGTTGATGTTGGGCTTGGTCGCAAGTCATTGTACTTGGCGCTCGATGGTGTGCCTTGTATCTTCAGGCATCTTCTTGAGATAGTTCACTCATGCACTCGCGTCCATCTTGATGCGCTCTTCTAGTGGAAGAGGTAGAATGTCCAATGGGGACAACGGGTTGAAGCCGTAGACAACCTCGAAGGGGCACTTGCCGGTAATAGACTATCTTGCGCGATTGTAGGCGTACTCGGCCATGGGTAGGCACTCTTCCCACTCCTTCATGTTCTTCTTGATCAACATGCATAGGAGGGTAGATAGCGTCCGATGCGTGACCTCCGTTTAGCCATCGGTTTGAGGACGGTATGCCGAAGAGAACAAAAGTTTGATTCTGAGCTTGGCGCATATAGTCTTCTTTGATGTAATAGCACAAAGTCCATACTAATATCTTCCCATGGGATGAAATGAGCCATTTTAGAGAATCGGTCCACAACAACAAACACGAGATCTTTGCCATTTCTAGTTCTAGGCAAACCAAGCACAAAGTCAATACTAATATCTTCCCATGGGTGATACAGAATAGGAAGTGGCATATAGAGGCCATGGGATTGAGCTTTTGACTTAGCTTTGTGGCATGTAGAGCATTAGTTGGTGAAACATGAGACGTCGTGGAACATCTTGGGCCGGAAGTACTTGGAGAGCGTGGCAAATGTCTTGTCGCGTCCGAAGTGTCCCATAATTCCTCCTCCATGAGATTCTTGAAAAAGTAAGACTCAGGGATACATAGTTTTTTAGCTCTCATAAGATAATCATCTTGGATGTAATAGCGTTCCCAAGATGTATGCGTCAAACATTTGGCATATGGAATAGCAAAAGTAGGATCATGCGCATACAAGTCTTTTATGTGCTCAAAGCCAATGACATTCAATTCAAGTTGGCTAATAAGCATGCATCTACGGGAAAGGGAATCTGCCACAACATTTCCTTACCTTTGATGTACTTGATGACATAAGGAAAAGACTCAATGAATTCAGTCCACTTAGCATGACGCTTGTTCAACTTAGTTTGAACCTTAAGATATTTAAGTGTTTCATGATCAGTGTGGAGATTGAACCCATGAGGGCCGGGATAATGCTCCCAAACATGCAAGACTCGAACTAAAGCATATAGCTCTTTGTCATAGATGGGGTAGTTAAGTTGCGCTCCAGAAAGTTTTTCACTAAAGTAATCTATGGGGCGCTTCTCTTGCATTAAGACACCTCCTATGCCATAACCGCTAGCATCGCAATGTATTTCAAATGGCTTATCAAAGTTGGGTAATGCAAGCAAATGAGTATTCGTAAGCAAATTTTTAAGCTCATTAAATGCGGTATCTTGGGATGGTCCCCAAATAAATGGTGCATTTTTCTTACTCAAAGCATGCAAATGGGATGCAATAGTGCTAAAGTCCTTAACGAATCTACGATAGAAGCTGGCTAAGCCAAGGAAACTTCACACTTGTTGCAAGTTGGTTGGTTGAGGCCAAGTTTTAATAGCATTGATCTTAGATTCATCTACATGAACACCCTTATAAGACACAACGAAACCCAAGAAAACGAGATTATCAACACCAAAAAGGCATTTGTCCATATTAGCATAAAGGTGCTCCTTTCTAAGAGTTTGCAAAACGATTCTAAGATGGGTGACATGATCTTTGAGGGATTTTCTAAACACAAGAATATCGTTGAAATAGACCACAACAAATATGCCAATGTAAGGGCGAAGAACAAAATACATCACACACATAAAGGTGACGGGTGCTACGGATAAACCCATTGGCATGATCGACCATTCACACAAGCCAAACTTGGTTTTGAAAGCTGTTTTCCATTCATCACCTTCTTGGATGCGTATTTGATAGTAGCCACTTTTAAGATCAATTTTAGAGAAAATTGTGGCTCTGCTAAGCTCATCTAGCATGTCATCTAAGCGTGGAATGGGGTAGCAATATCTAACAGTGATAGCATTGATAGGACGACAATCGGAACACATGCGATATGTACCATCTTTCTTGGGAACAAGGATTACCGAGATGGCACATGGGCTCAAGCTTTCTCGTACATGGCCATTGTCGATGAGTTGTTGTACTTGTCGTGGGATTTCCTTGGTTTCCTCGGGGTTGACGCGGTAGGGAGCCTAGTTAGGAAGAGGTGCTCCGGGGATGAGGTCGATTCGGTGTTTGATGCCTCGCAGTGGAGGTAGACCCGGAGGTAGCTCGTCGGGGAATACACCTTGGAATTCCTGCAATAGAGAAGATAACACTAAAGGTAGATTGTGAGAGGTTTTAGTTTTTGTCGCCATGTCCTTACACAAAAGGACATAGTGCATGACACTTGATGGGTTGTCACAAATTCTCTCATCTCACTTTTGGTAGCGAAATAACACTAGGTTTTTCTTGTCGCTCATCGTGGAGGCACTCAATTTCGGCTTGTGGCACTCAATCTCTTTTTGGTGGTTCGCTCTCTCACTATTCTCTCCATGATGGTTGGTAGCTTGCTTGTCGGCGATCACTTGGCTTGGAGACATAGGTCATAGCACGTACTCCTTCCCTTTCATCTTGAAGCTATAGTGATTGGTTCGCCCGTTCTTTATGACACCACGGTCAAATTGCCAAGGTCGTCCATGTAGGAGGTGGCAAGCAGACATAGGAACAACGTCACACTCCAATGTGTCTTTGTATGCTTCATCTTAAAGGAGACTTGGACCATGTGTTCCACTTAAATTGTGCCGGAGTTTCTAAGCCATTGGACCTTGTAGGGATGAGGGTCCTTCATCTTGACCAATTGGAGCTTGGAGCATAGTTCTTCACTTGCCAAGTTATGGAAACTTCCTCCATCGATGATGACCTTCACAAACCTTCCATTGATGCCCGCATTGGTGTGGAAAATATGGCATCTTTGGTCTTCGTCTTGTTGATGTTGAAGAGTCAAGACCTTGGAGACAACTAGAGCGAGGCTCGAATCTTCGTCACAAAAGACTTGGTCATCTTCATTCACTTGCCGGGGCATAGCCACATTCTCAAGGGCTTCCATTTTACCTTCACTCATGGAGTCGTATGTACCGTCAATATTGAGAACCATGGTACGCTTGTTGGTACACTCGAAGGACGTGTGGCCTCGGCTGCTGCATGCAAAGCATTTGATGGAACTTGTCTTGAGGGTCTCATCCGGTGGAGTTGTAGATGATGAAGCACTTGGCTTGAAGTTGCTTGCATTAGGAGGACGACTTGAGGTTGTCAAAGTTTTCTTATAACTTGACTTTTCGCCGTTGCTTGTAGAAGGTTTGGTTGAGGTAGAAGGTGTTGTAGTCGTTGAAGCTTGATTGTATGAGACATATGTCTTGGAAGAGTACTTGGTATGTTTGAAGTCATCTTGCACTTTTCTTTCCGCTTTACTAGCTTGATACACTAGCTCAATGAGGTTTGAGTAAGGTTGGAAGTCGGCGATCTTCTTGATAGGGTGATTGAGCCATTGAAGAAGCGTGCCATAGTTTGCTCATCATCTTCCGTGACATTAGCTCGTATCATGGCGATATCCATTTCCTTGTAGTACTCTTCAATGGTCTTTGTTCCTTGCTTGAGGAGTTGTAGTTGCTTGAAGAGGTCGCAGTTATAGTATATTGGCACAAAGCGCGCTCGCATGACATCCTTCATTTGATCCCAAGTTGTTATTGGTGGTTCACCTCTTGCTTCTCGATGCTCAATGACTTGTTTCCACTAAATGAGGACATATTCTTGGAATTCAAGGGATTCCATGGCGATCTTCTTCTCTTCCTCATAGTTGCGCAAGCGAAAGATCTTGTCAACCTTCAATACCCATGAAAGGTACTCTCCGGGATCATTGCTTTCGGAAAACTTCGGCATGGTGAACCTGAGTTTGTCGTAGCGTTGCTCTTCATTGTGTTGGGTCGAGGGTGATGACGTCCTTGACGAGGAGGATTGTCTCCCTCAACTTGCCCTTGGCGTGGAGGATTCCCATTGTCTTGTTGCTCTTGGCAAACTTGTGGTTCTTGTCGAGCTTGTGGAACTTATCAGTGCAATCGAGCTTGATAGTTCCTCTCTTGAACTTCATTGCGAAGTGCTTCTTCTTGCTCACGAGTATGTCAGTTGCGTGTGGCAACGACACGACTTGTGTCTCGGAGGGCACATTGCGCCTCAAGTGCTTGAGCTTCTCGACCTTGTTGTTGTTGTGGAGAGCTTCGGCGTGTTTCTCGTCTTGGTGTTGGCGTGCTCACTCTTCCTCTTGTTGGCGTAGGTGTTGCCGTTCTTGTGCTTGTGCAAAGGTACCTTGATTTTGGTGATGTCGATGTTCTTGCGCTAAAAGTTGCTCTTGAGGATCGCTGCCGTGTAGAGTATTGCAGTTTGCTTGACGGTCTTGGCGCATGGCTTGTCAAAGAGTGTTTGATGTCGGTGTACTTGAGCTGGAGATGGTGTCGTCAGAGTGTCGACTCGAGTGGCTCCATCTTGAAAATGATGAAGTGGTAGAATAGCGGTTGACCAAAAAGGCACGAATCTCGTCCATTCTTGCATTGTTGTCTTGTTTCTATTCGTCGAGCTTGTTGTCGAAGTAGCCTCTTGTCTATTGCTGAGAATATCGCAAGTCGGTGGCGAGATTGTCAATGCGGTTTCTCAATGCTTGTTGTTCTTGATGCAAAGATCTTTGTGCGCCGAAGAGGTGGTTCTTGGTGACGTAAGTGTTCGGGTCCTCGTCTTGCTCGATGAAGAGTAGGTTGGTAGAAGTAGTTGGCCTATCCATCATTCCAAGAAAATGTGAGAGTGGAATAAAGGAATAACAATACCAAATGTACCTTGACCGATGTTGACAATGGATCAAAGATCACTCAATGATGTAACAAGGAAATAACACATTTGTTACCGTATCTCGTCAATCTCTCACACCTACAGAAATAAAGCCTTTGGTGTAGCTTGGTTAGGATGGTGGAACAAAATTTATGCAATTGTTAGTAAGACTCAATAATGTTGAAAAAGATTAACAAATTCGCAAATGCAACAAGTAGACCAATAGCAAGATATGGTACACGAAAACACACACACACAGAGATATATAGATGGGGTCATGCAACCAAGGAATGAGCCAAAATGTGGAATCCACCAAAATGCTCTTGCTGCACACGCTATAGAGATGCTAGCTCGATTGCACAATAGGCGGATACGATACTTATGCACAACCTACTAAGAAAAAAATGCAACGACTTCTATCCCAAGTATGCTATATGTATGGTGTTTTGATGATATGATCCAAGATGATAGAGTATGAGAATCTTAATGTAGTAATGATGCTATGGTTCTTGCTTAAAAGCTCTTTGCTTATCTTTTCCTTTCGCTTAAAATCTTGTTTGGCTCTTTCTCTTTCGAGCTCTTTCTTTGGCCTCTTATGCAAAACTTCACGAACCAAGATAGCAATTGTGTATATGCGATGACAACCTTGTGACAAAAGAGATGATACCAAGATATGTATACTGATATGATATGGTATGTACACAATGGGAGTTATGGTCACTAATGTGCACAAGTAATGTTGGCGACAATACTCAATGGCTAGTCTCGATAGGAAAGGTACACAAAATGGGCTACAGGGTTATCAATGCAATGGCAAGGAGTAGACAAAGATGTCGTCGAGGTTACCATCCTTGCTTACGGTTGAGGGTGTCAAAACGGTGGAGCGGTTGTTGTCGATGATGAGTCTGTGGCGAAGATGAGCGACGGTGGTGTTGATGTCGAACCATCCCTAAGTTGTTGAAACGCGTTAGGAAACGGGAACCACAACTCAAATTCTCCAAGAAAAAACGTTTCAAAATTGTCGGAGTTGGGAAATGGGTAAGCTATGGTGGTTGCCAAAAACGGTGGTGGTATGCAAGTGTGTATGCGGAAGTGGTAGAGGAATCGAGGGTTGCGTATGCGGAAGTGGAAATGGAGTGGCAATGCGGAAGTGTGGGCGGTGGCTGCAAGTTTTTGGTCGAAAATTTCAATTTTGTCAGGAAACGTGGATGTCCGGTGATGGTCGGACAACCGGTGGTTGTCGGACGTCCGGAGACTGTCGGACGTCCGGTTCCTGGGTGATTTCGGGCACGGGACAAACTTCTAGGGTTCATGGTGGAGTGTTAAAATTGGGTCAAAATTGGACGAATTTGTGGATGGAAACGGGGGAAAAGATGGGGAGAAGCTAGATCTACCTGCTACACATGAAATCCACGGATCAAATCCAACAAAACTTCATCACACCAACAAATCACAAAAAGATGTGGGGCTATTTTTGGTGGGGAATTTTTGAATTTGGGACGAAATCAACAAAACAAGGCTAGCAAACAAGGGTAGGGGCGGATCCTATGAAGAACACGAGGGGAAACGATAGGAAACACTAAAATCAACCAGGAATGATCACACATGTGTTAGATCCATGAACGTAAAGAGTGATACAAGATTCAAACCCAACAAAGGCCTATACAAAAGGCCTTCTCCACGAGGAGGTCTTGAGGAGTCTTCCCGTGATGGGGTCTTGAATCCACTTGGGGGATCTTCTCCGTAGAGGTTGTGAACTCCAATGGAGAAGGTATCAAGTGGATGAGCAAAGCTCTATCTCTCAAATGAGCTAATCCTTTGCTAACCCTAAGTCTAAGTGGATGAAGGGGTACATGGGCCTCGGCCCAACACGCTGTCAACACACAGGTGTTGGATGTCCGACAGCTACCGGTCGCCCGGTGGCTCGTGAGGGTCCGGTTGTCCGGTACTTGTCAGAAGTCCGACGTTTTGGCTCAGGATGGTCGGTGTCGGATTTTCGGCCGGCATTGGATGTTTGGGGCGTAGGTTGTCAGGTGGTCTCCATACTTTTGACGCTTTGGTTTTGTGATGGTGGTGCCGGTCGTCCGGGGGCTGGAGCATCTCGGACGTCCGGTCGGTGTCGGTCGTCCGGCCGCTGGAGCGTGCACAGGCTGGGACTCGATTGGTTGGCTAGAGCTCCCAGACGTCGGACGTCCGACGAGTATCGGTCGTCTGGTGGCTATAAATTCCTAGTAGCTCTTACTCTTGGTCATTGTACTTGGTGTCCTCCCTGCCTTGTCCGTTCGGTGTAGTTGTCCCAAGGATTTCTTCCAAGTACCTGATCACTGATACGTCCATTTTGCATCATCTTTCCTTGCTGTTATTTATAATGTTTTTATCCATAATAATGCTTTTTGGAGTAATTCTAATGCCTTTTCTCTCATAATTTACAAGGAACACACCAAGAAGGAGAATTTTGGCAGCTGGAAATCTGGACCTGGAAAAGCTACGTCAGGCCACCTATTCTACACAACTCCAAATGAGCTGAAACTTTACGGGGAATTTTTATGAATTATTTGAGGAATATTGAAGCCAATAAACACCAGAGAGGGTGATACGTCTCCAACGTATCTATAATTTATGAAGTATTCATGCCAATATATTATCATTCTTGGATGTTTTACAATCATTTTATAGCAATATCATTTTTTGGGACTAACCTATTGACCCATTGCCTAGTGCCAGTTGCTGTTTTTTGCTTGTTTTTTACATCGTAGAAAATCAATATTAAACAAAGCCCAAACACCGCGAACCTTTTTGTGGATTTTTTATGGACCGGAAGGAACCCAATTGGCCAGAGCTGCACCTGGGGGTGCCCCGAGGGGGCACAACCCACCAGGGCGCGTCAGGCCCCCCTGGCGCGCCCAGGTGGGTTGTGCCCACCTCGGTGGCCTCTCGTACCCCTTCTTTGCACTATAAATTCCCAAATATTCCGAAACCCTTCGGGGAAAACCTAGATCAGAAGTTCTGCCGCCGCAGGGCTTCATAGCCACCGAAAAGCAATCTAGACCTGTTCCGGCAACCTACCGGAGCGGGGAATCATCTCCGGTGGCCATCTTCATCGTCCCGGCGACCACCATGATGAGGAGGGAGTAGTCCACCCTCGGGGCTAAGGGTTTGTACCAGTAGCTATGTGTTTAATCTCTCTCTCTCTCTCTCTCTCTCTCTCTCTCTCTCTCTCTCGTGATCCATATCATGGGCTTTGTTAATATAGCCGGATCATATGATGTTTCTACCCTCTATACTCTTGTTATGATGAACTGAATCTTTACCCTTTGAGGTTTTGTCTTGTCGGATCGAATATTCAGAGATGAGAACACATGATATATATCTTGCGGTATGAATACTTGAGGTGACAATTGGGGTATCTTATTGATTCACTTGATATATGTTATGGCGTTCAACTCGCGGATTCCCGTGGTGATATTGGGGTAATCTATGCATAGGGGTTGATGCACGTTTTTATCCGACGAAAACTTCAGGGTCTCTTTATAGTTCTTTGTGTGGACTGAGTATTATGAATATGAATTTTCTTTGGTGTTATGCTAGTACGAACTCTAGGATAGCTCGAACGGAAAAAAGAACTTTGTGTTATTTTAGTATGAACTCTTGAATAGATCGAACGGAAAGAATAGCTTTGAGGTAGTCTCGTACCCTACAACCAATTTCTATCTTTTGTTCTCCGCTAATTGGAACTCGGGAGTGATTCTTTGCTGCACTTTGAGGGATAATCATATGATCCAACTATGTTAGCACTGTTGAGAGATTGCACTAGCGAAAGTATGGACCCTAGGCCTTGTTTTTAAGCATTGCAACACCGTTTTTGTGCCCGTTTACTATTAGTTACCTTGCTGTTTTTATAATTTCAGAATACAAAAACCAATATCTACTCTCCATATTACACCTTTACCACCATCTCTTCGCCTAACTAGTGCACCTATACAATTTGCCATTGTATAGGGTGTGTTGGGGACACAAGAGATTTCTTGTATTTGGTTGCAGGGTCGTTTGAGAGAGACCATCTTCATCCTACACCTCTCACGGATTGATAAACCTTAGGTCATCCACTTGAGGGAAAATTTCTACTGTCCTACAAAACTCTACGCTTGGAGGCCCAACACGTGTCTACGAGAATAAAGTTGCCTAGTAGACATCAAGCTCTTTTCTGGCAACACTGTTGTTGGGGAGGTGAGTGCATGAAGGTATATCTTTAGATCTTGCAGTCGAATCTTTTAGTTTCTTGTTTTATCACTAGTTTGGTTTATAAAAAGAAAACTACAAAAAATGGAAT
Organism: Triticum dicoccoides; assembly: GCF_002162155.2. Taxonomy (NCBI): domain Eukaryota; kingdom Viridiplantae; phylum Streptophyta; class Magnoliopsida; order Poales; family Poaceae; genus Triticum; species Triticum dicoccoides. Next base: position 272,744,929 of record NC_041390.1, on the reverse strand, counting down.
TGAGGTTGCATCATATTATTGATCATCTTTATAATATATTTCTTGAAAATGATGGTTCGGAAAATTGTGCTCAATTGTTAGAAGAAGAAGTTAATGAAATGTTTGGCATAAAATATTTGAATGATGAGCATGATTGCAATGTTATTAGATTGAATTATTTGAATATCCATGATGCTAATGATATGCAAAGCCATAAGCTTGGGGATGCTATGTTTGATGAAGATGATATTTTTAGTCCCCCAAGATTTGATGTGAAAATTTGTTATAATGATTGCATGCCTCCTATTTATGATGATTATAATGATGAAAGTGGATTTGGAGAGGTCATGACTTTATTTAGTGATGAATCCACCATTTTGGATGAGGCTTCAATTGACTATGAGGACAAGGTTGCTATCTATGATGATTATGGTGATGACATGTATGCTATATTGAATAACGATAACCATGAAACTTGTCATCATGATTTCAATTTTCAATCACATGAGAGTTATTTTGTTGAGTTTGCTCCCACAATTATTGATGAGAATAAATTTGCTTACGTGGAGAGTAATACAATTTCTATGCTTGTGAATCATGGAAAGAATGCTTTATGTGATAGCTATATTGTTGAATTCATTCATGATGCTACTGAAAATTATTATGAGAGAGGAACATATGCTTGTAGGTATTGCAATAATATCAAGTTTCCTCTCTATGTGTTGAAAATCTTGAAGTTTTGCTTGTTTTGCCTTCCTATGCTAGTTGATTCTTGCTCCCATAAATTGTTTGCTCACAAAATCCCTATGCATAGGAAGTGGGTTTGACTTAAATGTGCTTGTCATGCGCTTCATGATGCTCTCTTTATGTTTCAATTCTTATCTTTTATGCGAGCATCATTGAAATCATCATGCCTAGCTAAAAGGCATTAAAGAAAAGCGCTTGTTGGGAGACAACCCAACACTTTTACCTATTGTTTTTGTGTGTTCACATGATTAGGCTACTTTAGTAATCATGTTTTATTGGTTTTGTTTCAATAAAGTGCCAAGTAAGACCTTTGGGATGGCTTACGGTGATAGTTGATTTGATCTTGCTGAAAAACAGAAACTTTTGCGCTTAGTAAAACAATTGTCATTTTTAACAGAAGCGTGATAAAACGCTGATTTTTTTTGCATAAGATTAATAGATAAATTTCCCAGGATTTCCTGATTGATCCGAATTTTTGGAGTAGCAAAAGTATGGTTTGGGTATAGATTACTACAGACTATTCTGTTTTTAACAGATTCTGTTTTCAAGGCATAGTTTGCTTGTTTTCTAGTTTCTATGGCTTATATTGCTCAATATAGATTGTAGAAATGATATGATACAGTAGGAATTGTGTGAGAAAAAATTTGAATCTTGTCATTGGTAGTACCAAAAGTGGAATGGTTTGCTCTTTATCATACTAATCTATCCCACGAAGTTTTGTTAAGTTTTGTGTGATTGAAGTTTTCAAGTTTTGGGTGAGATATCGATATGACGAGAATAAGGAATGACAAGTACCTAAGCTTGGGGATTCCCAAGGCACCCCCAAGGAAATATTCAAGGAAGATCCAAGCAACTAAGCTTGGGGATGCCCCGGAAGGCATCCCCTCTTTCGTCTTCAACATTATCGGTAACCTCACTTGGAGCTATGTTTTCATTCGTCACATGATATGTGTTTTGCTTGGAGCATAAATTTATTTTGTTAGGATTTTCTTGCTGTTATTTATAATAATGTTTTTCATATTTTATTTCAATAGAAGTGGCAATGATAGCCTTTGCCACACTTATTTTGCAAGTATACATGTTGATGTTTGAAAACAGAAAGTTTACCGCTGTTGCAAAAATTCCCTAGAAAAGTCAGAATGTGATAAAATATTGAAACATTTTGTAAAATGAGCTCTGATAATTTTTCTACAGTGTGGTAAATTTTCATAAATTTTGGAGTTAGGGAAGTTTGATACTCTTGCATTCTTTACAGACTGTACTATTTTGGCAGATTCTTGCTATGTTTGCATTGTTTGCATATGTTTGCTTGTTTAATGATTCTATTTGCGGATAGGAGTATTAATATGTAGAGGAATTTAGTATGCAATGTTGAATAATTTTTTTAGTGATTTGCTTCAGTAGAGAATGATAAGGTTTTTGCATTAGTTTATACTAACTTATCTCACGAGTTCTTGTTGAGTTTTGTGTGGATGAAGCTTTTGAGATTTAGGAAAACCGTGATATGATAAGAATTAAGGAGACACAAAAGTTCAAGCTTGGGGATGCCCAAGGCACCCCAAGATAATATTTCAAGAGGTCTCAAGCATCTAAGCTTGGGGATGCCCCGATAGGCATCCCACCTTTCTCTTCAACAATTATCGGTTAGTATCGGTTGAGCCTAAGTTTTTTCTTCTTCACATGAGTTGTGTTATTCTTAGAATGTCATTTTATTTTGTTTTGCTTGCTGTTTTAATAAATACTTAGATGTGAAAGTTTTAAATAAAATAAATTCCTCAAACAATTGCCAAGGATGCTAAGTAAGCGTCATTCACATCCTATCAACGAAGCTCTTTCCTATGTCATTTACTCTTGTGCTTTACTTATATCCTACGAGTAAATTGTTGAATAAATTGAATGTCATGAAGTTGAAATCATATCATACCTAGTGGTAGCTTCACATTGGGTTTAGAAAGTGAAATCTTTTGAGGCTTGACAATCACAATATTGGTCATACAAGCAATTCACGAATAATTAGTATAAGGAAGAGAACTTTCACATGCAAATACACTATCATAGAAATCTTTTGTGATTGTGATATCCCATCAAAATATTGTATGCCAAAATTGTTGACGTAGGACAAGGAAGACAACATAATGGTTTATGTTTGTTCATATTCACATAGAAATTATATTGTCATAGATCCTTCAACATGTGGTACTTGCCCCCCATCTTTGCTAGCCAAAAATTCCGCACCAAGTAGAGATACTACTTGTGCATCCAAAAACCCTTAAACCAAAATCTTGTTTTCAAGAGTCCACCATACCTACCTATATGCAGTATTCTTTTGCCATTCTAAGCAAATTTGTATGTGCCATCTCTAATTTCCAAAATAAATTTCTCTTTTGTGTGCTCGTACCGCTCGCGAGGCGGTGAGGGTGGCCAATATTTTCCATGCTGGATGTGTTATTCTCACGATGAGTGTTTATTCACTTGTCATTGCATGAGAGTAAGGCAACGGTATTAGGGATGCCCAGTCCCGAAATGAAAAATGAGTTTACTTTATGTTATCAAATAATAAATTCCTTGGAAAGTGTTGGTATGCAGGGAACTCGTGGATACAGTTAGCCATGGGAAGTGAAAGTATGGTGGAAAAAGGAATAAACTTTATTTTCTGTTTCGGAACCGCCTATGATATATCTAGCATGGAAAGTGTTGGGAGCTCTAAGTCGTTTTCGTTGGTGGGAAAAGTATGCCTCTCAAAATGTTTTTATCTCTCAATTTTTGCTTTGAGATCTGGCACCTCTACAAATCCCTACTTCCCTCTGTGAAGGGCCTATCTTTTACTTTTCAGTATTTACTTTTATGCAAAGAGTCAAAGTATTCCTCTCTATTCCTTTTTATTTTCTCTTTTGGTAAGCATCATGTGGTGAGGAAAGATCTTGGCACATATGTCCAGTTGAATATGGGTAGCATTAGTTATTATTGTTGACATCACCCTTGAGGTGAATACATTGGGAGGCAAAACAATAAGCCCCTATCTTTCTATGTGTCAGGTTGAAACGTTTTGCTCATCTGTACAAGGTGAGTGTTAGCAATCATAGAAGACTATATGATGGTTGAGTATGTGGAGCTCTTACTTAAACTCTGTTGAATAAGTTGAATTGCAATTGCTTGGTGACTAACAACATAGGTTGTTGGGTTTCAAGAGAATTCATTGTTTGAACCTTAACATGTGAATTGGTTGCTACTATAACGTGAGAAGTTTCATAAGAAAGAATTGCTGTTATGATGCTAGGAAAAGTGATTGAAATTATCATTGATTAAACTTGTGCACTTTTCTAGCATTCACACTTCATAAATTATTTCTTTTATCATTTACCTACTCAAGGACAAGTAGGAATTAAGCTTGGGGATGCTGATATGTCTCCAACGTATCTATAATTTATGAAGTATTCATGCCAATATATTATCATTCTTGGATGTTTTACAATCATTTTGTAGCAACTTTATATCATTTTTTGGGACTAAGCTATTGACCCAATGCCCAGTGCCAGTTGCTGTTTTTTGCTTGTTTTTTACATCGAAGAAAATCAATATTAAATGGAGTCCAAACACCGCAAAACTTTTTGTGGATTTTTTATGGACCGGAAGGAACCCAATGGGCCAGATCTCCACCAGGGGGTGCCCCAAGGGGGGCACAACCCAGCAGGGCGCGCCATGCCCCCTAGCGCCCAGGTGGGTTGTGCCCACCTCGTCGGCCTCCCGTACCCCTTCTTTGTACTATAAATTCCCAAATATTTCGAAACCCTTCGGGGAAAACCTAGATCAGAAGTTCTGCTGCCGCAGGGCTCTGTAGCTACCGAAAACCAATCTAGACCCATTCCGGCACCCTACCGGAGGGGGGTTGTTGGGTTTCGTAGTAATTTCAAAAAAATTCCTACACACACGCAAGATCATGTGATGCACAGCAACGAGAGGGGAGAGTGTTGTCTACGTACCCATGCAGACCGACTGCGGAAGCGTTGACGCAACGTAGAGGAAGTAGTCATACGTCTTCATGATCCAAGCGATCAAGCACCGAAACTACGGCACCTCCGAGTTCGAGCACACGTTCAGCTCGATGACGATCCCCGGACTCCGATCCAGCAAAGTGTCAGGGAAGAGTTCCGTCAGCACAACGGCGTGGTGATGATCTTGATGTACTACAGCAGCAGGGCTTCGCCTAAACTCCGATATAGTATTATCGAGGACTATGGTGGCTGGGGGCACCGCACACGGCTAAGGAATAGATCACGTGGATCAACTTGTGTGTTTCTGGGGTGCCTCTGCCTCAGTATATAAAGGAGCCAAGGGGGAGGGGGCGCCGGCCAGGAGGAGGGCGCAGGAGGAGTCCTACTCCTTCCGGGAGTAGGACTCCCCCCCCCCCCCAATCCTAGTTGGACTAGGATTCCCCGAGGGGGAAAGAGGGAGAGGGGGGCCGGCCACCTTCTCCTAGTCCTAATAGGACTAGGGGAGGGGGGAGGTGCGCAGCCACCTTGGGCTGCCCCTTTCTCCTTTCCACTAAAGCCCATAAAGGCCCATATGGCTCCCGGGGGGTTCCGATAACCACCCGGTACTCCGGTAAAATCCCGATTTCACCCGGAACACTTCCGATATCCAAACATAGGCTTCCAATATATCAATCTTTACATCTCGACCATTTCGAGACTCCTTGTCATGTCCGTGATCACATCCGGGACTCCGAACAACCTTCGGTACATCAAAATGCATAAACTCATAATATAACTGTCATCGTAACCTTAAGCGTGCGGACCCTACGGGTTCGAGAACAATGTAGACATGACCGAGACACGTATCCGGTCAATAACCAATAGCGGGACCTGGATGCCCATATTGGCTCCTACATATTCTACGAATATCTTTATCGGTCAGACCGCATAACAACATACGTTGTTCCCTTTGTCATCGGTATGTTACTTGCCCGAGATTCGATCGTCGGTATCCAATACGTAGTTCAATCTCGTTACCGGCAAGTCTCTTTACTCGTTCCGTAATACATCATCCCGCAACTAACTCATTTAGTTGCAATGCTTGCAAGGCTTAAGTGATGTGCATTACCGAGAGGGCCCAGAGACACCTCTCCGATAATCGGAGTGACAAAACCTAATCTCGAAATACGCCAACCCAACATGTACCTTTGGAGACACCTGTAGTACTCCTTTATAATCACCCAGTTACGTTGTGACGTTTGGTAGTACCCAAAGTGTTCCTCCGGTAAATGGGAGTTGCATAATCTCATAGTTATAGGAACATGTATAAGTCATGAAGAAAGCAATAGCAACATACTAAACGATCGGGTGCTAAGCTAATGGAATGGGTCATGTCAATCAGATCATTCAACTAATGATGTGACCTCGTTAATCAAATAACAACTCTTTGTTCATGGTTAGGAAACATAACCATCTTTGATTAACGAGCTAGTCAAGTAGAGGCATACTAGTGACACTCTGTTTGTCTATGTATTCACACATGTATTATGTTTCCGGTTAATACAATTCTAGCATGAATACTAAACATTTATCATGATATAAGGAAATAAATAACTTTATTATTGCCTCTAGGGCATATTTCCTTCAGTCTCCCACTTGCACTAGAGTCAATAATCTAGATTACACTGTAATGATTCTAACACCCATGGAGCTTTGGTGCTGATCATGTTTTGCTTGTGGAAGAGGCTTAGTCAACGGGTCTGCAACATTCAGATCCGTATGTATCTTGCAAATCTCTATGTCTCCCACCTGGACTAGATCCCGGATGGAATTGAAGCGTCTCTTGATGTGCTTGGTCCTTTTGTGAAATCTGGATTCCTTTACCAAGGCAATTGCACCAGTATTGTCACAAAAGATTTTCATTGGACCTGATGCACTAGGTATGACACCTAGATCGGATATGAACTCCTTCATCCAAACTCCTTCGTTTGCTGCTTCTGAAGCAGCTATGTACTCCACTTCACATGTAGATCCCGCTACGACGCTTTGTTTAGAACTGCACCAACTAACAGCTCCACCGTTTAATGTAAACACGTATCCGGTTTGCGATTCAGAATCGTCCGGATCAGTGTCAAAGCTTGCATCAACGTAACCTTTTACGGTGAGCTCTTTGTCACCTCCATATACGAGAAACATATCCTTAGACCTTTTCAGGTATTTCAGGATGTTCTTGACCGCTGTCCAGTGATCCACTCCTGGATTACTTTGGTACCTCCCTGCTAAACTTATAGCAAGACACACATCAGGTCTGGTACACAGCATTGCATACATGATAGAGCCTATGGCTGAAGCATAGGGAACATCTTTCATTTTCTCTCTATCTTCTGCAGTGGTCGGGCGTTGAGTCTGACTCAACTTCACACCTTGTAACACAGGCAAGAACCCTTTCTTTGCTTGATCCATTTTGAACTTCTTCAAAATCTTGTCAAGGTATGTGCTTTGTGAAAGTCCAATTAAGCGTCTTGATCTATCTCTATAGATCTTAATGCCTAATATGTAAGCAGCTTCACCGAGGTCTTTCATTGAAAAACTCTTATTCAAGTATCCCTTTATGCTATCCAGAAATTCTATATCATTTCCAATCAGCAATATGTCATCCACATATAATATCAGAAATGCTACAGAGCTCCCACTCACTTTCTTGTAAATACAGGCTTCTCCGAAAGTCTGTATAAAACCAAATGCTTTGATCAGACTATCAAAACGTTTATTCCAACTCCGAGAGGCTTGCACCAGTCCATAAATGGATCGCTGGAGCGTGCACACTTTGTTAGCTCCCTTTGGATCGACAAAACCTTCCGGTTGCATCATATACAACTCTTCTTCTAGAAATCCATTCAGGAATGCAGTTTTGACATCCATCTGCCAAATTTCATAATCATAAAATGCGGCAATTGCTAACATGATTCGGACAGACTTAAGCATCGCCACGGGTGAGAAGGTCTCATCGTAGTCAACCCCTTGAACTTGTCGAAAACCTTTTGCGACAAGTCGAGCTTTGTAGACAGTAACATTACCATCAGCGTCAGTCTTCTTCTTGAAGATCCATTTATTCTCAATTGCTTGCCGATCATCGGGAAAGTCAACCAAAGTCCATACTTTGTTCTCATACATGGATCCCATCTCAGATTTCATGGCTTCAAGCCACTTTGCGGAATCTGGGCTCACCATCGCTTCTTCATAGTTCGTAGGTTCATCATGATCTAGTAGCATGACTTCCAGAACAGGATTACCGTACCACTCTGGTGCGGATCTCGCTCTGATCGATCTACGAGGTTCAGTAGTATCTTGACCTGAAGTTTCATGATCAACATCATTAGCTTCCTCACTAATTGGTATAGATGTCGCAGAAACAGTTTTCTGTGATGTACTATTTTCCAATAAGGGAGCAGGTACAGTTACCTCGTCAAGTTCTACTTTCCTCCCACTCACTTCTTTCGAGAGAAACTCCTTCTCTAGAAAGGATCCATTCTTAGCAACGAATGTCTTGCCTTCGGATCTGTGATAGAAAGTGTACCCAACAGTCTCTTTTGGGTATCCTATGAAGACACATTTCTCCTATTTGGGTTCGAGCTTATCAGGTTGAAGCTTTTTCACATAAGCATTGCAGCCCCAAACTTTAAGAAACGACAACTTTGGTTTCTTGACAAACCATAGTTCATAAGGCGTCGTCTCAAGGATTTTGATGGTGCCCTATTTAATGTGAATGCGGCCATCTCTAAAGCATAACCCCAAAACGATAGCGGTAAATCAGTAGGAGACATCATAGATCGCACCATATCTAGTAAAGTACGATTACGACGTTCGGACACACCATTACGCTGTGGTGTTCCGGGTGGCGTGAGTTGCGAAACTATTCCACAATTTTTCAAATGTACACCAAACTCATAACTCAAATATTCTCCTCCACGATCAGATCGTAGAAACTTTATTTTCTTGTTACGATGATTTTCAACTTCACTCTGAAACTCTTTGAACTTTTCAAATGTTTCAGACTTATGTTTCATTAAGTAGATATATCCATATCTGCTTAAGTCATCTGTGAAGGTGAGAAAATAACGATATCCACCACGAGCCTCAATATTCATCAGACCACATACATCGGTATGTATGATTTCCAACAAATCTGTTGCTCTCTCCATAGTACCGGAGAACGGTGTTTTAGTCATCTTGCCCATGAGGCACGGTTCGCAAGTACCAAGTGATTCATAATCAAGTGGTTCCAAAAGTCCATCAGTATGGAGTTTCTTCATGCGCTTTACACCGATATGACCTAAACGACAGTGCCACAAATAAGTTGCACTTTCATTATCAACTCTGCATCTTTTGGCTTCAACATTATGAATATGTGTATCACTACTATCGAGATTCATCAAAAATAGACCACTCTTCAAAGGTGCATGACCATAAAAGATATTACTCATATAAATAGAACAACCATTATTCTCTGATTTAAATGAATAACCGTCTCGCATTAAACAAGATCCAGATATAATGTTCATGCTCAACGCTGGCACCAAATAACAATTATTTAGGTCTAATATTAATCCCGAAGGTAGATGTAGAGGTAGCGTGCCGACCGCGATCACATCGACTTTGGAACCGTTTCCCACGCGCATCGTCACCTCGTCCTTTGCCAGTGCCCGCTTATTCCGTAGTCCCTTTGTTCACCTTGCCATCCTTCTTATCCACCAAATACTTGGGGCAGTTCCGCTTCCAGTGACCAGTCTGCTTGCAGTAGAAGCACTCAGTTTCAGGCTTAGGTCCAGACTTGGGTTTCTTCTCCTGAGCAGCAACTTGTTTGCCGTTCTTCTTGAAGTTCCCCTTCTTCTTCCCTTTGCCCTTTTTCTTGAAACTAGTGGTCTTGTTAACCATCAACACTTGATGCTCCTTCTTGATTTCTACCTTCGCAGCTTTTAGCATCGCGAAGAGCTCGGGAATAGTCTTGTTCATCCCTTGCATATTATAGTTCATCACGAAGCTCTTGTAGCTTGGTGGCAGTGATTGGAGAATTCTGTCAATGATGCAATCATCTGGAAGATTAACTCCCATCTGAATCAAGTGATTATTATACCCAGACATTTTGAGTATATGCTCACTGACAGAACTATTCTCCTCCATCTTGCAGCTATAGAACTTATTGGAGACTTCATATCTCTCAATCCGGGCATTTGCTTGAAATATTAACTTCAACTCCTGGAACATCTCATATGCTCCATAATGTTCAAAACGTCGTTGAAGTCCCGATTCTAAGCCGTAAAGCATGGCACACTGAACTATCGAGTAGTCATTAGCTTTGCTCTGCCAGACGTTCATAACATCTGGTGTTGCTCCAGCAGCAGGCCTAGCACCCAGTGGTGCTTCCAGGATGTAATTCTTCTGTGCAGCAATGAGGATAATCCTCAAGTTACGGACCCAGTCCGTGTAATTGCTACCATCATCTTTCAACTTTGCTTTCTCAAGGAACGCATTAAAATTCAACGGAACAACAGCATGAGCCATCTATCTACAATCAACATAAACAAGCAAGACTCTATCAGGTACTAAGTTCATGATAAGTTTAAGTTCAATTAATCAAATTACTTAAGAACTCCCACTTAGATAGACATCCCTCTAATCTTCTAAGTGATTACGTGATCCAAATCAACTAAACCATAACCAATCATCACGTGAGATGGAGTAGTTTTCAATGGTGAACATCGTTATGTTGATCATATCTACTATATGATTCACGCTCGACCTTTCGGTCTCTGTGTTCCGAGGCCATATCTGCATATGCTAGGCTCGTCAAGTTTAACCTGAGTATTCTGCGTGTGCAAAACTGGCTTGCACCCGTTGTAGATGGACGTAGAGCTTATCACACTCGATCATCACGTGGTGTCTGGGCACGACGAACTTTGGCAACGATGCATACTCAGGGAGAACACATCTTGATAATTTAGTGAGAGATCATCTTATAATGCTACCGTCAATCAAAGCAAGATAAGATGCATAAAAGGATAAACATCACATGCAATCAATATAAGTGATATGATATGGCCATCATCAGCTTGTGCTTGTGATCTCCATCTCCGAAGCACCATTATGATCACCATCGTCACCGGCGCGACACCTTGATCTCCATCGTAGCATCGTTGTCGTCTCGCCAATCTTATGCTTCCACGACTATCACTACCGCTTAGTAATAAAGTAAAGAATTACATCGCGATTTCATTGCATACAATAAAGCGACAACCATATGGCTCCTGCCAGTTGCCGATAACTTGGTTACAAAACATGATCATCTCATACAATAAAATTCAGCATCATGCCTTGACCATATCACATCACAACATGCCCTGCAAAAACAAGTTAGACGTCCTCTACTTTGTTGTTGCAAGTTTTACGTGGCTGCTACGGGCTTAAGTAAGAACCAATCTCACCTACGCATCAAAACCACAATGATAGTTTGTCAAATAGACTCCGTTTTAACCTTCGCAAGGACCGGGCGTAGCCATACTTGGTTCAATTAAAGTTGGAGAGACAGTCGCCCGCAAGCCACCTGTGTGCAAAGCACGTCGGGGGAACCGGTCTCGCCTAAGCGTACGCGTAAGGTTGGTCCGGGTCGTCTCGTCCAACAATACCGCCGAACCAAAGTATGACATGCTGGTAGGCAGTATGACTTATATCGTCCACAACTCACTTGTGCTCTACTCGTGCATATGACATCAACATAAATAACCTAGGCTCGGATGCCACTGTTGGGTTTCGTAGTAATTTCAAAAAAATTCCTACGCACAAGCAAGATCATGTGATGCACAACAACGAGAGGGGAGAGTGTTGTCTACATACCCACGCAGACCGACTGCGGAAGCGTTGACGCAACGTAGAGGAAGTAGTCATACGTCTTCACGATCCAACCGATCAAGCACCGAAACTACGGCACCTCCGAGTTCGAGCACACGTTCAGCTCGATGACGATCCCCGGACTCTGATCCAGTAAAGTGTCGGGGAAGAGTTCCGTCAGCACGACGGCGTGGTGACGATCTTGATGTACTACAGCAGCAGGGCTTCGCCTAAACTCCGCTACAGTATTATCGAGGACTATGGTGGCTGGGGGCACCGCACACGGCTAAGGAATAGATCACGTGGATCAACTTGTGTGTTTCTGGGGTGCCTCTGCCTCAGTATATAAAGGAGCCAAGGGGGAGGGGGCGCCGGCCAGGAGGAGGGCGCAGGAGGAGTCCTACTCCTTCCGGGAGTAGGACTCCCCCCCAATCCTAGTTGGACTAGGATTCCCCGAGGGGGAAAGAGGGAGAGGGGGGCCGGCCACCTTCTCCTAGTCCTAATAGGACTAGGGGAGGGGGGAGGTGCGCAGCCACCTTGGGCTGCCCCTTTCTCCTTTCCACTAAAGCCCATTAAGGCCCATATGGCTCCCGGGGGGTTCCGGTACCCTCCCGGTACTCCGGTAAAATCCCGATTTCACCCGGAACACTTCCGATATCCAAACATAGGCTTCCAATATATCAATCTTTACGTCTCGACCATTTAGAGACTCCTTGTCATGTCCGCGGTCACATCCGGGACTCCGAACAACCTTCGCTACATCAAAATGCATAAACTCATAATATAACTGTCATCGTAACCTTAAGCGTGCGGACCCTACGGGTTCGAGAACAATGTAGACATGACCGAGACACGTCTCCGGTCAATAACCAATAGCGGGACCTGGATGCCCATATTGGCTCCTACATATTCTACAAAGATCTTTATTGGTCAGACCGCATAACAACATACGTTGTTCCCTTTGTCATCGGTATGTTACTTGCCCGAGATTCGATCGTCGGTATCCAATACCTAGTTCAATCTCGTTACCGGCAAGTCTCTTTACTCGTTCTGTAATACATCATCCCGCAACTAACTCATTTAGTTGCAATGCTTGCAAGGCTTAAGTGATGTGCATTACCGAGAGGGCCCAGAGATACCTCTCCGATAATCGGAGTGACAAAACCTAATCTCGAAATACGCCAACCCAACATGTACCTTTGGAGACACCTGTAGTACTCCTTTATAATCACCCAGTTACATTGTGACGTTTGGTAGTACCCAAAGTGTTCCTCCGGTAAACGGGAGTTGCATAATCTCATAGTTATAGGAACATGTATAAGTCATGAAGAAAGCAATAGCAACATACTAAACGATCGGGTGCTAAGCTAATGGAATGGGTCATGTCAATCAGATCATTCAACTAATGATGTGACCTCGTTAATCAAATAACAACTCTTTGTTCATGGTTAGGAAACATAACCATCTTTGATTAACGAGCTAGTCAAGTAGAGGCATACTAGTGACACTTTGTTTGTCTATGTATTCACACATGTATTATGTTTCCGGTTAATACAATTCTAGCATGAATACTAAACATTTATCATGATATAAGGAAATAAATAACTTTATTATTGCCTCTAGGGCATATTTCCTTCAGGGGTATCATCTTCGGTGGCCATCTTCATCATCCCGACGACTACCACGATGAGGAGGGAGTAGTCCACCCTCGAGGCTGAGGGTTTGTACCAGTAGCTATGTGTTTAATCTCTCTCTCTCTCTCGCTCCTGGTCCATATCATGGGCTTTGTTAATATAGTCGGATCATATGATGTTTCTACCCTCTATACTCTTGTTATGATGAATTGAATCTTTACCCTTTGAGGTTTTGTCTTGTCGGATCGAATATTCAGAGATGAGGACACATGATATATATCTTGCGGTATGAATACTTGAGGTGACAATTGGGGTATCTTATAGATTCACTTGATATATGTTATGGCATTCAACTCGTGGATTCTCGTGTGATATTGGGGTAATCTATGCATAGGGGTTGATGCACGTTTTTCTCCGACGGAAACTTTGGGGTCTGTTTATAGTTTTGTGTGTGGATTGAGTATTATGAATATAAATTTGCTTTGGTGTTATTCTAGTACAAACTCTAGGATAGATCGAATGGAAACAATAACTTTGTGTTATTTTAGTACGAACTCTTGAATAGATCGAACGGAAAGAATAGCTTTGAGGTAGTCTCGTACCCTACAAACAATTTCTATCTTTTGTTCTCTGCAAATAGGAACTCGGGAGTGATTCTTTTCTGCACTTTGAGGGATAATCATATGATCCAACTATGTTAGCACTGTTGAGAGATTGCACTAGCGAAAGTACGGACCCTAGGACTTGTTTTTAAGCATTGCAACACCATTTTTGTGCCCGTTTACTGTTAGTTACCTTGTTGTTTTTATAATTTCAGATTACAAAAACCAATATCTACTCTCCATATTACACTTTTATCACCATCTGTTCGCCGAACTAGTGCACTTGTACAATTTGCCATTGTATTGGGTGTGTTGGGGACACAAGAGATTTCTTGTATTTGGTTGCAGGGTCATTTGAGAGAGACCATCTTCATCCTACACCTCTCACAGATTGATAAACCTTAGGTCATCCACTTGAGGAAAAATTGCTACTGTCCTACCAAACTCTGCGCTTGGAGGCCCAACACGTGTCTACAAGAATAAAGTTGCGTAGTAGACATCAGGGGGGCCACTAGGTGGGCACAACCCACCTGGCCGCGCCAGGCCCCCCTGGCGTGCTCTGGTAGGTTGTGGCCTCCTCGGCCCACCTCCGGTGCCCATCTTTTGGTATATAAGTGGTTTTGACCTAGAAAAAATAAGGAGAGGACTTTCAGGACGAAGCGCCGCTGCCTCGAGGCGGAACTTGGGCAGGAGCACTTTTGCACCCCGGCAGAGCGATTCTCATGGGGGAACTTCCCTCCCGGAGGGGGAAATCATCGTCATCATCATCACCAACAACTCTCCCATCTTGGGGAGGGAAATATCCATCAACATCTTCACCAGCACCATCCCATCTCAAACCCTAGTTCATCTCTTATATTCAATCTTGTTACCGGAACTATAGATTGTTGCTAGGGGTGACTAGTACTGTTGATTACATCTTGTAGTTGATTACTATATGGTTTATTTGGTGGCAGATTATATGTTAAGATATTTTCATAGTATGTATGTTGTGTCTCCCTTAGTGGTGTCATGTGAACATCGAATACATGACACTTCACCATATTTGGGCCTAAGGGAATGCATTGTGGAGTAGTAAATAGATGGTGGTTTGCGAGAGTGACAGAAACTTAAACCCCAGTTTATGCACTATTCCGTAAGGGGCCGATTGGATCCTAGAGTTTAATGCTATGGTTTGAATTTATTCTTAATACTTTTCTCGTAGTTGCAGATGCTTGCGGGAGGGTAATCATAAGTAGGAGGTTTGTTTAAGTAATAACAACACCTAAGCACCGGTCCATCCACATATCAAATTATCAAAGTAGCGAGCACAAATCAAACCAATATGATGAAAGTGACTAGATGAAATTCCCGTGTTCCTCAAGAATGCTTTACTCATTATAAGAAAACATTTTGGCCTGTCCTTTGCGTCAAAAGGATTGGGCTACCTTGTTACATACTTGAAAATTATCGTTACTTGCTCGTTACAAATTACTTTGCTATCAAACTACTCGCTACTTACAATTTCAGCAGTTGCAGACGCTACCTTACTAAAAACTACTTGTTATTTCCTTCTGCTCCTCGTTGGGTTCGACACTCTTACTTATCGAAAAGAGCTACAATTGATCCCCTATACTATTTTCTGGTGTCGTGGCCGAAGAGTGAAGCGCCTTTGGTAAGTGGAATTCGGTAAGGAAACATTTATATAGTGTGCTGAAATTTATTGTCACTAGTTACTATGGAAAACAATCCTTTGAGGGGTATGTTCGGGGTATCCTCACCTCGTCCGGAACCACAATTAATTGCCCCTCAACCTACAACACCTACTGAAAATATTGAATATGAAATTCCTTCGGGTATGATAGAACAACTGCTAGCTAATCCTTATGCAGGAGATGGAACTGAACATCCTGATATGCACTTGATATATGTGGAACAAATTTGTGGATTGTTTAAGCTTGCAGGTTTACCCGGAGATGAGGTGATGAGAAAGGTTTTCCCTTTATCTTTGAAGAGAAAATCATCGGCATGGTATAGGCTATGTGATGATATTGGATCATGGAATTGGAATCATTTGAAATTGGAGTTTCACCAAAAAATTATCATATGCATCTAGTTCATCGTGATCGGAATTATATATATAATTTTTGGCCTCGTGAAGGAGAAAGTATCGCTCTAGCTTGGGGGAGGACTAAGTCCATGTTATATTCATGCCCCAATCATGAGCTCTCAAGAGAAATTATTATCTAGAATTTCTATGCTCGCCTTTCTCGTAATGATCAAACCATGCTTGATACTTCTTGTGCTGGTTCTTTCATGAAGAATACTATTGAATTCCGGTGGGATCTTTTGGAAAGAATTAAACGCAACTCTGAAGATTGGGAACTCGACGAAGGTAAAGAGTCAGGTATCAAACTTAAGTATGATTGTGTTAAATCTTTTATGGATACCGATGCTTTTCAAAAGTTTAGCACTAAATATGGACTTGACTCTGAGATAGTAGCATCCTTTTGTGAATCTTTTGCTACTCATGTTGAACTCCCCAAGGAGAAGTGGATAAGATATCAACCACCTATTAAAGAAGAAATTAAAGAACTGGTACTAGTTAAAGAAGAAACTATACTTTATAATGTTGATCCAGTTGTTCCTATTGCTTATTTGAGAAACCCCTTTTCCTATTAGGATAAAGGAACGTGCTAAAGTTTCAACTGTGGTTAAAAAAAGCTCTGTTAGAACACCTAAACCATATGAACAAATTAGAGTTGAACCTAATATTGCTACAGTTAAAGATCTCTTGGAAGAAGATGTGGATGGGCATGTTATCTACATCTGTGAAGAAGCTGCTAGAATTGCTAAACCTGATGGAAAATATAAACATAGACATGTTGTTGGCATGCCTGTTATTTCAGTTAAAATAGGAGATCACTGTTATCATGGTTTATGTGACATGGGTGCTAGTGTGAGTGCTATTCCTTACAAGTTATATCAAGAAATTAGGGAAGACATAGCACCTACAGAGTTAGAAGACATAGATGTCACTATTAAACTTGCAAATGGAGACACCATATCACCTTGTGGGATTATTAGAGATGTTGAAGTCTTGTGCAGGAAAATAAAATCCCCTATTGATTTTCTTGTTCTTGGTTCCCCACAAGATGACTTTTGTCCCATTATCTTTGGTAGACATTTCTTGAACACCGTTAATGCTACGATAGATTGTTAGAAAAAAAAACTGTGGGTGTTAGCTTTGGTGATGAGTCTCATGAGTTTAATTTTTCCAAGCTTAGTAGGAACCATCATGAAAGACAATTGCCTAGTAAGGATGAATTAATTGGTCTTGCTTCTATTGCTGTGCCACCTACTGATCCTTTAGAACAATATTTGCTAGACCATGAGAATGATGTACATATGCACGAAAGAAATGAAATAGATAATATTTTCTTTGAAGAACGTCCTCTGCTTAAACACAATTTGCCTACTGAAACTCTTGGAGGTCCTCCTCCACCTAAGGGTGATCTTGTGTTTGAATTAAAACAATTGCCAGACACTTTGAAATATGCTTATCTTGATAAATAAGATATATCTTATTATTATCAGTGCTAACCTTTCAAAACATGAAGAAGAAAGGTTATTGAAAGTTCTAAGGAAGCACCGGGCTACTATTGGATATACTCTTGATGATTTAAAGGGCATTAGTCCCACTCTATGTCAACACAAAATTAATATGGAACCTGATGTTAAACCCGTTGTTGATTACCAACATCGGTTGAATCCAAAAATGAAAGAGGTGGTATGAACGGAAATACTAAAACTTCTGGAAGCAGGTATAATTTATCCAATAGCTGATAGTAGATGGGTAAGTCATGTTCATTGTGTCCCTAAGAAGGGAGGTATAACTATTGTTCCTAATGATAAGAATGAACTTATTCCACGAAGAATTGTTACAGGCTATAGAATGGTAATAGATTACAGAAAATTAAATAAAGCAACTAGGAAAGATCATCACCCTTTGCCTTTTATGGATCAAATGCTTGAGAGACTATCTAAGCACACAAACATTTGCTTCCTTGATGGATATTCTGGCTTTTCACAAATACCTGTTTCTCAACCTGATCAAGAAAAGACCACTTTTACCTGTCCGTTTGGAATCTATGCTTATAGACGTATGCCTCTTGGTTTATGTAATGCACCTGCTACCTTTCAAAGATGTATGACTGCTATATTCTCTGAATTTTGTGAAAAGATTGTTGAGGTTTTCATGGATGCTCTATTTATGGGAAGTCTTTTGATGATTGTTTAAGCAATCTTGGTCAAGTTTTGCAGAGACGTGAACAAACAAATCTTGCCTTGAATTGGGAGAAATGCCACTTTATGGTTAATGAAGACATTGTCTTGGGTCATAAAATTTCTGAAAGAGGTATTGAAGTGGACCAAGCTAAGGTTGATGCTATCGAGAAAATGCCAAGTCCTAAGGACATCAAAGGTATTCGTAGTTTCCTAGGGCATGCTAGTTTCTATAGGAGATTTATTAAAGACTTTTCTAAAATTTCTAGGCCTCTTTATAGTCTCTTGCAAAAGGATATTCCTTTTGTTTCGGATGATGATTGTCTGGAAGCCTTTGAAACACTCCAGAAAGAATTAATTTCTGCACCTATTGTTCAACCACCTGATTGGAACTTGCCCTTTGAAATTATGTTGATGCTAGTGATTATGCTATTGGTGTTGTTCGAGGACAAAGAGTTGATAAGAAATTGAATGTTATTCATTATGCTAGCAAAACTCTAGACAGTGCCCAAAGAAATTATGCTACTACTGAAAAAGAATTGTTAGAAGCGGTGTTTTCTTGTGATAAGTTTAGACCTTATATTGTTGATTACAAAGTAACTGTTCACATAGACCATGCTGCCATTAAATATCTTATGGAAAAGAAAGATGCTATACCTAGACTTATTCATTGGGTTCTCTTGTTACAAGAATTTGATTTGCATATTATTGATAGACAAGGAGTCGAGAACCCCGTGGCTGATAACTTGTCTAGGCTTGAAAATGTGCTTGATGACCCACTTCCTATTGATGATAGTTTTCCTGATGAGCAGTTAGCCGCAATAAATGTTGCTAATGGTACTCCTTGGTATGCTGACTATGCTAATTAGATTATTGCTAAATATTTGCCACCTAGCTTTACATATCAACAAAACAAAAAATTCTTCTATGATTTAAGACATTACTTTTGGGATGACCCACATCTTTATAAAGGAGTAGATGGTATTATTAGACGTTGTGTACCTGAGCATGAACATGGACAAATCCTACGAAAATGTCACTCCGAGGCTTATGCAGGGCATCATGCTGGGGATGGAACTGCTCACAAGGTATTGCAATCTGGATTTTATTGGCCTACTCTCTTCAAGGATGCCCGTAAGTTTGTCTCATCATGTGATGAATGTCAAAGAATAGGTAATATCGATAAGCGTCAAGAAATGACCATAAATTATTCACTTGTTGTTGAACCTTTTGGTGTTTGGGGATTTGATTACATGGGACCTTTTCCTTCCTCTAACGGGTATACACATATTTTTGTTGTTGTTGTTGTTGATTATGTTACTAAATGGGTAGAAGATATTCCAACTAGTAGTGCTGATTGATGAAGCTATGTACCTAGGGTAGGGTCATGGACCTGTCCAGCATACCCTCCCCGAGGACATCTTTACAAAGAATCAGAAGCAGTCGAAGAGAAAATATCATCCACTAGACCATGAAGATGTGCTCACTCGACTTCCTTGAAGACACCCGACCACCTTGAAGACACTCGACCACCAGAAGACGAGAAGCCCTCCACTCTGCAACGGTCGCGACTTAAACCATAGCATTATGGGCATTTATAACACTTTATTGTAGATGTTACCAGTAACGTCCCACCTTTATGAACATTGAACCCTGTGTAACGGAGGGGAGCTGGGGTCCTGGCGCACTCTATATAAGCCACCCCCCTCCTCTGGGACAGGAGTTCGCACTTTTGTAAACACACACACACACACACACGTATAATCCAGTCGACCGCCTCAGGGCACCGAGACGTAGAGCTGTTACTTCCTCCAAGAAGGGCCTGAACTCGTAAAACTCGTGTGTACAACTACTCCGTAGCTAGGATCTTGCTTCCTCATACCTACCCCCCATTCTACTGTCAGTCTTAGATCCACGATAGTTGGCGCCCACCTTGGGGCAGGTGTCTTAGCGACTTATTGGAGAAGTTGCAATTTTTTCGATCCCCATCATCATGGTTCCAGGCGGAGGTTTGGCTGGGGGCCGCGAGATCCGTCTCGGCGCGCTCGTGTTTGTCGCCGACGACTCCGCTTGGCTTCAGGAGGCACCACTCGACGTTGATGCGCTCCCCGCCTGCGGGGCGACGCACTTTCATGCGTGCATCCGCGACGTCCTCCTGTGGCAACCGTCAACCCAGTACCAGTCGACTCCTACGACTTTCCCCCTCCCTGCGACCCGCCAGAACAAGCGGACCGGCCGGTCGAGGGTTCAACGGTGGGTGAAGCATGCGGTGGCCCGCCAGTCGGCCACCCCTCAAGTCGCGGCACTCGAGCCCGACGAGTCTCTCTACGGACTGTTCGATCTATCGACTGGCTCCGTAGAGACTGCATCCGAGTGCGGCAGCAATGACTCGGCAGCGGAAGTCCTGATGGTCAATGGACCATGCGGTCCTCCTGGCTTCGATCGTGAAGACGGAGGTGACGGGAACGGCGATCCGTCGCGCGCTCACGAGGAGTACCGCCCCGAGCCTCTCTCCTCGCAGCAGAGAGAAGAACTTCGTCACCGAAACATGGATGCCCTGCATACTCCTATAGTTGGAGAAACGCCCGAGGCCCAGGCCTTGGAACAGGCTCGCTTGGCCAATCTGGCTGAGCGCACTCGGCTGGAGAACCTACAGCGTGCACTCGACGATCGCGCTCGTCAACGTGCTCCTGAGTCCAGCCGACGCCAACTTTTTCCACCTCCGGCTCAGGTATACCGAACACCGATCCAAAACCTAGTAGCTGCGGCCCGGATAGCAGAGTCGATTCAACCTTCCCAGTCAGAAGCTGGCCGAGGTCTGGCGCAGATCAGGGCCTTGCTCCGGGCAGCAGGAGAGCAGAATACGGCCGTGTCTCAGTCGCGGGATAGGATCCATAGCAGATCTGTGGTCGCAGATATGGTCCAGTTGGCCCATAGATCGAGATCGCCCCCGAGGCGTGAGGGACGTCGAGAGCGGCGTGATCAGTACAGAAACCAGGAGCAGTATGATCGTCGAGCCGATCGCGATGGTCGCCGTCGAGTGCCCACGCCTCCTCCAAGGAGTGGGTCGTACGTGTCGCGGCCACATGAAGACAGGCGCCCTAACAGCGTCGGAAGAGGTATCCCAGTCGACCCTAGGGAGCCAGGATTTGATGCGGGATCTATTCTCGTACAAGGCTTGGTCGACAGAAACAGAGCTCACCGAGATGGCCATGACAGAGGCCCGCAAACCAGCAACAGGGTGCATGTCTCTGGCCCAGAGTGCTTCAGCAGAGCCATCAGAGCTGCAGTGATTCCCCCCAACTTTAGGTTGGCGACTGGAGTCAGTAAGTTCACCGGAGAGTCCAAGCCTGACACCTGGCTCGAAGACTACCGAGTGGCTGTACAGATTGGTGGCGGCAATGATGAGGTGGCCATGAAACACCTTCCTCTAATGTTGGAGGGCTCGACTAGGGCGTGGCTGAATCAGTTGGCGCCTGGCAGCATCTATACTTGGGAAGATCTCGCCCGAGTGTTTGTCAGAACGTTTGAGGGTACTTGCAAGCGGCCAACAGGTTTGACAGAATTACAGTGTTGCGTCCAGAAATCGAATGAAACTTTGAGAGATTATATCCAGAGGTGGATCACCCTGCAACACACGGTAGAAGATGTGTCTGATCATCAGGCAATTTGTGCTTTCAAGGAAGGCGTCAGGTACCGAGAGTTGAATCTGAAATTCGGTCGGAGAGGAAACATGACTTTGACTCGGATGATGGAAATCACCACCAAGTATGCCAATTGTGAAGAGGAGGAGTGACTATGGAGCGGCAAGCACAAAGCAGTCGCCCATGAGCCGGAGGAGGAAACTCCAGTCGGAAACAAAAAACGCAAGGCCGAACCAGCTGCTCCGGGTGAGGCCTTGGCTGTGGTTCAAGGAAAGTTCAAGGGGAAGCCCAAAGGGCCGTGGAACCCCAAGAAAGTAAAAGATCAAGATGGAAATGACGTGTTGGATCTGTCGTGCCATATCCACACCAAAAAAGACGAAGAAGGTAATTTCATTTACCTGAAGCATACCACTCGACAGTATCGGCTCCTGATCCAGCAGTTCCGAGAGAAACAGCCCAAGGAAAAGGAGAAGGAGGCAGACAAGGCTGAGAGTGAAGGGGAAGATGATGATGGTTATCCTCATGTGAATTCCACTCTGATGATTTTTGCTGATGTTGAAAACAAGAGTCGATTGAAAGTCATCAACAGAGAAGTGAACATGGTCGCTCCGGCGACACCCAATTACTTGAAATGGTCGCAGACTGCCATTACGTTCGACCAGTCTGATCACCCAGCGCACATCGCCACCCCTGGGAGGTAAGCGCTGGTGGTCGACCCGGTGGTCGAAGGCACTCGACTGACAAAGGTCCTGATGGACGATGGCAGTGGCCTAAACATTCTGTACGCAGAAACGTTGAAAGGAATGGGCATTCCGATGTCCAGACTCAGTGAAAACCACATGAGTTTCCATGGGGTCATCCCAGGAAAGAAGGCTGCGTCCCTCGGTCAGATTGCACTTGACGTGGTTTTCGGTGATGCCAAAAATTACCGCAAAGAAAAGTTAACGTTTGAAGTCGTGGATTTTTAGAGTGTGTATCATGCAATTCTGGGCAGGCCAGCTTATGCACGATTCATGGCTCGACCTTGTTACGTGTACCTCAAATTAAAGATGCCTGGTCCTAGAGGAGTGATCACTATCTCTGGTAATCGGAAAAAGGTGGAAGAGTGTTTCCAGAAGGGCTCAAAGATCGCCGATGCCCAGATGGCCGTGGCAGAATTGCAAGAATACCAGAAAAATGCAGACCCAAGTGACTTGTTGCGAGCCAAGAAGCCAGCCACGGATTCAACATTCCAGTCGTCTGGCGAGACGATGTCTCTTCACATTCACCCGGTGGACCCCAATGTAGCTCCGACCCACATTTCGACCACACTCGACTCCAAATAGGAAGAAGCGCTCATCCAGTTCCTCCGTGAGAACTGGGACATCTTTGCATGGAAGCCTTCTGACATGCCAGGTGTTCCCAGGGGACTGGCTAAGCATCGTTTGCGAGTCGACCCAAAAGTGAAACCAGTCAAAGAGCATCTTTGACGGTCTGCCGTCCAGAAAATAAAAGCAATCGGCGAAGAGGTGGCTCGGCTTTTGGCAGCTGAGTTTATCCGAGAGATTTACCACTCTGAGTGGTTAGCCAATGTTGTCATGGTCCCAAAGAAAGACGACTCACTCCGCATGTGCATCAATTTCAAGCATATCAATCGGGCCTGCCCGAAAGATCACTTTCCTCTCCCTCGCATCGATCAAATAGTCGACTCGACTACTGGGTGCGAGCGTTTGTCCTTTTTGGATGCCTACTCCGGGTACCACCAGATCCGTCTGTATAGACCCGATGAAATAAAGACAGCTTTTATCACCCCGTTCGGGTGCTTCTGTTATGTCACAATGCCATTCGGCTTGAAGAACGCCGGAGCCACATTTATGCGAATGATTCAGAAGTGCCTGCTCACTCAGATCAGTCAGAATGTGGAAGCATACATGGATGACATTGTGGTCAAGTCACGTAAAGGTTCTGACCTGCTGACCGGCCTCGCCGAAACCTTTGCCAACCTCAGAAGGTATGATATCAAGCTCAATCCATCAAAGTGCACGTTTGGAGTTCCAGGCGGAAAGTTACTCGGTTTTCTTGTTTTCGAACGAGGAATCAATGCTAACCCAGAGAAAGTAGGCGCTATACTTCGGATGAAATGCCCCGTGTGTGTGCATGATGTCCAGAAGCTTACTGGTTGCTTGGCCGCCCTAAGTCGATTCATTTCTCGCCTCGGTGAAAAGGCCCTGCCTCTTTACCGACTGATGAAGAAATCAGATGCGTTCGAGTGGACTCCAGAAGCTGATACAGCATTTGCAGAGCTAAAAGCCCTGCTTTCCACCCAGCCGGTGCTTGCTGCTCCAATCAGCAAAGAGCCTATTTTGCTTTATATAGCAGCCACTGGACAAGTCATCAGTATAGTACTTACGGTCGAGCGGGAAGAAGAAGGAAAAGCGTACAAAGTTCAATGCCCAGTTTATTATATTTCTGAAGTCCTGACCCCATCAAAGCAGAGATATCCTCACTATCAGAAGCTTGTCTATGGAATTTACATGACCACGAAGAAGGTTGCACACTACTTCTCATATCACTTTGTTATAGTCGTCAGCGATGCTCCATTGTCAAAGATTCTGCACAACAGGGATCCAAATGGTTGAGTGGCAAAATGGGCGATTGAACTCCTTCCCTTGGATATCAAGTTTGAGGCAAAGAAAGCTATCAAGTCCCAAGCAATAGCAGATTTCCTCGCTGAGTAGATCGAACAGCAACTACCGACTCAAGTTCACTCGGAGCACTGGACCATGTTCTTTGACAGATCCAAGATGTTGAATGGTTCTGGTGCTAGAGTAGTTCCGGTATCCCCCCAAGGAGACAAGCTCAGATATGTCCTCCAGATTCACTTTGATTCCTCCAACAATGAAGCAGAGTATGAAGTACTCCTATATGGGTTGCGCATGGCCATCTCACTCGGCGTCCGTCGCCTCATGGTCTATGGCGACTCAGATTTGGTAGTTAATCAAGTGATGAAGGAGTGGGACGTCAGAAGCCCAGCCATGACTGGTTACTGCAACGCGGTGAGAAAGCTTGAGAAGAAGTTTGAGGGGTTAGAACTCCATCACATCCCCCGATTGAAAAATCAAGCAGCCGATGAATTGGCAAATATAGGTTCCAAGAGAGAGGCCATTCCCAGCAATGTGTTCTTGGAGCATATTCACACGTCGACAGTTCAGGAAGACCCTTTCATTGAATAGCCCCCACAACCCAAGAGCGCCATGGATCCGAATGAAGTCGAGGTCCTAGTTGTGGTCGACCTAATCATGGAGGTTCTGGCCATTACTCCCGACTGGACGGTGCCCTACATTGCGTACATCCTCAGGAAAGAGCTCCCAGAGGATGAAGAAGAAGCTCGACAGATTGTCCGCCGATCTAAAGCTTTTACTGTGATAAGAGGGCAGCTGTTCAGAGAAAGTGTGACTGGAGTCGGTCAGAAGTGCATAACACCATAAGAAGGTCGAATGATCCTCAATGACATCCACTCGGGGACCTGTGGTCACCATGCGTCCTCTCGGGCCATCGTGGCTAAAGCATACCGAGCTGGATTCTATTGGCCACGAGCAAATGAGATGGCGAAAGATATAGTCGACAGATGTGAAGGCTGTCAATTTTACTCCATTATGTCTCACAAGCCAGCGTCAGCCCTGAAGACCATCCCCCTCGTCTGGCCCTTCGCTGTTTGGGGACTGGATATGGTTGGACCGCTGAGGACCTGCAGAAGCAGCTTCACTCACGTGCTCATTGCAGTCGACAAGTTTACCAAATGGATCGAAGCCAAACCCATCAAGAACCTTGACGCTAGCACCGCTGTCAGTTTTATCAGAGAATTGACGTTCCGATATGGAGTCCCGCACAGCATCATCACGAACAACGGATCGAACTTCGATTCCGATGAGTTCAGAATTTTCTGCGCCTCCCAGGGCACTCGAGTCGACTATGCTTCTGTTGCTCACCCGCAGTCAAACGGACAAGAAGAAAGAGCCAATGGCCTAATTCTCAAAGGACTGAAGCCCCGACTGATGCGTGATCTCAAACACGCAGCAGGTGCTTGGGTTGATGAACTTCCGTCAGTTCTGTGGGGTTTAAGGACAACTCCTAATCGGTCGACTGGAAGAACTCCTTTCTTCTTAGTCTATGGAGCCGAAGCTGTTCTGCCAAGTGACTTGCTCCACAACGCACCCCGAGTTGAACTCTTCTTCGAAGCAGAAGCAGAGCATGCCCGGCAAGATTCAGTCGATCTCTTAGAGGAGGAAAGAGAGATGGCCTTGATCCGCTCGACCATTTATCAGCAAGATTTGCATCAATTCCACGCCAGGAATGTGAGGGGTCGGGCCTTTCAAGAAGGAGACTTGGTTCTTCGAGTGGATCAGCAGAAACCACACAAGCTCGCTCCAACTTGGGAAGGCCCCATCATCGTCACCAAAGTTCTCCACAATGAAGCATACCATATTTACAGTATCGAGCATCAGAAAGACAAGCCACGGGCTTGGAACGTGGAGCTGCTCCGCCCCTTTTATACTTAAACACTTGTTCGAATAAAATGTAATAAGCAACACCTTTTGTAATTCGTTTATCGAAGACAAGAGCTTACGGTTCTCTCATTCGATTGTGTTGTTCTTATTTACTCCTGAAATCCCCCAGTGGGTGGGCTTAGTCGTGAATCCGTTCCGCCTAAGTTCGAAAAAATCCTACCAAGTGAAGAGCAATCCTTCCACTCGGGGGCTTAGCTACAGTCGAGCACTCACCTAAGTTCTCTCACTAAGAGGCTTAACGGCAGTCCAGCACTCGGCTAAGTTTGAAAAAATCCTACCGAGTGGAGAGCAGTCCTCCCACTCGGGGGCTTAGCTGCAGTCGAGCACTCGCCTAAGTTCTCTCACTAAAAGGCTTAACGGCAGTCCAGCACTCGCCTAAGTTTGGAAAAATCCTACCGAGTGGAGAGCAATCCTCCCACTCGGGGGCTTAGCTGCAGTCGAGCACTCGCCTAAGTTCCCTCACTAAGAGGCTTAACGGTAGTCCAGCACTCGCCTAAGTTTGAAAAAATCCTACCGAGTGGAAAGCAGTCCGCCCACTCGGGGGCTTAGCTGCAGTCGAGCACTCGCCTAAGTTCTCTCACTAAGAGGCTTAACAGCAGTCCAGCACTCGCCTAAGTTTGGAAAAATCCTACCAAGTGGAGAGCAATCCTCCCACTCGGGGGCTTAGCTGCAGTCCAGTACTCGCCTAAGTTTGAGACCCATCCCTATCCGCAAGGACGACGAGGTGCAGGTCGACTGCAACCTTCTTCTTCGGAGCTGCGGCACTAATACAACATCCGCTCCATCCCTATCCGCAAGGACGACGAGGTGCAGGTCGACTGCCACCTTCTCCTTTGGAGCTACAGCACAAATACAACGTCCGCTCCATCCCTATCCGCAAGGACGAAGAGGTGCAGCAAGCAAAGTCCATCCGAAGGCAAACACAAGCACATTCGGAGATAAACCAAATTCAGATAAATACTAAAAGGTTCCAAGCAGCGAATCAAAAGTACTCGGGCACCAAGCTTGAAGGAGTTTAACGGTTACAGAAACCACTCGACATTCCGAGGCAAATTTAAAGCGTATCCAAGTTTCATACGATTGTTCACTCAGCCGGAGGAGGACTGGCAGGCTCCATGAATGAGTCCACATCGATCCCATCAGCGATCCAAGTGGCGGCAGCAATGAAAGTCTCCATGAAGGACTAGAAGTCATGCTTTTTGGTGTTAGCGACTTCGATCGCAGCCAGCTTGTCTTCACGAACCTCCTTGCAATGGACTCACACCAGGGACAGCGCCACGTCAGCACTACACCGGGCGGAGGATTTCTTCCATTCTTGCACTCGGTCAGGGATCTCGTTCAGTCAAGTCATCAGAGATTCCAGATCATTCTGAAGCGTCGCCTCTGGCCAAAGCGTCGAGTCGATTCGAGAGACAACCTCCTTCAGGCGTGCGAGGTAGCTTGTGGCGCTGGCGATACGGGACTCCAGTCGGAGCACGTTCATCACAGTTTCATCGCAGACCGGGGAAGTGATAGGGTCCAGACCCATCTCGACCCTCCCAGTTTTCTTCGTCAAAGTCTTGACAAAGTTCTGCAGCCAAGAGTCAGTTCAATCAACCAAGCAAAATCCGATGGCAAACATCAACACAATCGGATTAAAAGAAATACATCCCAGCACGAGATAAAGCTTCTTGGCGAGGGTGCTCAGATAAGCTTCTGTGTCGTTCCTCTTGCGGATCGCAGACTCCAACTTTTCGTTCAGGGCGACCTTATCCTTCTTCAGGCTGGTCACTTCACGGTTAGCTTCATTAAGACAAGATGTCAGTCTAGTCACCTCTCCTTCAAGCGTTCCGACTGAAGCAAGCTTCTTCTCTGCGAGAGCGGTTTTGTCTTGGGCTGCTTTTTGCGCGGCGACGAGGTCCGAGTCCTTCTTGTCCAGAGCCAACTTCATTTTCTCTGCAAAAGAAATAACCGAATCAAAAAAGAGATCAAAGAGATATATTGAAATTCAGTCGGCAATCAGTTACCTTACATACCAGCGGCCTCGTCTTGAGCTTTTTTCAGATTTTGCTGAGCCAATTCCAAGTCTAAGTTGAGTTGCCTCTGCTTCTCTTCGAGTTTGGCAAACTTGGAGATAAGAGTACAAGACTTCTGCAGGAGGCAAGAGACAGGTCAATCGATAGGTTCAAAAGCAATTCATTTCCGAATGAATAAAACCTAAAGAAGTGGACAACAAGCTATTCAGACCCCAGTCGACTGCCAGCAGTCGACCGCGGTCTCGGGGACTACACCCAATGGGTCCACTTGGCGTGCCCCCACCGGTTCTGATCCCACTCGCCCGACCCGCCGGAGTCGAGTGCAAGGAGTAAAAGAGAGAGAGAGAGAGAAAGAACAATTGCGCCATCAAGAAAAGAAGAACTCAGACCACAGTCGACTGCTAGCAGTCGACCGCGGTCTCGGGGACTACACCCAATGGGTGCACTAGGCGTGCCCCCACCGGTTCTGATCGCACTCGCCCAGACTGAGTGGAAGAGTGAAACTACAAAAAACGACAGCAACACCCAGTGGGTGCTCTAATTCAATGCGAACAACAGGAGATTGTGCAGGAGAAGATTTTTCGAGAACAAAAACAGTCGGAAAGTCTACTCACCTCGACGTTGGCCCGAAGAGCGGCACTAGTGTCGTAGGAAGCCTGACTGCTCTCGTGCACTATCTTCACCCGCTCCATCATCATATCAGCCTGTCGGATGGCTTCCGCAGCCGCTTCTGACTGGTTGTCTGGGACGGGGTAGCTGGTGAAAAAATGTGCAGACGACCTAGGTGCAGTTGCTTGAGGCTCCGTGGTGTGGAGTTGGATAGTTGAAGGAACCACAGGCGCTGTCGACCGCGTGGGGTGCCCACTCGGCAAGGGTGCAGCGAACGTCACAGCGGCCCTGCCCGCATCTTCAGCTTGATAGACGGGAGGCGTTGCAGTTGGTTCCTGCCGAGCCACCCTGCCAGCTGTTACCTTCTTGCTCTTCCTAGGCTTAGGAGCCACATCTTCGTCGTTGTCCGGAAGGTCAATGATGTTGGGTGGAGCTGCAAGACAGAACATTCGGCCCCAAGTGAACCACTCGACCCTAAAAGGATCAAGAATCAAAATCGCAAGAGTTCATACCTGGGTTAGAGGTCACCGCATCCTCCATTTCGTCGTCCCGGTTCTGGTATGAAGAGGTCCCTGACGTAGCAGCACTGCAAAGGCCCGCATTCAATCGGTTACACCCAGTTAATTGAATCCACATAAAGGACAAGCCAGATGGTTACCCGGAGATAGTAGGAACGGTCACTTTGATCCGAGGCAAAGCTTTGGGCGGTTTGGAAGAGATGGCTTTCGGCACTTTCGGCGCTGGAAGCGGCGCGACCTCAGATTGCTTTGGAGGCTTCTTAGTCGGCATCGGGGAAGACGTCCTGGGGCGCTTAGAGGATTGCCCGATCGGCGCAGCCACCAAGTCCGGAGCGCGTGCCGGGTCATGAGTGTGCTTGGACCTCCTCTCCCTGCGAGGAGGCGAGTTGACTTCTTCCTCATCGCTCGATTCATCGCTCTCCTCGTCCTCCTCGGCTTCCGAATGCTCCTCGCCGCTCTCGCCCCCGCTCCCTTCTTCTTCAGCCCTGGGGTCCTGCACTCCGTTGGGCATCGAGTACATTTCAATGAGGGCCTGAAAGGATAACAATCAAAAGACATTCAGTCAACCACAAACGAGACATCACGTGGTGAATCGGAAAGATACTTGATAAAACAGAAATATACCTGCTCCGGCTGGCGCAAGTTGTCGAATGGAATCACCCTCCTGGATCCCCGAGGGTTGTCTTTGTTGCCAGTGATTCCCCTCAACCAGTTCTCCAAGATATCCTCGCTGACCTCCTCCGGGTGGATCCGAGTGGTATCTTCGAGCCCAGAGTACATCCACATCGGATGATCGCGTGCCTGAAGAGGTTGGATGCATCGACCGAGAAAGACCTCCAGCAGATCCATCCCGGTCACTCCGTCGCGGACAAGCTGGACGACCCGTTCGACCAGCTCCTTGACCTGCGCCTTCTCTTCTGGAACTACCTTTAGGGGAGCAGGCTTCTCCACTCGAGCCAAGGAGAAAGGAGGAAGTCCAGTCGACTGGCCAGGGGTTGGCTAATCCTTGCAGTAAAACCAAGTCGACTGCCAGCCCCGGACCGAGTCAGGAAGGATCATCGCTGGGAAAGTACTCTTGCTTCTCATCTGGATCCCCAGACCACCGCACATCTGGATCACCCGCGTCCTCTAGTCACTCTACTTGGCCTTTTTGACTGACTGGGAACAGCAAGTGAAGATGTGTTTGAAAAGCCCCCAGTGCGGTCGACAGCCCAAGAAGTTTTCGCACATGGACATGAAAGCGGCCAGATAGACTATGGTGTTCGGAGTGAAATGGTGGAACTGAGCCCCAAAGAAGTTCAAAAAACCTCGGAAGAAAGGGTGGGGAGGCAGCAAGAATCCGCGATCTACGTGGGTTGCTAGGAGGACACACTCACCCTCTCTAGGTTGCGGCTCAGTTTCGTCCCCCGGGAGCCGAGCCGACTTGTGGGGGATCAATCCCCCCTCCACCAGGTCGTCGAGGTCATCCTGCGTGATTGCCGAGCGGATCCAGTCGCCCTGGATCCAGCTCGCCGGCAGGCCGGACCTCAACGAGGATCCGCCCCGGCTGGTCCGCTTGCCCTTCGCCTTCGCGGTCGCCTTCTTCGCGCGTTCCAGCGCCGCCGTCTTATCCTTCCCCATGGTGGCAGATCGAGCTCGAGCGGAGGTCCGGTGACGAGGCGGAAGCGAGAGTGGCGAAGAGATCGGGAGAAAGAGAAGAGAGAATGGTGGCGTGCGGAGCAGAGGCCTGACCCGAGACCTTTTATAAGACCTTCCGCCGAGTGGCTGACTAGTGGACCCTAGCGATCTAAACAAATCCCGCAATAGTCGCGCGCGTAGTACTTGGCGAAAAAGGTGGCGCGGGGATCGAGGAGACTTATCTAATCCGTCCCGATGACCTCGTTTCCTCCCCTCTAGCGCGCTTCCCAAAATTCAAATCCCGCGAGATCCGCGGATAGCGGAACAACCTATCAGACTGAAGACAAAAACCCTCTACATCATCATTGGGAATTCAACCATGAAAGTTCACTCGACAACAACCAAGAATGGACCAAGGCGACTGAGAAAGGAGTCGACGTTGTCTCCTCAACTCATTGTTTCAGGACAAGGCAATTCATAGCACAAAGAGTGGGTCGGAAGTGTTCTCAACCCCTTCCTCATTCGAACCCTGATCCATTCGGGGGCTAATAATGAAGCTATGTACCTAGGGTAGGGTCATGGACCTGTCCAGCATACCCTCCCTGAGGACATCTTTACAAAGAATCAGAAGCAGTCGAAGAGAAAATATCATCCACTCGACCATGAAGATGTGCTCACTCGACTTCCTTGAAGACACTCGACCACCTTGAAGACACTCGACCACCAGAAGACAAGAAGCCCTCCACTCTGCAACAGTCGCGACTTAAACCATAGCATTATGGGCATTTATAACACTTTATTGTAGACGTTACCAGTAACGTCCCACCTTTATGAACATTGAACCCTGTGTAACAGAGGGGAGCTGGGGTCCTCCCGCACTCTATATAAGCTACCCCCCTCCTCTGGGACAGGGGTTCGCACTTTTGTAAACACATACACACATATAATCCAGTCGACCGCCTCAGGGCACCAAGACGTAGGGCTGTTACTTCCTCCGAGAAGGGCCTGAACTCATAAAACTCGTGTGTACAACTACTCCATAGCTAGGATCTTGCCTCCTCATACCTACCCCCCATTCTACTGTCAGTCTTAGATCCACGACACTGATCACAACACCTCTATTAAAATGCTTAAGGAAGTTATTTTCCCAAGGTTTGGAGCCCCTAGATATTTAATGACTGATGGTGGTTCACACTTTATCCATGGTGCGTTCCGTAAAATTCTTGCTAAGTATGATGTTAACCATAGAATTGCATCACCCTATCATACTCAATCTAGTGGTCAAGCTGAACTTAGCAATAGAGAAATAAAATTAATTTTGCAAAAGACTGTCAATAGGTCCAGGAAGAATTGGTCTAAGAAATTAGATGATGCACTTCGGGCTTACAAAACAGCATATAAAAATCCTATGGGTATGTCTCCTTATAAAATGGTTTATGGAAAAGCTTGTCATTTGCCTCTTGAGTTAGAACATAAAGCATATTGGGCAGTTAAACAAATCAACCATGATTTCAAACTTGCTGGAGAAAAGAGGTTATTTGATATAAGCTCATTAGATAAGTGGAGAACCCAAGCTTATGAAAATGCAAAGCTATTCAAAGAAAAAGTTAAAAGATGTCATGACAAAAGAATTCAAAACGCGAGTTTAAAGTCGAGAATATGTTCTTTTGTACAACCCTCATTTTAGATTCTTTGCAGGGAAGCTCCTCTCGAAATGGGAAAGGCCCATATGTCATCGAGGAGGTTTACCGGTCTGGTGCAATCAAAATAAACAATTTCGAAGGCACTAACCTGAAGGTTGTCAACGGGCAACGAATAAAGCATTATATCTCAGGTACGCCTATTAATGTTGAAAGCAATATTATCCAAACTTTGACACCGGAAGAACACATAAAAGAGTCCTTCCGGAACACTACATAATCGTCAAAATAAGGAGGTACGTGATACAGTAAGTAAACGGACTCCGAAAAATCTGTAAAATTATTTTTTATCAGTTCTGGGATATTTTAAATTTTGGAAATAAAGAAACTCCCAGGAAGTGTACCCTGGTGGGCACAATACACCAGGGCGTGGCGCACCCAGGTGGGTCGTGCCCACCTGGGACCCCTCCCGTACTCCATTTTTCTTCCATATACTTGCCCTGCAAGATAAAAAAATCAATATATACTTACCGAACATATTAACCACTGTATCGCGGAGAAATCCTCTGTTCTCTTTTCTTGTTGTTTTTTGACAGATCTGTTGGGCCACTGCCATGGAAATATGAGGACAAGATCTCTCCTTCACCACCACCATTATCTTCTTCACCACCAAAAGGGGAATTGAGTACCGGATATGGGCACTCCTCTTGGCTTCCGCCAAGCTTGGGGGAGGTGCCCCAGAATTGTATCGCCCCCACTACCCTTTTGCTTTTATTTATCTTAGTTCAATCTTTT
Source organism: Triticum dicoccoides (assembly GCF_002162155.2). NCBI lineage: Eukaryota > Viridiplantae > Streptophyta > Magnoliopsida > Poales > Poaceae > Triticum > Triticum dicoccoides. The sequence goes on along the minus strand of NC_041390.1, from coordinate 272,711,463 downwards.
GCTTTTAGATGAAATAAAGTTTAGTTCAATCATTTCTTATTTGAAAGTTTGCTTAGTGATCTATCCTTGTAATCATGTGCAAGTTATATAATAAAGTTAGTTTTAGTTTTTGCTTTCTTTACTTTCATGTTACAAATAAAGAAAAGAAATAGTAAAGAAAAGAAACAAGAAAGAAAGAAATAAATAAAGAAAGGATAGAGATAATGAAAAGATTATATACTAATCCTATGGTAAGTGATAGCACCACATAAGGAAAAGTATATGTAAGAAAATTTTGTTAGAGATTGACAAACATAGCATTAGTCAATGATGCAACTCATTAAAGAATTAATAAGGGAAGAGAAGATTCACATATAGATATACTATCCTAGAAATCTTTTGTGATTGTGAGCCCTCATCAAAATATTATATGCCAAAATTGTTAAAGTTGGACAAGGAAGACAACTTAATGGTTTATGTTTGTTTATATTCACATAGAAGTCATATTGTCATAGGTCCTTTAACATGTGATGCTTGCCCACTATCTTTGGTAGACAAAATTCTGTACTAAGTAGAGATACTACTTGTGCATCCAAAAACCCAAATCCTTCTCAAGGGTCCACCATACCTACCTAGGGATTGTGCAAGATCCCTCAAGTAAGTTGTCATTGGTGTAAAAAGGGCAATAAAAATTGCTTCTAAAAAGTGTGAGATCATTTAGTGTAAGAGAAAATTGAGCGTTGTACGAACTTGGATGACAAAGAATAAAAGCGACAGGCTGCATAATAAAGGTTGTCATCTTAAGGGGAAATACAACGTGACGTTCTCTTGCACTAAGGGATTGAGCATACAAACAAATAAGCGCATGGCAACCTCTGCTTCCCTCTGCGAAGGGCCTATCTTTTACTTTTATGCAAAGAGTCAAAGTTTTTCTCTCTATTCCTTCTATTTTTATCCTTTTGGCAAGCATGATGTGGTGAGGAAATATCTAGGCACATATGTCTAGTTGAATATAGATGGCATGAGTCATGAATGTTGACATCACCCTTGAGGTGAGTATGTTGGGAGGCAAAATCATAAGCCCCTATCTTTCTAGGTGTCCGGTTGAAACATTTTGTTCATGGGTACAAGGTGAGTGTTAGCAATCATAGAAGACTATATGATGGTTGAGTATGTGGACTTGCTTTAAAGGCTCCGACATGTGACTCTTCCTGAAAAGATGATGAATTATAGTTGCAAAGTTGACTGAGAACATAGTTTGTTGGTTTCTAATTGAGTTTTTGCTTTATACTTCGATTATGTGATGAAATGTTACTTATTCATGGGAAGTATATGATAAAAGTCCTATGATAAAAAGTCTTTGTTTAATCTTGTTGATGTTATAATAATCAACATGATGCTTCTATGTTCGTATTTTGTTTTGATCGACACCTCTCTCTCAAAGCATGTGGACATGTTTTTACATTTTGGTTTTCGCTTGACGACAAGCGAGGTCTAAGCTTGGGGGGGTTGATACGTCCATTATGCATCATGTTTCCTTGATGTTATTTATAATGTTTTATCCATAATAATACTTTTTGGAGTAATACTAATGCCTTTTCTCTCATAATTTACAAGGAACACACCAAGAAGGAGAATTCCGACAGCTAGAAATCTGAACCTGGAAAAGCTACATCAGGCCACCTATTCTGCACAACTTCAAATGAGCTGAAACTTTATGGAGAATTTTTATGAATTATTTGAGGAATATTGGAGCCAATAAACACCAGAGGGGGCCACTAGGTGGGCACAACCCACCTGGGCGCGCCAGGCCCCCCTGGCGCGCCCTGGTGGGTTGTGGCCTCCTCGGCCAACCTCCGGTGCCCATCTTTTGGTATATAAGTGGTTTTGACCTAGAAAAAATAAGGAGAGGAAATTCGGGACGAAGCGTCGCCGCCTCGAGGCGGAACTTGGGCAGGAGCACTTTTGCCCTTTGTCGGAGCGATTCTGTCGGGGGAACTTCTCTCCCGGAGGGGAAAGTCGTCGTCATCATCATCACCAACAACTCTCCCATCTTGGGGAGGGCAATATCCATCAACATATTCACTAGCACCATCTCATCTCAAACCCTAGTCCATCTCTTATATTCAATCTTGTTACCGGAACTATAGATGGTTGCTAGGGGGTGACTAGTAGTGTTGATTACATCTTGTAGTTGATTACTATATGGTTTATTTGGTGGAAGATTATATATTCAAATCCATTATGTATATTAATACCCCTTTGATCATGAGCATGTTTGTTGTCTGTGAGTAGTTACCTTTGTTCTTGAGGTCACGAGATAAATCATGTTGCAAGTAATCATGTGAATTTGATATGTGTTCGATATTTTGATAGTATGTATGTTTTGATTCCCATAGTGGTGTCATGTGAACGTCGACAACATGACACTTCACCATATTTGGGCCTAAGAGAATGTATTGTTGAGTTGTAAATAGAGGGTGGGTTGCGAGAGTGACAGAAACTTAAACCCCAGTTTATGCACTATTCCATAAGGGACCGATTGGATCCTAGAGTTTATGCTATGGTTAGAATTTATTCTTAATACTTTTCTTATAGTTGCGGATGCTTGCGGGAGGGTTAATCATAAGTAGCAGGTTTGTTCAAGTAAGAACAACACCTAAGCACCGGTCCACCCACATATCAAATTACCAAAGTAGAGAACACAAATCAAACCAATATGATGAAAGTGACTAGATGAAATTCTTGTGTACCCTCAAGAACGCTTTTCTCATTATAAGAAACTGTTTTGGCCCGTCCTTTTCCTCAAAAGGATTGGGATACCTTGCTGCATACTTGTTAGAATTATCTTACTTGCTCGTTACAAATTACTTTGCTATCAAACTACTCGCTACTTACAATTTTAGCACTTGCAGACACTACCTTATTGAAAACTACTTGTCATTTCCTTCTGCTCCTCGTTGGGTTCGACACTCTTACTTGTCGAAAAGAGCTACAATTGATCCCCTATACTTGTGTGTCATCAATCACACATAGGGTCTCCGCTTGAGGTAGTAGCCATGTCTCTTATGTAGAAAGTGATAGTTCGGAGAAGAGCAAGTTCACCTTATCTTCGATAGCCTTTGATCGAGATCTTGTCATTGGTCCAAGTGGTGTGCTGGGAGATGTAGGTAGGTCAATGCGGATGACCATAGGATGCTCAACATCATCCCTCCTATTCTTTCCTGTCACACATGTACGTGACGGCATGCCACATGGCGAAAACAAGGAGAATAAGGCTTATAGTCGCCGTATTTTATTTTTCTTGAATTTACAACCAAATGGGGTTGACCAGATCATAAAGCATGCATAGAATGCAATGTTTTTCCTTATCAGGTGGACTAATGTTTATACTCACCATAATCTCTTGGATTTCCTCCAAAGGAGTGCCAATGGGTTCAGAAAATTGTCTGAAAAGCCATGGCGAATGATACTCTTTGACTTTCAGGGGCCAAAAGTGCTGCTTAGGGGCTGAATTTGAGGGTACTCCAGGCCTCCTGGTGCACGATGACAATATTTTCTAGATTCCCATGCTCGTATTGAGCTTTGTGAGTACTCATGGGTCTGAAAGGGACTCTAAATGACAAAGTTATTACCGTTTTAGTGCACACCATTCCTTTATATGGCAGTCATTGAAAGTACTTCATTTTCCCGCGATGCTTTCTGGCGCGCTGACCCGAAATTTTATGTCCTCCATAGTGGAGATATTGTTTCCACATATATATTGACCAATGCTAGGAATGTCCTCTTGTTCTTGGCCGTCACACACTTATGTTACGACATGCCACATGGTGAAAACAAGGAGAATAAGGCTTATAGTCGCCGTATTTTCTTGAATTTACAACCAAATGGGATTCCCCGGATCATAGAACATGTATAGAGTGTAATGTTTGTCCTTACCAGGTGGACTAATGTTTATAGTCACCATAATCTCTCAGATTTCCTTCCAAAGTAGTTCCAATGGGTTCAGAAACTTGTCTGAAAGCAGCGATGAATGATGTTCTTTGACTTCCAGGGGCAAAAAGTCCTGCGTAGGGGCCGGATTTGTGGGTCCTCTGGGACTCCTAGCGTACACCCACAGTATTTTCTAGATCCCACGCTCATTGAGAGCATTTTGAGTACTTGTTGGTCCAAAATGGAATATGAATGATAAAGCTATGACTGTTTTAGTGAACACCAGTCGTTTATATGCCAGTCCTTGGAAGAACTTCATTTTCGCTGGACGCATTCTGGCGCGCTATCCTGAAATTTTGTGTCCTCCATAGTGGAGATATTATTTCCACATATATTGACCGATGACAGGTATGCCCTCTTTTTCTTCGCTATCACACACTTATGTTACGACATGCCACGCGGCAAAAACAAGGAGAATAAGGCTTATAGTCGCTGTATTTTCTTGAATTGCAATCAAATGGGATTCCCTAGATCAAAGAACATGTGCAGAATACCTGGCGGATTGATGTTTATGCTCACCATAATCTCATGGATCTGCTTCCAAAGGAAGTGTCAATTGGTTCAGAAACTTGTCTAAAAAGCAGCGGCGAATGATGTTCTTTGAATATCATGGGCAAAAAGTCGTGCTTAGGGGCCGAATTTGAGGTTCCTCCAAGTCTCCTGGCGCAACCGGGGAGTATTTTCTAGATTCCCATGCCCGTCGCGAGCATTTTGAGTACTTTTGGGATCAAAACAGCCTCCGGATGACAAAGTTGTGACCGTTTTAGTGAAGACTAGTCCTTTATATGGTGGTCGTTGAAAGAACTTCATTTTCTTGTGAGGCATTCTGGCACCGACCTGAAATTTTGTGTCCTCCATAGTGAAGATATTGTTTCCACATATATACTTACTGATGCTAGGGATGCCCTCGTGTTCTTCGCTGCCACACAGGTACGTTACGACATGCCACGATGTAAACAAGGAGAATAAGGCTTACAGTCGTCGTATTTTCTTGAATTGACAATGAAATGGGGTTCCCCGGATCATAGAGCATGTATAGAATCCAATGTTTGTCCTTACCAGGTGGACTAATGTTTATAGTCACCATAATCTCTCGGATTTCCTGCAAAGAAGTGCCAATGGCTTCAGAAACTTGTCTGAAAAGCAACGGCGAATGATGTTTTTTGACTTTCAAGGGAAAAAAGAGTTGCTTAGGGGCTGAGTTTTAGGGTCCTTCGGGACTCCTAGCGCACGCCGGCAATATTTTCTAGATTCCCACGCTCGCCGCAAGCATTTTGAGTACTTGTTGGTCACAAACGGACTCTGATGACAAAGTTATGACCATTTTAGTGAACACTGGCCCTTTATATCGCAGTCCTTGAAAGAACTTCCATTTCCCGTGACGCGTTCCAGCACGCCGACCTGAAATTTTGTGTCCTCCATAGTGGAGATATTATTTCCACGTATATCTTGACCGATGCCAGGAATGCCCCCTTGTTCTTGGCAATCACACAAGTACGTTACGGCATGTCATGCAGAGAAAACAAGGAGATTAAGGCTTTTAGTCGTCGTCTTTTCTTGAATTTACAATGAAATGGGATTCCCTGGATCATAGAGCATGTATAGAATGCAGTGTTTGTCCTTAATAGGTGGAAATGTTTATACTCTCCATAACACCATAATCTCTTGGATTTCCTTCCAAAGGAGTGGCAATGGGTTCAGAAACTTGTCTGAAAAGCAGCGGCGAATGATTATCATTCAGTTTTAGGGGCAATAAGTCCTGCTTAGGGGCCAAATTTGAGGGTCCTTTGGTCCTCCTGGTGCACGCCGCAGTATTTTCTCAATTCCCATGCTCGTCGCAAGCATTTTGAGTACTCGTGGGTCTGAAATGGACTCCGAATCACAAAGTTATGACCGTTTTAGTGAACATCGTTCCTTTAAATGGCAGTCCTTGGAAGAACTTCATTTTCACACGTTCTGGCGCGCCGACCTGAAATTTTGTGTCCTCCATAGTGGAGATATTGTTTCCACATATATATATTGACCGATGCCAGGAATGTCCTCTTGTTCTTGGCTGTCACACACTTACGTTAAGGCATGCCACACAGCAAAAACAAGGAGAATAAGGCTTATAGTCGCCATATTTTCATGAATTTACAACCAAATAGGGTTCCCCAGATCGTAGAGCATGCATAGAATGCGATGTTTGTCCTTATCAGGTAGACTAATGTTTATACTCACCAAAATCTCTCAGATTTCCTTCCAAAGAAGTTCCAATGGGTTCAGAAACTTGTCTCAAAAGCAGCGGCGAATGATGTTCTTTGATTCCCAGGGGCAAAAAGTCATGCGCAGGGGCTGAATTTGTGGGTCCTCTGGGCCTCCAAGCATATGCCGACAGTGTTTTCTAGATTCCCATGCTCACCGCGAGCATTTTCAGTACTTGTGGGTCCGAAACGGAATTTGGATGACAAAGTTATGACCGTTTTAGTGAACATCGGTCGTTCATATGCCAGTCCTTGGAATAACTTCATTTTCGCACGACGCATTCTGGCGCGCTATCTCGAAATTTTGTGTCCTCCATAGTGGAGATACTGCTTCGACATATATATTGACCGATGCCAGGAATGGCCACTTTTTCTTCGCTATCACACACTATGTTACGACGTGCCACTCGGCGAAAACAAGGAGAATAGGGCTTATAGTCGCTGTATTTTCTTGAATTGCAATCAAATGGGATCCCCCGCATCATAGAACATGTGCATAATGCAATGTTTGTCCTTACTTGGCCGACTAATGTTTATACTCACCATAATCTCGAAGATTTGCTTCCAAAGGAAGAGCCAATTGGTTCAGCAACTTGTGTGAAAAGCAATGGCGAATGATGTTCTTTGAATATCATGGGCAAAAATTCATGCTTATGGGCCGAATTTGAGGTTCCTTCAGGCCTCCTGATGTATCCGGGTAGTATTTTCTAGATTCCCACGCCCGCCGCTAGCATTTTGAGTACTTGTTGTTCCAAAATGGCCTCCGAATGACAAAGTTGTGACCGTTTTAGTGAACACTGGTCCTTTATATGGCAGTCCTTGAAAGAACTTCATTTTCCCATGAGGCGTTCTGGCACCGACACGAAATTTTGTGTCCTCCATAGTAAATATATTGTTTCCACATATATACTTACTGATGCCAGGAATGCCCTCTTGTTCTTGGCTGTCACATATGTACGTTATGGCATGCCACGGCGAAAACAAGGAGAATAAGGCTTATAGTGGTCGTATTTTCTTGAATTTACAATGAAATGGGGTTCCCCGGATCATAGAGCATGTACAGAATGCAATGTTTGTCCTTACCAGGTGGACTAATGTTTATACTCACCATAATCTCTCGGATTTCCTGCAAAGAAGTGCCAATGGGTTCAGAAATTTGTCTGAAAAGAAGTAGTGAATGATGTTCTTTGACTTTCAGGGGCAAAAAGAGCTGCTTAGGGGCTGAATTTTAGGTTCCTCCGGGCCTCCTGGCGCATGCCGACAATATTTTCTAGATTCCCACACTCGTCACAAGCATTTTGAGTACTTGTGGGTCCCAAACGGACTCCGATGATAAAGTTATGACCATTTTAGTGAACACTGGTCCTTTATATGGCAGTCCTTCAAAGAACTTCATTTTCCCGTGACGCGTTTAGCTACACCGACCTGAAAATTTGTGTCCTAAATAGTGTAGATATTGTTTCCGCGTATATCTTAACCGATGCCAGGAATACCCCCTTGTTCTTGGCTGTCACACACGTACGTTACGACATGCGACACGGCGAGAACAAGGAGAATAAGGCTTATAGTCGTTGTATTTTCTTGAATTTACAACCAAATGGGATTCCCCGGATCAAAGAGCATGTATAGAATGCAATGTTTGTCCTTACCAGGTGGAAATTTTTATACTCAGCGTAATCTCTCAGATTTCCTTCCGAAGGAGTGCCAATGGGTTTAGAAACTTGTCTGAAAAGCAGCGGCGAATGATTATCTTTCACTTTTATGGGCAAAAAGTCCTGCTTAGGGGCCAAATTTGAGGCTCCTTCAGTCCTCCTGGCGCACGCCGACAATATATTCTCGATTCCTATGCTCATCGCAAGAATTTTGAGTACTTGTGGGTCCGAAACAGCCTTCGAATGACAAAGTTATGACCATTTTTGTTAACACCGGTCCTTTATATGGCAGTCCTTGAAAGAACTTCATTTTCCCATAGTGGAGATGTTGTTTCCACATATATATTGACCGATGCCAGCAATGCCCTCTTGTTCTTGGCTATCACACACTTACGTTACAACATGTCACACGGCGAAAACAAAGAGAATAAGGCTTATAGTCGCCATATTTTGTTGAATTGACAACAAATGCGATTCCTCGGATCATAGAACATGTGTGGAATGCAATGTTTGTCCTTACCTGGCGGGCTAATGTTTATATTCACCATAATCTCGCGGAATTCCTTCCAAAGCAAGTGTGAATGGGTTCAGAAACTTGTGTGAAAAGCAGCAGCGAATGATGTTCTTTGACTTTCATGGGCAAAAAATCCTGCTTAGGGGCCAAATTTCAAGGTCTTCCGGTCCTCCTGGCACTAGTGTGTGTATTTTCAAGATTCTAACGCTCATCACGAGCATTTTGAGTACTTGTGGGTCCGAAGCGGGGTATGATTAGATGTGGTATTGTTGAGGAGAATGAAGCTATGCTTGCACGTTTTATGGGTGGATTAAATAGAGAGATTCAGACCATTCTAGAGTATAAGGAGTATACTAATATCACTCGTTTATTCCATCTTGCTTGTAAAGCTGAACGTGAAGTGCAGGATCGACAGGCATTGGCGCCCTCTAACTTTTCTGCAAGTTGATCTTCATCATGGACACCACGTGCATCCTCTACTTCCACTCCACCAGCACCTCCATCAGGTGCCACCTCTAGCCATGATACAAGAAAGCAGGCACAACCACCACTATCTGCCAAGAGCACACCTTCCGGCCCTGCGCAGAGCTCTTCTTCTTCCATGGCATCAACATGGCACACAAGTGATATTATTTGTCGTCATTGTAAGGGAAGAGGACATTTTGCGAGAGAATGCCAATCTCAGCGCGTGATGATTGCTACTGAGGATGGTGGGTATGAGTCCGCTAGTGACTATGATGAGGAGACTTTGTCTCTTATTACACATGAAAAACACGGTGGAGAGGATTCTGATCATGAGACGCAATACATGGCTGCTGAAGATGCTGACAGGTATGAATGTTTAGTTGCTCAGCGTGTTTTGAGTGTGCAGGTTACACAAGCTGAGCAAAATCAGAGGCATAATTTGTTCCATACAAAGGGAGTTGTGAAGGAACGTTCTGTTCGCGTCATCATAGATGGAGGGAGCTGCAATAACTTGGCTAGCATGGACATGGTGGAGAAGCTATCTCTCACCACAAGACCACATCCACATCCTTACTGCATCCAATGGTTCAACAACAGCGGCAAGGTTAAGGTAACACGTACTGTTTGTGTGCATTTTAGTATCTCTACATATGCTGATTATGTTGATTGTGATGTGGTACCTATGCAAGCATGTTCCTTATTACTTGGTATACCATGGCAATTTGATAAAAATTCTGTACGCCATGGTAGAAACAATCAGTATACTGTTGTTCATAAGGATAAAAATATTACTTTGCTTCCTATGACTTCTGAATCCATTTTGAAAGATGATATTAGTAGAGCTAATAAAGCAAAACAAGAGAAAATAAGAGTGAAAATCAGATTGTGGCAAAAGAATTTGAGCAACAAATGAAACCTAATAATAAACCATCTAGTGTTGCTTCTGAAATTAAATTGAAAAGTGCAAGTTTACTTGCCACAAAATCTGATATTGATGATCTAGATTTCAGCAAATCTGTTTGCTATGCTTTTGTGTGCAAAGAGGCATTATTTTCATTCGAGGACGTGCCTTCCTCTTTGCCTCCTGCTGTCACTAACATTTTGCAGGAGTTCGCCGACGTCTTTCCAGAAGACGTGCCACTGGGATTACCACCTATTCGAGGGATTGAGCATCAAATTGACTTAATTTTCGGTGCATCATTACCCAACCATGCACCATACCGTACCAATCCAGATGAGATGAAGGAGATTATGCGTCAAGTACAAGAACTGCTCGACAAAGGTTATATACGCGAATCCCTTTGTCCTTATGCTGTTCCTATCATTTTAGTGCCGAAAAAGGATGGTACGTCGCGTATGTGCGTTGATTGTAGAGGCATTAATAATATTACTATTCGTTATCGTCATCCTATTCCTAGGCTAGATGATATGCTTGATGAATTGAGTGGCTCTACAATATTCTCCAAAGTTGATTTGCGTAGTGGCTACCTTCAAATTCGTATGAAATTGGGAGATGAATGGAAAACAACATTTAAAACTAAGTTTGGATTATATGAGTGGTTAGTTATGCCTTTTGGGTTAACTAATGCACCTAGTACTTTCATGAGATTAATGAACGAAGTTTTACGTGCTTTAATTGGACGATTTGTGGTAGTTTACTTTGATGACATATTGATTTATAGCAAATCTTTGGAGGAACATTTGGAACATTTACATGTTGTTTTTATTGCTCTATGTGATGCACATTTGTTTGGTAACCTTGGAAAGTACACCTTTTGCACCGACCGAGTATCTTTTCTTGGCTATGTTGTTACTCCACAGGGAACTGAAGTTGATAAAGCCAAGATTGAAGCTATTGAGAGTTGGCCGCAGCCCAAAACGGTCACACAAGTGAGGAGTTTTCTTGGACTCGCTGGTTTCTATAGGCGTTTTGTGAGAGATTTTAGCACCATTGCTGCACCTCTCAATGAGCTTACAAAGAAGGATGTGCCTTTTGTTTGGGGTACCGCACGGGAAGAAGCCTTCACGGTATTGAAAGATAAGTTAACACATGCTCCTTTACTCCAACTTCCCGACTTTAATAAGACTTTTGAGCTTGAATGTGATGCTAGTGGAATTGGATTAGGAGGTGTGTTATTACAAGATGGCAAACCTGTTGCATACTTTTCTGAAACATTGAGTGGGCCTAGTCTGAACTATTCTACTTATGATAAAAAATTATATGCTCTTGTTCGGACTTTAGAAACATCGCAACATTATTTATGGCCCAAGGAATTTGTTATACATTCTGATCATGAATCATTGAAACACATTAAAAGTCAAGCAAAACTGAACCTTAGACATGCTAAATGGGTTGAATTCATTGAGACTTTCTCTTATGTCATTAAACACAAGAAGGGTAAAGAAAATGTTATTGCTGATGCATTGTCTCGTCGTTATACTATGCTTTCACAACTTGACTTCAAAATATTTGGTTTGGAGACCATCAAACATCAATATGTTCATGATGCTGAATTTAAAGATGTTTTGCAGAATTGTAAGGAAGGGAGAACTTGGAACAAGTTCGTTCTTAACGATGGATTTGTGTTTCATGCTAACAAGCTATGCATTCCAGCTAGCTCCGTTCGTCTTTTGTTGTTGCAGGAGGCACATGGAGGAGGATTAATGGGACACTTTGGCGTCAAGAAGACGGGGGATATACTTGCTACACATTTCTTTTGGCCAAAGATGAGACGTGATGTTGAGCGTTTTGTTGCTCGCTGCACTACATGTCAAAAAGCTAAGTCACGACTCAATCCTCATGGTTTATATATGCCTTTGACTGTACCTAGTGTTCCTTGGGAGGATACATCTATGGACTTTGTTTTAGGTTTACCTCAAACAAAGAAGGGGAGGAATAGCATATTTGTTGTCGTGGATAGGTTCTCGAAAATGGCACACTTTATACCATGTCATAAAAGCGACGGTGTTGTTAATGTTGCTGATTTGTTCTTTCGTGAAATTATTCGCTTGCATGGTATGCCAAATACTATTGTTTCAGATCGTGATACTAAATTTCTTAGCCACTTTTGGAGATGTTTATGGGCTAAGTTGGGGACTAAACTGCTTTTTAGTACTACTTGTCACCCCCAAACCGATGGACAAACTGAAGTAGTAAATAGAACATTGTCTACTATGCTTAGGGCTGTTTTGAAGAATAATAAGAAAATGTGGGAAGAATGCTTGCCTCATATTGAATTTGCTTATAATCGTTTATTGCATTCTACTACTAAGATGTGCCCTTTTGAAATTGTGTATGGTTTCCTACCTCGTGCACCTATTGATTTGTTGCCTCTTCCATCTTCGGAGAAGGTTAATTTTGATGCTAAAGAACGTGCTGAATTAATTTTAAAAATGCATGAGTTAACTAAGGAAAACATTGAACGTATGAATGATAAATATAAACTTGCTGGAGATAAGGGTAGAAAACATGTTGTTTTTGCACCTGGAGATCTTGTTTGGTTACATTTGCGTAAGGATAGATTTCCTAATTTGCGCAAATCAAAGCTAATCCACGTGCTGATGGTCCTTTTAAGGTGTTAGAGAAAATAAATGATAATGGATATAAACTTGAGATGCCTGCAGATTTTGGGGTTAGTCCCACTTTTAACATTGTAGATTTGAATCCTTATTTGGGTGAGGAAGATGATCTTTCGTCGAGGACGACTTCATTTAAAGAAGGGGAGGATGATGAGGACATCAATACCATTGTTACACCCACATCCCCTGCTGCTATACATACTGGACTAATTACTAGAGCTCGCGCACGCCAATTGAATTATCAGGTACTTTCGTTTCTTGGTAATGATTCTAATGTTCATAAGAATATGATGCTGCCTAAATTGGATACATTTGTTTTGCTTACAAATGAAGGGCCTAGCTTGGACAAGAAAGATGAACCTTGGAGCAAGTTCAAGCATGGAGATCATGACATGCGCAAGGGGAATAAGAACGGAGTTACAAGTGATGATTCAGGACTTTGAAGCCACCATCATTAGTGCATGAAGCCTTGGACAAAATATACAAGATGCCACTTCATAAATTTCGTCCAGAGGCTATTCTAGGTGCCGCGTCACCTTATTATTGGGCCAGACCCATGTATTTTCGAAGTACTTAAGTATAGGCTGTTTTTAGAGTCTGTATGTGTGGGGAAACAAGAGTTAGGGTTGGTTTCGGACCCCTCCACCAAGGGCCACGAAATTCCCCCTCTCTCCTCCATATATACAGCCCTTAGGGCATCGTTTAGACTTTGGGTTTTGTTTAGATTAAAGTTCGCCATAGCTGCAACTTCCCGTACTTCGTTTGTGTTCAATGACCAGACAAAGGCATCATAGAACCCCACCTTGATCAATAAAGCTTTCATCTTATATTCACAATATCTAGATTGCAATCTCAGTTTCTTGCTTGTTCTTCTTTTGCCTGCAGGAAACAGACCTTCGTGGTCAGGTTGATCGTGCTCCGGCGTGGTCAATAACCTCTCGGAGTTGGTTTAGCGATTGCTAAGGCGCGATGACCTCGCACGTTCGTAGTCGGATCGTCAAAGTCGACTTCCTCCAAAACGATAGCCACCATCTCATCGAAAGACGGGAAACCTTTGCCTCCATCACAAAGGATCGACAGATGGACAAAGTCATGCTTGTCGAGTCCTTATAATACAACCTCATGTCTGTCTCAATGCTTTGCGATCTTGATATGGTTGTTGTCTTTGGCAAGTACCGTTGTGTTGTGCTTATGGAAGCTGACAATTCCAAAGTCTTCGAAGGCTTTAGGAGAGGAGACTTGTATATTGTTGATTTCTCTACAGGACCACAACCTGCCGTGTGCCTACTGGAAAAAGTTTCAGAAGGCTGCCTCTGGCATCGACGACTTGGTCATGTAGGCATGAGGAATTTGCACACGCTTGCGAAGAAGAAGCGTGTCATTGGCATTGATAATTTCAAATTCCTCAAGGATCACTTATGCAGAGCCTGTGAAGCTGGAAAGATGACCAAGGCCAAGCATCCGGCAAAGACAATCATGACTACCACTCGACCGTTTGAATTTCTTCATATGGATCTTTTTGGCACTAATCATTATTATGCTGTTACAAATGATGCATGTAACATCCCATAATTTTTCTAAATTTTGGAATGTTAATAAATAAGTAATATTGTATGAATTTCTTCAGTTTTCTCAAGAATTTAAAACTTTTGAGCCCTTGTTTAAATGTTTGCAAAGCATGTTAAATAAAAATTGGATAACATTTTTGTCCAAAAAAGAATATGGTTTGGAAAGTTTATTCAAGAATTCAAAGGGCATTCAATACTTTCGGAATATTTTGAATCCACAATCAAATATATGAGTGAGAATAAAATGACTTTCTCAAATGTAGTGGATGAATATTTTATTTGGAGTTCTTTGAATTAATGAGAGTTAATTGTACAGAAGTACCACAATTCGGGCATCACATGCAGATTGGTACCACAATTGCTAATTTTTACATGTCAGTACCAACATTGGTCCGGGTTTTTGCAAATTAGGCTAAAACGTGTATTTATACGTATTGACAGTGTATCTGACTGTTGGGGCCCGTCTGTCAGGTGCCGACGTGGCATATTTTTTGCAGAAAACCACCTTGCTTTATACGTAATCACATAAATACCCGTTATTTTTGCGGAAAAAATGTTAACGTGAGAGAATCCACAATCAAATATATGAGTGAGAATAAAATGACTTTCTCAAATGTAGTGGATGAATATTTTATTTGGAGTTCTTTGAATTAATGAGAGTTAATTATACAGAAATACCACAATTCGGGCATCACATGCAGATTGGTACCACGATTGCTAATTTTTACATGTCAGTACCAACATTGGTCCGGATTTTTGCAAATTAGGCTAAAACGCGTATTTATACATATTGACAGTGTATCTGACTGTTGGGGCCCGTCTGTCAAGTGCCGGCGTGGCATATTTTTTGCAGAAAACCCTCTTGCTTTATACGTAATCACATAAATACCCGTTATTTTTGCGAAAAAAATGTTAATGTGAGAGAATTTTTTTTGCTCGGACTTGTTTGAAAGTTTCCAACGAACTGGACAAATAATAAAGTAAACGAAAAATCGCGCACCCCAGGTTTCAAACCTGCGACCTACAGCACGCGGGCGTAGCACGCTAGCCACCAAGCCAAAGGGCTGCTCGTGTTTCTATCCAGGCAGAATTTTATTTATACAACAGGCGAACGCTGGCCGGTGGTTGGGCCAACCAAGGCCTGTAATTGTTTTTCCGTTTTGCCTTTTACTGACGCGCGTGCTGGGCTCGTTCGCCCGGATTTCTTTTCTATTTATTTATCTTATTATACTTTATTTTTGTTTCTGGTTCTGGCTTATTTTTAGGTTTTTCTTTCTTTCTTCTTTTATTCACTGGGTTCGTTCTTCTTCTGTTTTTAACATACTTACTAAATATTTTTTTAGATAGGCTTCAATACATGATGTTTTCAAATACATGATGAACATGTTTTTGAATTTGCATGAACATTATCTTAATGTACGTTGAGCACCTTTTCTGCGTATAGTGATCATTTTTTAATGCTTGATGAACTTTACTTTGCAAACAGTGAGCATTTTTAATGCTTGATGAACTTTGCTTTGCAAACAGCATGTCTAAGAAAATGTTCACCATAAATTACAAGAAATTCACCTTGCATTATGTCAAATATTCATCATATCTGCAGAAAACCCTCTTGCTTTATACGTAATCACATAAATACCCGTTATTTTTGCGAAAAAAATGTTAATGTGAGAGAATTTTTTTTGCTCGGACTTGTTTGAAAGTTTCCAACGAACTGGACAAATAATAAAGTAAACGAAAAATCGCGCGCCCCAGGTTTCAAACCTGCGACCTACAGCACGCGGGCGTAGCACGCTAGCCACCAAGCCAAAGGGCTCCTTGTGTTTCTATCCAGGCAGAATTTTATTTATACAACAGGCGAACGCTGGCCGGTGGTTGGGCCAACCAAGGCCTGTAATTGTTTTTCCGTTTTGCCTTTTACTGACGCGCGTGCTGGGCTCGTTCGCCCGGATTTCTTTTCTATTTATTTATCTTATTATACTTTATTTTTGTTTCTGGTTTTGGCTTATTTTTAGGTTTTTCTTTCTTTCTTCTTTTATTCACTGGGTTCGTTCTTCTTCTGTTTTTAACATACTTACTAAATATTTTTTTTAGATAGGCTTCAATACATGATGTTTTCAAATACATGATGAACATGTTTTTGAATTTGCATGAACATTATCTTAATGTACGTTGAGCACCTTTTCTGCGTATAGTGATCATTTTTTAATGCTTGATGAACTTTACTTTGCAAACAGTGAGCATTTTTAATGCTTGATGAACTTTGCTTTGCAAACAGCATGTCTAAGAAAATGTTCACCATAAATTACAAGAAATTCACCTTGCATTATGTCAAATATTCATCATATCTTTAGAAAATTGTTCAACGTATTTAAAAAAATGTTCAGCATAAATAAATAAAATAAAGAAAAACAGCGCGGCAACAGGTTTCGAACCTGCGACCAGCAACACGCAAGCGGAGCGCGCAATCCACCTGGCCACAAATATGCTCGCATTATTATGCGGGCAGCACCCTCTTTATACAAACAAGCAAACGCTGGACCGGTGGTTGGGCCAACCGAGACCTGTAATAATTCTTTCGTTTTGCGTTTTGCTGGGGATCGTTCGTTGCCCAGGTTTCTTTTCGTTTCTTCATCTTTTTTCATTCAATGAAATTGATCATTTTTGTAATATATGTTGAACAATTTTCTTAATATATGTTACAAAAATTGTTCAACATATATTAAGATTTTTTTAACTTATATTGATCATTTTTGTAATAAATATTCACCGCGCATTATGTAAAAAAAATAGATGCAAAATGATCATAACATTTTTTAAGTTTATAGTGAACTTTTTATTCTGCGATATTTTTTGTAAATACACACTGAACATGGAACATTTTTTATATACAATGATTCTATATAAATATACGATGAACTTTTTTTGTATTATAAAACCATTTGTCACCTATATATTGAACCTTTTTAAAACGATGAAAGTTTCATTCTGGGGTTCATATTTCTATTTGTCAAAAAGTAACACATGTAGTAATCTGCATGTTTACCAAACTAATATTTTTCTCAAAGATAGTTCTATTAATACAGCCTGTGTAAAAATAAGAAAAAATGATCATTTTGCATCTACTAATTTTTTGACAATGTGTATTTGAGAAAATGTTCAACATGTTTTAAAAACTTATTGCGTAAAATCATTCTAGCATTTTGAGAAACACATCAATTTTTTAATAAAAGTTGCACTTTTTTAGTGCACTAATATGTAATCGCCAAAAATGTATTAATATTATGATTAAAAATAAGTGATTCCGGGCACGCTGCAGCGCTGGGCTCGGCGGCCGGCCCAGCGTGGCTACTATAATATAAAGGACGACCCGCCTGTAACCTAGCACAACCTTCGCCGTGGCCGGGTGGCTAGCACGCTACGCCCGGGTGCTGGGGTGCTGTAGGTCGCAGGTTCGGAACCTGGGGCGCGTGATTTTTCGTTTACTTTATTTATTTGTCCAGTTGGAAACTTTCAAACAAGTCTGAGCAAAAAAAAATTCTCTCACATTAACATTTTTTCCGCAAAAATAATGGGTATTTATGTGATTACGTATAAAGCAAGGGGGTTTTCTGCAAAAAATATGCCACGTCGGCACCTGACAGACGGGCCCCAACAGCCAGATACATTGTCAATATGTATAAATACGCGTTTTAGCCTAATTTGTAAAAACCCGGATCAATGTTGGTACTGACATGTAAAAATTAGCAATCGTGATACCAATCTGCATGTGATGTCCGAATTGTGATACTTCTGTGCAATTAACTCAATTAATGAGTTTCATTGAAATTGGATCTTATATGGAATTTAATGCCAAATATAAGTTAATGAGAGGAGATAATGTGACTTCTCCAAAAATATATTTGGAAATATTTAATTTGTACAATTATCGTTTTGTGAATTTGCGAAACTCAATATCGATTTGTTTGAGTAAATTCATTTATGCCATAAAAAGTTAATAGTAGTTTGTGCACAAAATTAATTTTCTGAAATTCTGAAAACTATTTTTCGTGGATTCTAAATAAAATTATTATTAACATACACATTTTAATTATTTATTTTAGCAATACTTTTCATTCCAACAATTTGTAATTTCTTAAAAAAATTGTTTTCTATTTGGGCTAAGGCCATTTGTTTTTTATGGCGTAGCTGCAGCACAGCCCACACTTTTCCCACTAAGGCCCATCTCACTTTCGTTTAGCGCAAGGCCCAGGCGCTCGTCTTCTTCTACCTCTCTTCGTTCAACCTTTAGGAACACAGAGGAACAAGCCTTCCTCCCCTCCTCCCAGTTAATTCCTTGCCCGTTTCACTTCGGCGTCTACACGAAAAATGCGGAGGACATTATTACGAGTCCATTCAAGGAATCAAAACTCAACATTACTGCTTAAATTCGTCGAATGGATCCGTGAAACGTACATGCACGAACAGCCATTATTGGCCGCACTAAGGTCGTCCTGGATCTCTTCGTATGGACTTCCCTCGCACCTATAAATACCATCTCTGGATACACCCCACTCCCCTACATCATCACGCTAAAAAACCCTCTCTACTTCGATCCCTCCTGCGGGCAATTGCTCGCCGGAATCCGACAAAGCATCGAAGTCCGACGACGATTCCGTCGCGACCGAGGTACCCCATGCCCCAAATCCTGAACCTTTCTCTCCATCCAGTGGATTCGCATCTTGTTGAACCTTTATCTTGTTCGATTCTATAGCCGGAGCGCGCTGTTTTTCGTCATCGCATCCGCCGGAGCTCCACCCAACTCCGGCGAGACCTCACGGTTGCCCGAGGACAGGGCCGAGCCCTCCGCGGTTATCCTCGAGCTTGCACGGGCCTCCTCTCCCGCGTACGCCGCTTGTACTACGCCGGAGCCCTCGCCAACGCCGAACCCGAGCACCGCCGCCGTCTTCTCCATCGCCGGCGACCTCAAGTCTGGTGAGCTCCTTCCCTCCCTTTTCCTGATCGTTTGATCACGATCCAAGCACCGCAGCCCTCCTCTGTTAGTTAAAAAAACGCGAATGGGTATCAGCCTGTAGAAACACGCCACGTGGCAGCTCATATTAAAATCTCGTAATTAATTTCCAGAAAAATACCTAACCTTCAGAAATTCATATCTTTTAATCTACAGCTCGGAATTCAACAAATAAGATATCCCTGGATTTCTTAGGACATCTAATTTATTATAAAACTTTCAAATCTCATTTTTGGTCAAGATAAAATCTGGTTTTGATTTAAATGGTAATTTGAGTAATTTTGCTATATCTTTTATTATGTAAATCATATAAAAATGTTTTATATATGGAAGTTGGACCTTAGGACCTAACCTTTCTGTTGGACTGATGGATTAGTTTTCCAACATAGTTTAGATGTTGTTTTATCATCAACACCTTGGTTTGACCTTCTTGGATCATCATTTAATAACTTAGTTAAAATAAAATTTGACTATAAGGTAAAACTCTTAGATTGATCACTAAGAAACCTCTCTGGACATTTGATATCACCACAAAACTTTGAAGTGACAAGATTAAGGATTTAATCCTTTTATCTTGAAACTTATGCCACGCCAATTTTATTTAACCCAAGTTAAATATTCCGAATAATCTCATGATAGAATTTGTTGTAAGAACTTGTCTCACAACCCATCTTCTATATCAAACCAAGATCTTCACTTAGTATCATTTTCAACCCTAGAATATTACTATGTCATATTTTCTTCCAAGACCACACCTGATTCTATATCAACCCTAACCATGCCTTAGAAATTATGATAGTGGCAATCGAATAATTTATGTTGTTATTTGGATTTTCTTTTGGATGTTATTTGTGTGTTGAATGCTTGCTTGAATCATTTTATGTGAATGTGGATATGCCGAGTGTCTTACTTGAGTTATTTATCGTGTTAGATTGCGACAAGTGCGAAGGTGAATTCTACGAGGAGGTAGAACCTTGTGACTATGAAACCGAAGGCAAGTTGCAAATTGATCATGCTTCGACCTATATTTTCATACTATGCATAACTCTTTAAGTTTTAATACTATGCATGTTTTATAAAAGTTTTGTAAAGTATTATATTTATCTAGAGACATAGGTTCAAGACTCACCATTGGTCATGCTTTCACAAAATGGGTGGGATGAAAACCAAACTTGTTTTAAACTTTAAACCTGCTCTCTTTGGAGCAAAGTTTGAGAAAATCTTTTTAAAACAAAATTATATATTGTTTTACTTCTACTCCCTGGGCGGAATGGTATGACGGGAGCGTCTACAAGTGATTGCGCCCATCAGGTCTTGCAGTGAATGCGTCCGACTGGGGTCTTGCACACAAGTTTTTGGTGGGGACTGTCGTTCAGGCGAATGAGATCTTCCAAGTATGGTTTGATGTAGCTTCCAGTACAATCACATGCTACTATGGGCTCTGGCTTAGCTTAGTACTAACGGGAAACCCTTACCGCGGGACCGCCATCGAAGAGGGGCTTTCATTGCCAAAGTTGCGGGCAGCTTGGTCAGGTATAGGGGGCTGTTATGGAAAGGCTTCGTCACAATCTCCTCCTAGTCGTACACCCAAGTGTGTAACGGTAAACGGGGTTGGTTGTGTCATGTGGGGAATGTGTACGACCTCTGCAGAGGTTTTTACCTAATCGATTAGCCGTGCCCCCGGTTACAGGCAAATTGAGCAACTGAAGACTTGGACTGAAGAAGAATCTCCCATCTCTTTTCTAAAAATCTATTTTGAAGGGTTAAAGTTGAGGAGTGAGCATAGTGAATGTGTTCCACTTCAACCTTATATGTTTTACAACTATTTTGGAGACTGAGCACTGGTGCATATATCCAAGTGTCTCACTCCTACTTTTTATACTAAAAATTATTTATATTCCAAAAGTAGTTTATAAAATTTAGTATAGGAGAAAATTGACTTTACGCAAATGAAACCTCTACAATACTTACCCTGCATATATATTCTGTTAAACTTTCCTTTGCAACTTACGAGTACATTCCACGTACTCACCTGCACCTGTCATGTGCAGATCTTGACAGATTAAAAGACGATAGGGTTATGGTCTACACTCAACGAGCCCAGTGGCGTTGATGGAGCCTAACTTAGTGACTACGTATAATTCCGCTGTATTATCTGCCAGCTTGAGCTGTGCCTAAGGTATGATTTATATATATCTGGATCTATCATTGTAGTAGAATGATGTATGTCTTACTGATATTCATTTTTGTTACTGTGTGTGCTAGCTATCATCCAGGGATAGCACAGTAAGCATAGAGACTTGGATTCTACCAAGTCCGGGTCGTTATAAAATGGTATCAGAGCCAGGTTTAACTGTAGGACGTGACCCTAGAATCGCCTAGAAATAGGAAAACCTTGATAGGAACAACTTATATTTTCAGTAGTAATAATAGCATTCTCGTATCCTCTGTTCTTTACTAAGTTCTCGTCTTCTTTCAAAAACTTAGATGGCAACCTTAGACTCCAATGACCTTGAAACTGAAGTTTAAATCATGGAAAGGTTACTTCATGGAAATAATGCTAAAACAAAGACGTCTCCAATACTGAAGTTTACAACCAAGAAGTTAAACAAGGACTGAAGACACTCAAGACCAAGATGGTTGTGAAGATTACCACCACAAAGGAATATCCCACATAATTCAAATAGTATCTGAGCCCACCATGAGAGTTGTGAAATAAAACGAAAGAGTGCGAGTAGTGTACCCAACCATGCCAACTCTTGTGAATGAGGGTACCATAGGAATTGTTTGTTTGAAATCTATGAATGGAATTTGGAGTTTTGTTGGAGTTCTTTGCCATTGATTTGATTTTGTTGTCATTTCAGTTGCATGATTTCAAATCTTGTGTTATTAGGATATGAACTTCGTAGGTTGTATTATTTATTCAACCTTGGGAGGTGCTAATTACGGAAGATGTAATAGAGGACCTTTCTACGGGTGAAGCGTCGCACACTGAAGACTTTCAAGAACCGAAGAAATGAAAACCCTATGACGAACCCGTAGAAAATGAGCCCATTATAAATGCTAAGATATGAGTTGTTTATTGATTGTTGTGTGTGTATCCATCTCTATTTCTCTAAACTCTACCTCATCTCTTATCAAACCTTAAACCCCATAGTTGGACGACATTATTTTGATGGGACAAGTGACACATTCAGAAGCAGAAGAATGGATTCAGAATACAGAAAAGTGTAATGAAAGACGCCAAGGTAACACCAAAGAAGATGATGATATATGCTTCACGGTATTTCATTAGAGAGCCTAACACTTGGTGGAAGATGCGTATAGCCATCGATGTAACCCAAAAGGGAAATTACTTGGGAAGAATTCAAGAAGTTTCAATTTCAATCTCGTCTTGTCATACGGATCTAAAGAAACCAAGTGAAGATGCGAGGAAATTATCTTATTTTATGGCGGCAAGTTTTACCGCAACCTGTGTAGGATTAACGCCACCCACAAACATTTTAATAGTTTTGTAGGTGAAGACCTCTTAAAGAGGAGTGAGAAAGGCCGATTGTTAGAAAAAGCGATTCACCAATCTACATATGGGGCAATGATTTGAGTACGAGATGGATTGATCACCATACCGGAGACTTTTATTATATACTTTTGTATGTTTGAGTAAATCAGAGAGATCTAAGAACCTAGTCGAGTGTCGATATGACAAGCTTGAAACCATATGATGGTAAGCCGTATTACCCTTATAGATAGGCAAACATGCCTAACGTAGGTGGTAAAGTGAGAAAGAAACATGAAGGAGTTCTATCAGAAGCTATCGTCCACCATGAGAGTCTCGATAGTAGTTTTGGTATCTATGGATTTTCAGAAAAACTTTTCATTGAGGAAAAGCCCAGTTCTAAAACACAAAAGCTCGATCAATAACAATGGGGGAATGGAGAAATAGCGAAAATCCCCACAAGTTTGTTCTTAAGGGTGGTAGTACCCGAACACCTTGGAAGGATAATTGGGGCAAACAAAAAAATCAGCAGAGATTCCAAAATTGTGCAAAAGCTTCAGAAAAAGGCATGTCGAAGAACTGGAATACAAGGAGTTATATTAACATAAGGCGCTCCCTCAATATAGGAAGAGAAATGAAAAAAAAACGCTAGCCTACAAATGTTATGCCAAAACCATGGGGAAGTAACCCAAGGAACCCAAACCCTAACCTATTTCTTGCTAGTCTGTGCAAATCTCGAGGACGAGATTTTTTTAAGGGTGGTAGTTTGTAACATTCCAAAATTTTCTAAATTTTGGAATGTTAATAAATAAGTAATATTATATGAATTGCTTCAGTTTTCTCAAGAATTTAAACTTTTGAGCCCTTGTTTAAATGTTTTCAAACCATGTTAAATAAAAATTGGATAACATTTTTGTCCAAAAAAAGAATATGGTTTGGAAAGTTTATTCAAGAATTCAAAGGGCATTCAATTCTTTCAGAATATTTTGAATCCACAATCAAATATATGAGTGAGAATAAAATGACTTTCTCAAATGTAGTGGATGAATATTTTATTTGGAGTTCTTTGAATTAATGAGTTTCATTGAAATTGGATCTTATATGGAATTTAATGCCAAATATAAGTTAATGAGAGGAGATAATGTGACTTCTCCAAAAATATATTTGGAAATATTTAATTTGTACAATTATCTTTTTGTGAATTTGCAAAACTCAATATCGATTTGTTTGAGTAAATTCATTTATGCCATAAAAAGTTAATAGTAGTTTGTGCACAAAATTAATTTTAAGAAATTCTGAAAGCTATTTTTCGTGGACTCTAAATAAAATTATGATTAACATACACATTTTAATTATTTATTTTAGCAATACTTTTAATTCCAACAATTTGTAATTTCTTAAAAAAATTGTTTTCTATTTGGGCTAAGGCCATTTGTTTTTTATGGCGTAGCTGCAGCACAGCCCACACTTTTCCCACTAAGGCCCATCTCACTTTCGTTTAGCGCAAGGCCCAGGCGCTCGTCTTCTTCTACCTTTCTTCGTTCAACGTTCAGGAACAGAGAGGAACAAGCATGGCCTCCTCTTCCTCCCCTCCTCCTCAGTTAATTCCTTGCCCGTTTCACTTCGGCGTCTACACGAAAAATGCGGAGGACATTATTACGAGTCCATTCAAGGAATCAAAACTCAACATTACTGCTTAAATTCGACGAATGGATCCGTGAAACGTACATGCACGAACAACCATTATTGGCCGCACTAAGGTCGTCCTGGATCTCTTCGTATGGACTTCCCTCGCACCTATAAATACCATCTCTGGATACACCCCACTCCCCTACATCATCACGCTAAAAAACCCTCTCTACTTCGATCCCTCCTGCGGGCAATTGCTCGCCGGAATCCGACAAAGCATCGAAGTCCGACGACGATTCCGTCGCGACCGAGGTACCCCATGCCCCAAATCCTGAACCTTTCTCTCCATCCAGTGGATTCGCATCTTGTTGAACCTTTATCTTGTTCGATTCTATAGCCGGAGCGCGCTGTTTTTCGTCATCGCATCCGCCGGAGCTCCACCCAACTCCGGCGAGACCTCACGGTTGCCCGAGGACAGGGCCGAGCCCTCCGCGGTTATCCTCGAGCTTGCACGGGCCTCCTCTCCCGCGTACGGTGCTTGTACTACGCCGGAGCCCTCGCCAACGCCGAACCCGAGCACCGCCGCCGTCTTCTCCATCGCCGGCGACCTCAAGTCTGGTGAGCTCCTTCCCTCCCTTTTCCTGATCGTTTGATCACGATCCAAGCACCGCAGCCCTCCTCTGTTAGTTAAAAAAACGCGAATGGGTATCAGCCTGTAGAAACACGCCACGTGGCAGCTCATATTAAAATCTCGTAATTAATTTCCAGAAAAATACCTAACCTTCAGAAATTCATATCTTTTAATCTACAGCTCGGAATTCAACAAATAAGATATCCCTGGATTTCTTAGGACATCTAATTTATTATAAAACTTTCAAATCTCATTTTTGGTCAAGATAAAATTTGGTTTTGATTTAAATGGTAATTTGAGTAATTTTGCTATAGCTTTTATTATGTAAATCATATAAAAATGTTTTATATATGGAAGTTGGACCTTAGGACCTAACCTTTCTGTTGGACTGATGGATTAGTTTTCCAACATAGTTTAGATGTTGTTTTATCATCAACACCTTGGTTTGACCTTCTTGGATCATCATTTAATAACTTAGTTAAAATAAAATTTGACTATAAGGTAAAACTCTTAGATTGATCACTAAGGAACCTCTCTGGACATTTGACATCACCACAAAACTTTGAAGTGACAAGATTAAGGATTTAATCCTTTTATCTTGAAACTTATGCCACACCAATTTTATTTAACCCAAGTTAAATATTCCGAATAATCTCATGATAGAATTTGTTGTAAGAACTTGTCTCACAACCCATCTTCTATATCAAACCAAGATCTTCACTTAGTATCATTTTCAACCCTAGAATATTACTATGTCATATTTTCTTCCAAGACCACACCTGATTCTATATCAACCCTAACCATGCCTTAGAAATTATGATAGTGGCAATCGAATAATTTATGTTGTTATTTGGATTTTCTTTTGGATGTTATTTGTGTGTTGAATGCTTGCTTGAATCATTTTATGTGAATGTGGATATGCCGAGTGTCTTACTTGAGTTATTTATCGTGTTAGATTGCGACAAGTGCGAAGGTGAATTCTACGAGGAGGTAGAACCTTGTGACTATGAAACCGAAGGCAAGTTGCAAATTGATCATGCTTCGACCTATATTTTCATACTATGCATAACTCTTTAAGTTTTAATACTATGCATGTTTTATAAAAGTTTTGTAAAGTATTATATTTATCTAGAGACATAGGTTCAAGACTCACCATTGGTCATGCTTTCACAAAATGGGTGGGATGAAAACCAAACTTGTTTTAAACTTTAAACCTGCTCTCTTTGGAGCAAAGTTTGAGAAAATCTTTTTAAAACAAAATTATATATTGTTTTACTTCTACTCCCTGGGCGGAATGGTATGACGGGAGCGTCTACAAGTGATTGCGCCCATCGGGTCTTGCAGTGAATGCGTCCGACTGGGGTCTTGCACACAGGTTTTTGGTGGGGACTGCCGTCCAGGGGAATGAGATCTTCCAAGTATGGTTTGATGTAGCTTCCAGTACAATCACATGCTACTATGGGCTCTGGCTTAGCTTAGTACTAACGGGAAACCCTTACCGCGGGACCGCCATCGAAGAGGGGCTTTCATTGCCAAAGTTGCGGGCGGCTTGGTCAGGTATAGGGGGCTGTTATGGAAAGGCTTCGTCACAATCTCCTCCTAGTCGTACACCCAAGTGTGTAACGGTAAACGGGGTTGGTTGTGTCATGTGGGGAACGTGTACGACCTCTGCAGAGGGTTTAACCTAATCGATTAGCCGTGCCCCCAGTTACGGGCAAATTGAGCAACTGAAGACTTGGACTGAAGAAGAATCTCCCCTCTCTTTTCTAAAAATCTATTTTAAGGGTTAAAGTTGAGTAGTGAGCATAGTGAATGTGTTTCACTTCAACCTTATGTATGTTTTAAAACTATTTTGAAGACTGAGCACTCATGCGTATATCCAAGTGTCTCACTCCTACTTTTTATACTAAAACTATTTCTATTCCAAAAGTAGTTTATAAAATTTAGTATAGGAGAAAATTGGCTTTATGCAAATGAAACCTCCACAATACTTACCCTGCATATATATTATGTTAAACTTTCCTTTGCAACTTGCGAGTATATTCCATGTACTCAACGATAGGGTTATGGTCTACACTCAACGAGCCCAGTGGCGTTGATGGAGCCTAACTTAGTGAGTACGTATAATTACACTGTATTATCTGCCAGCTTGAGCTCTGCCTAAGGTATGATTTATATATATCTGGATCTACCATTGTAGTAGAATGATGTATGTCTTACTGATATTCATTTTTGTTACCGTGTGTGCTAGCTATGATCCAGGGATAGCACAGTAAGCATAGAGACTTGGATTCTACCAAATCCGGGTCGTTACAATGCATCTCTATATGGCTTTGTTATTGTTGATGATTACTCTCGATACACATGGGTGCACATTGTTACTTACAAACATGAAGTGCAAGAAGTCTTCAAACGATTTTCCTCGAGGCCTTCAACCAACTTTGGTGTGAAGATCAAGCACATCAGAAGTGACAATGGAACCGAGTTCAAGAAATTCTGGTCTAGATGACTATCTTGATGAACTTGGTATTACTCATGAGTTATCTGCTCCTTATACTCCTCAGCAGAACGGCGTCGTGGAGCGCAAGAACATGACTCTTGCTGAGATGGCCCGCACTATGCTTGATGAGTACAAAATGCCTCGTCATTTCTCGATTGAGGCAATTGATATTGTGTGCCACATCATCAACAGAGTATATCTTCACAAATTCTTCAAGAAGACTGCCTATGAACTCCTCACTGATAAGAAACCGAATGTAAGTTATTTCAAAGTCTTTGGTGCTAAATGTTGGATTAGAGATCCTCATCACAACTCAAAATTTGCACCGAAAGCACATGAAGGTTTTATGCTTGGTTACGGAAAGGACTCGCACACCTACAGAGTGTTCAACAACGTTCTTCACAAGGTTGTTGCAACTGTAGATGTGCGGTTCGATGAAACTAATGGCTCGCAAAGAGAGCACCTACCTACTGTGATAGATGAACCAGCACCTGAGGAAACTATCAAATTCAAGGCTATTGAGGATGTCATTCCTACTAAAGAATCTGCTGAAGAATTCATTCCAGAACATGAAGAACGTCGAGCTAATGCACCTAAAGAAAATACTGAATAAAATGGTGCTGAAGAGAATGCTGATCAAATTCCTCAACGACAACCAGCTCATCCTCGCATTGCAAAAGAAGTGCAAGTTGAAAAGATCTCAATGACATCAAAGCGCCAGGTCCTCTCACACGCTCAAAAGCTTTACATTTATCTAACTTTTGTGGGCACTATGCTTTTGTCTCTATCAGAGAGCCCACTAAGGTAGATGAAGCATTTCTGGAGCCTGAGTGGATTCAGGCCATGCAAGAAGAACTACATCAGTTCGAGCTCAACAATATCTGGGAACTGGTCAAACGTCCAGATTCTCGCAAGCACAATATCATTGGCACAAAGTGGATTTACCGCAACAAGCAAGATGAAAATGGCCTTGTGGTGAGGAATAAGGCACGGCTCGTAGCTCAAGGCTACACACAGGTTGAAGGAATTGATTTTGATGAAACTTTTGCACCTGTTGCTAGACTTGAGGCTATTCACATATTACTTGCTTATGCTAACCATCATGATATCACTTTATATCAAATGGATGTGAAAAGTGCATTCCTCAATGGTAAGCTTGAGGAAGAAGTATATGTTGCTCAACCCCCAGGTTTTGAAGATCCAAAGAATCCTGATAAAGTCTTCAGACTCAACAAGGCCCTCTATGGCCTCAAGCAGGCCCCACGGGTGTGGCATGATACCTTAAAGGAATTATTCATGAAGAAAGGCTTCAAACCCGGTTCACTCGACCCTACTCTTTTCACTAAATCTTATGACGGTGAATTGTTTGTGTGCCAAGTATATGTTGATCATATTATCTTTGGCTGTACTGACCAACGTTATAGTGATGAATTTGCCTACATGATGAGTGAAGAATATAAAATATTTATGATGGAGAATTAAAATTCTTCTTAGGTCTTCAAATTCGTCAACAACGCAATGGCATATTCATATCTCAGGAGAAATACCTCAAGGATGTATTGAGGAAATTCGGCATGCAAGATTGCAAAGGCGTCAAAATTCCTATGCCCACAAATGGCCATCTGTGCACTGATGAAAATGATATTGACTTCAATCATAAGGTATACCGCTCCATGGTTGGTTCTTTATTGTACTTATGTGCATCTAGGCCAGATATAATGCTTAGTGTTTGCATGTGTGCCCGATTTCAACCTACACCGAAGGAATCACATCATAAGGCTGTGAAGCATATTCTTCGATATCTAGCTCACACACCAACACTTGGATTATGGTACCCCAAGGGCTCGGCTTTTGATCTCATTGGATATTCTGACTCTGACTATGCTGGTGATCGTGTGGACCGCAAGTCAACATCTGGTACATGTCATTTCCTCGGACGATCTTTGGTCTGTTGGTCCTCGAAGAAACAGAACTGCGTATCACTATCTACTTCTGAAGCTGAGTATATTGCCGCTGGTTCTTGGTGTGCTCAATTGCTATGGATGAAGCAAACTCTCAAGGACTACAACGTCAACATGAAGAATGTGCCTCTCTTCTGTGACAATGACAGTGCCATCAAGATTGCTCACAACCCAGTTCAGCACTCGAAGACTAAGAACATTAAGATTCATCATCATTTTCTTCGTGATCATGTGTTGAAGGCGACATTTCTATTGAGCATGTGAAGACTGAAGAACAACTAGCCGATATCTTCACTAAGCCCTTGGATGAGAAGAGATTTAGCAAGTTGCGGTGTGAGCTAAATATCCTAGAATCTTCGAATGTTCTTTGAAAAGGACACTCATCCTAACACTTATGCAAAATTGATGACTTAGATGTGCAACACAGGAAGAAACATTTTTTTTTCAATCAATGAAGAATAACACTCTTAGTGTGAAGAAATTAATGAAGAATTTGATTCTCAGAACCCTACGATAATTGTACGCGGTGTCTGAAATCATCATTCTTATACGGTGGGTCACGCCACCACCAAAAATTGAAATTCCTCAGTTGTTCAAATCTTCAACTTTGCATTGTCTTCACTGTTTCCGTTGTTTTTCTTCATTGGCTATATATATATATGAGTTTATGTCCTCTGCAGCATTCACTTATAGCTATATCTTCAAGTTGGTTTTTCTGCTAAGTGAATGTGATCGAACCCTTCCCCCTCTATGCTATACTCAACCTAATCTGTTCACAAATTCTTCATGTGCGTTCTATTTGAAACTCGTTCAAAATCTTCACTGTGTCCTTGTCAGTTGAAGAAATTATGAACGGAACTTTTAACTTATCTTATCCAATTTCGGCTTGTTGCCGCTCAAACCGTTCCGCATCCCACGACATACTTATCCACTCACCCACGATCTAACATGATCTCCACTTCTTAGTACGTGGGTGACACATGTCATGCGAATGAGAAGGGTCAGGGGCACGTTCGTCCAAATTCTTCGGGCGAACGGTTTTCACCATGGCTATAAATACCCCTCTCCCCTTCCTCACATCTTTTACTCCGCTCGACCTCTCTCCAGCTCGAGCTTCTCAAACCCTAGCGCCGCCGCTACTTCATCGTTGCCGGTGAGGAAGAGCTTCACTGTCTCTACCTCATTGCCATCGTACTCACGCCGGCCGCGGAAATCTTCACTCCGCCGCCGCCGTAGCTGTCTTCCTCCGCCAAGTTAGGGCGTGGAAGATCCGCACTGACGAACTTCACATCTCCTCACTCCAATTCGTCGTGTTCTTTGTTCAGGGTAATTAAAAGTTACTTTTACTACCCTCGTTGATTCGAATGATTATCTATAAAATCTTCAAAGGTGTTTTTTTCTTCATATCTGCACACACTAAAACACCTCTCATATCATTTGTTCTTGATTAATTTCTCTAAGCTGGGAATTTCTCTTCAAGATTCCTCAATTGTGCGGATTTTTGATCTGTACAACTCTGGAACCTAGGACTAAGAACGCTTTGTGAAATTCTTCAAGACTTATCTGGTCAAATTCCTCAAACTTGTTCTTTATAAAACCTTCTGAGAACGCATATGACCTCTAAAAATTCCTCGCAACTATACTCTGTTCACAGGTACTCATGTTAGCTCCTGAATCACTAGGTTCTCATCAACTTAAGTCATTTGCAGCGTTCCTTGAAGAAAAGTTGCATACTTCTTCAGAGAATTCAATTGTTCAAATTCCTTAGCTGAAGAAAATGGTTGACGGTAAGAAGCCACAGAAAGGAGGAAAGAGGGTTGAGGTCAACACAGTGTTTGAGATCCCTGATGATATATATGTTGGGTACTGCACACCTCCTGAGGAAGACAAAAATCAGTGCAAGGTGCACATTCAGAAGATAGAGAGGAGATGGTCTAGAGAGTGGAGGGAGTACAGATATGTCACTCCCAAATACATGAAGAAATTCGCACTCAATTATCCATGCCTAAGACCTTCATTGGCACCTGGCCAAATAGCTGATCCCACCAGCCTCAAGCGTGGTGAGGATTATCCTGATGAATGGGCCAAGCGCCAAGCCAAGTTGGCTAAACAAGCCAAAGAAGTTGTGAGGAAATTCAACGAAGACTCTTCTGCTGCTGTTGCTGCCGCTGAGGCCTCTGTCAAGCCTAAGAAGGCCATGTCAAAGAAGCCTGCGCACAAGCCAAGTGCTTCACCTTCAGTGGTTTCAAGGCCAAGTTCCTCAGCAATGCCCTCACGGCCAGAATCTTCAAAGCCATCAAGGCCAACTTCTCATGTTGCTCTTGTTCCTCACAAATCCTCACCTCCTCACAAGTCCTCAGCTATTCCGACAATGTCCTCTGCACCTGTGCATCTCGCCACGTGTCAAAGGACCACAGGCGTCTCAATTTCCTCAGGAGCTTCAGCTAGTTCCTCAGCTGCACCAACTTCTTCAACGGGACCCTCTCTACTGAAGACAAAGGCCACTGCTAGATGACGTCCCCGCCCTAGTCCTCAGAAGAAGCAGGTCGCCTTCCAAGTGCCGTCTGAAGAAGACGAAGCTGATGTTGTTGAACTTGCTGAAATCATCAGAGATAGGCAAGTCAGGGCCGCTAGAGCCAAGGGAACAGATGTGCCACTACCTTTGGATCCAAAGTTGATCCTCGAATACATTGGTGTTTGGCACAAGGACCCCAACACTCCCATGCCTGATTTCAAGCTGACTCCTGGCCAAAGTCACATGCTGGCCCATTTCATCCAAAAAGAAAAATGAAAATATGAGAAGGCCAGGCAGATCAAGAAAGTGCAATACAAGAAGGAGAAATTTCTGAAGAACAACGTTGTGACTATGATAACTGATGAACTTGTAAAAATACAGTCTGAAATCAAAACCCTCAGCGATGACTTCAAAGCCTACTATGCTGATTGGCAAGGAGCCAAAGTCAGATATGTAAAGATAACTGAACAGTTCACTTCCAATGTTGCTGCCCCAACGCAACAGGAAATTCCTCAGGCTGAAGCATCTGCTCAGCCAACTGAAGAACATGCCAGCACCATTGATGAAAATCAGTCTGCTGAAGAAAATGTGAGTTCCAGGGCTGATGACTGCATTCCAGCCGCTGAAGAAATTGCCAGGGCATCCACTAGTGGTGCGCCTGAAGAAAATGAAGAAGTCAGGGCAACTGCATCAGTTGTGCCTGAAGAAAATCAACTAGATTCCTCTGCTCCTCCTATGCCTACACCAACTCCAATCCTTCCATCTGCATCAGATGTGAAGAAAACCAAGGCTGCAGAGCGTGCATCAATGAAAAAAAGGAAAGCATCGGCTACTTCAGATTCTTCAGCTCCGAAGAAGATGAAGCCTTTGACCAGCTCATTTGAAAATCCCATCGATGTTGTTCCTCTCTCTACTATGCCATCAAAGGACCTTGTTCCTTTCGATGAAGAATATGTGATTCCCAGCGGATCTGATGTAGAAACTCCTTCTGCTGCTTCGTCAGAGCAGTTGGATGAGATCCCTTCAACACCTGTCATTTCCTCGCCTCTGCCTCAGTTCACTGCTGAAGAGGCTGGCGTTGAAGAAATGGAAGATGAAGATGTGGATGTTGGCTGCTCCACACCAGTGATGAGTGATGAATTCTGGGAAAGTCAGCATCCAAACTCTTCAATGTTCACACCGTTGCAGCAAATACCTCAGTCCCCTGCACAAACTGTTCAAATGGGCTCTGAAGAAACTCACCCACTTCATCTGCACGTGAAGAAATTCCAGCCACTAGTGCTGAAGAAACTGCTGCTGCTGAACATCTGAAGACGTGGACTGCCACTAAAGAGGAACCAGAAATTCCTCAGCCTGAAGAACCTGTGATTGAGATTCCTGAGGTCGTGATGCAACTCACTAACACTCCTCTACCCAAGCCAAAGGATCCATTCTCCAGGAAGCAAAAATTCAAGGCTGATGATTTCTTCGGCGAGCACGTATTCTTCACAGACTACAACCCTTATGACTCTGCTCGCATTAGGAAGAGGCGTTTCTGGACAGCCAGCCAAGCCAATTTCTATTCCTCAATGATGTTCAACAAAAACAAAATCTTCTACCATGAGCACATTCCTCACGTGGATATGGAATCTCTGCCGTGCTTCATGCCAGTCCTCAGTGTTCTTCATGACACTGGACTATTAAACTTCTGTTCTGACATTTGCGATTGGAATGAAGAACCGATTCTTCAATTTTATGTGACGCTGCACATCACGGGAGATTCTGAAGATGTGAATTCATGGGTGCTGGACTAGATGTCTGAGAACACTCACTACACAACACCAGCTACTGAATTGCTTCGTGCCTTACCACTCAGTCCTCCCCTTCAAGAAGCTCGTTGCATTTACAGTGAACCTGAGCTTAGAAATCACTACATGCAAGTTCTGATGAAACCTTTGAAGCCAGGTCAGGCCCCACGAACCAAATTCCTTGTGAAGGAATTACTTTATGTGCCCAGAACTATCTATCACATTCTAACGAGGACAATGAGTCCCATCAAAGGCCATGAATCATCTACTGAGGAAATTGTTGGCATCATGAAGAATCTGGTATTCAATATCGTCCATGGCATTCATGTCAATTATCACGATTTCTTCATGAGGACTCTGGCAAATGTTGCACTTTCTCCGTTTGATCTGAAGCCTTATGCACCTTGGATTATGAGATTCCTCAGGACAAGGTCTTCACTCAACTACAAAGCTGATTTTCAGAATCACCTCAGCTACTTGCCCCCGATTGAAGTCCTCAAGTAGACCTATTCGTCAGTTGATGAAAAGGGCAAGGCACCAGCTGTTATAGATGAAGGCATTCGTCCATTGGATGGACTGTTTCACAAAGCTGCATCTTATTCCACCAATGATGACTCTGCCACACATGACTCTGCCAATGCACCCAAGTCTACTCCTCAAGCCACAACTCCACGTGTGATGACTGACCGTGAGCTACTTCTTAGTCTTCACCAGAAGGTGGATCGAAACCATAAATGGGTTAAGCGTCAGTTTGGTTCTATTCTTCACAACATGACTGCTACAAATAATGCAGTGAAGAAAAACCATTACTACCTCCATGAAGTTTTTGGTCGCACCTGGGCTGTCTTATCACATCTGTATGGTGCAGAAGATCTGAAGAAAATGGGTCTCAAGGAAGATTTTTACTGGTCTGCACCTCCACCGAAGAAATTCAAGAAGGTCAAGGTTCCTTCCTTGGTGACCAGCTCATATTCTTCATCACGCGACACCGATGAGAATGAAGACTTGGACGACACTGCAGCAGGCCCTTCCACGACAAACGACCCCAACAACACTGGCGCTCCTTCATCAACTTGATATTCTTCAGGGGCGTTAGTCCTCATATTCGATCCTTTTGGTCATTTGATGACAAAGGGGGAGAATTTTGAGTTAGTCTTCAAGCGGGTCTTTCTATATGGGTGTTTTTTGTTAAGTTACAACTCTCATTCTTCTGAGACTTTATTGGATAGAGTTGTAAACTTAAACCCGATGGTCTTCTGATACTTCTGATATGTGTTTCTGCATGCTTATTCCTCATATATGCTAATGCACACATGCTGAATTACATTAGTCACCATATTTCATCATGCATTTCAAATTCTTCATTGTGATATGTCAAATGCATGTATGAATTACAAGATATAGGGGGAGATCTCCATGATTCTACTCTTCAAATGTGCAATGCTTCAAAAGAAAATACCTCACCATGCACATATTCAGGGGGAGTTCTCCTATATCTTGCAATCAAATTCCTCAATATCAGTATTTACACTTCATATGTTTATCCCCGTTGAAAACTTAACCTATATTGTCATCAATCACCAAAAAGGGGGAGATTGTAAGTGCATCTAGTGCCCCTTAGTGATTTTGGTGTATTGAAGACTTATAGGTTAAGGGACTAATGCGTTTGTGAGTGTACACATGTCTATAAGTATACGAGGAGTTTGATATTTACAGAGAAAGTCGACCCCTAAAAATGAAGTTCTTCGACTGAAGACTTTGGATTTCTGAAGACTTTGAAAGTGAAGAAATTGGTGTGACCTTGAAGACTTGGTATTCATTTGATGAACATGAAGCGTGAAGACTTTTGTTTTCGTAGTTTCATTTTCTCTTTCTTGAGTCATAGGAAACACCGTACTATTAAAGGGGGTCGAGGAAATACTAAGGAAAAATTTCCATGTGATGCTCAACTCAAAATCCTACACCTACCAATCCCTTCGAGTGAAGCCATTGGAAATCTCATATAGTCCACTCATATTCTTCAGTGACAGAGACGAAGTTATTCTGGTCTCTGAGGAATTTGTTCTGACCGAGGAGTTAGGAATTTGCGAGTGCGGATTACCTACACAGTGAGGAACATGATAGCCCTGAGGATTTTGCTACTCAAAATTCCGACCGTTGCTGTGCTATGAGCCAGCTGTCCCAAAATATCTATCCACCTAACGGTCATATCATTGAAGGGCATTTATGTCTTATCATGTCGGGCTGCTCCCTAGGCTATAAATAGCCGCCCCCTACAACCACTAGCTGGTTGGCTGCTCCGAGAAACTGACACTTGTCATTTGAGAGCAACCCATCCCCCGAGGACTTTGAGTGAAAATCATCAAGTGAGGAAAAACCCAAACCCAAACACCTACAAACCCCAAGTGATTGAGCATCACTGAAGAGATTGATCCTGTGTGGATCCGACGCTTGTTACCTTTGAAGACTGTGCTTCTTCCAGACAGTTAGGCGTCATGGTCTAGAGCATCCAAGAGGAATTATGGATCGCCGAGTGACCAAGTTTGTGAAGGTTCGGAAGTCACCTGAAGACTTACCATGAGTGATTGGGCGAGGTCTGTGTGACCTTAGCTCAAGGGAAATACGGTGAGGACTGAGTGTCCTGAGCTGCGTTTTCAGGACTGGGTGTCCGGGACTGTGTGTCCTTAGGTTTAAATACCTTGCCACCCTAACCAAACGTACAACTGAGACAACAGTTGGAACTGGTCTACCAAATCATTGTCTTCACCAAGCTTACTGGTTCTATTTCCTCAACTCTTTCATTTCATCATAACTGTGTTGTGTACTCGTTCATATCTGTGCTTGAAGACTTTGACTGAAGTTTTTCTCAATTTCCTTAGTTCAATTTCTTTAGTCTGTTTGTCTTCATCCTGTGTTATCCTTTGCTTACGCTTCCTGTACTCTGTGCCTATCTTCATTTCATCATGATGACTATGCTTGTGTTCTATTATGTTTACTTTTGAGTATTTATTCCGCTGCTAGCAATTCTTCGGTAAGGAATTTCCTCACCTGCAAATTCCTCAGTGAAGAATTCATAAAAATCGCCTATTCACCCCCTCTAGTCGATATAACGCACTTTCAATTGGTATCAGAGCAATGTACTCCCTTGTTCTGTGTGATTTTGGTTTAACCGCCGGGAGTTTTAGTTATGTCAACCGCAGGTATGATCAAGGTCTCTGCTGGGTGTCCTACCTTCGATGGGACGGACTATCCCTATTGGAAGAATAAGATGCGAATGCATCTTGAGGCAATTGATAACGATCTCTGGTATGTTGTGGAAAATGGTGTTCCCTCAGTCACACCTTCTCTGAATGTTGCTGATGTGAAGATATTCAAGCAACTCGATTCTCAAGCAAAGAATATCATATGTGGCCATCTAAGCAAAGGATAGTATGGAGGAGTGAGTGCTTTGGAAACTGCTAAGCTTATCTGGGATAGACTGTCCAAAGTGAATGAAGGAGTCTCAACACAGCGTGACTCTCGAGTTGATATTCTTCGCAATCTCTTTAACCACTTCAAAAGACTCAACAATGAAAATGTTCAACAAACCTTCGATCGCCTCACTGACATCTCAAATGAGCTTCAAGCTCTTGGTGCCACTGACATCACCGACCATGAGGTGGTGAAGAAATTGCTGAGATCGCTTGATTCCTCATTCGACACTCTGGCATTAATGATACAAGAACATGCTGATTACAAGTCACTTGATCCCGCTGATATTCTCGAGAGGCTAAATACTCATGAGTTCCAACTTGCTGAAAAAGGAGATCTCTATGGTTCGAGCTATGGCAGATCACGTGCACCGAAGGCCAAGGCAGTATCTGAGTCCGAAGATGAAGACTCTGGTGGCAGCC
Source organism: Triticum dicoccoides (assembly GCF_002162155.2). Lineage (NCBI taxonomy): Eukaryota > Viridiplantae > Streptophyta > Magnoliopsida > Poales > Poaceae > Triticum > Triticum dicoccoides. The sequence continues at coordinate 272,674,047 of NC_041390.1, read as the reverse complement.
TTGGTGATCCTGAAGAACTAAGCCATGAGCTAGCACTGCTCGTGAAGAAGTTCCAAAAGTTCTCAAGACGTGGTCGCTTTGGAAGACCCTCAAGGAGCAATGATTCCTCATCCAGTGACTACAAGAGGAGGCTCTGTCACAAATGCAAGAAACCTGGACATTACATTCAAGATTGTCCTCAGTGGGAAAAGGAATCAAAGAAGAAGAAATACAAGGATTATAGTTCTGATGATGCGAAGAAAAAGAAGAAATCCACAAAATCTTCATCATCAAAATCCTCAAAGTCTTCATCTCACAAGAAGAGCAGCTCCAAAAAGGCTCGGGCATTCATTGGCAAGGAAATGGACTCTGAGGCTGAATCTGAAGAAAATGAGGAAGAGGAGGGATCTGAGGAGTCCGAATCCGATGTGGCAAGCCTAACCCTCGCTACTGCATTCTGATGGGTTTCGTAGTAATTTCAAAAAATTTCCTACGCACACGCAAGATCATGGTGATGCATAGCAACGAGAGGGGAGAGTGTGATCTATGTACCCTTGTAGATCGACAACGGAAGCGTTAGCACAACGTGGTTGATGTAGTCGTACGTCTTCACGGCCCGACCGATCAAGCACCGAAACTACGGCACCTCTGAGTTCTAGCACACGTTTAGCTCGATGACGATCCCCGGACTCCGATCCAGCAAAGTGTCGGGGAAGAGTTCCGTCAGCACGACGGCGTGGTGACGATCTTGATGTACCATCGTCGCAGGGCTTCGCCTAAGCACCGCTATGATATTATCGAGGACTATGGTGGAAGGGGGCACCGCACACGGCTAAGAATATGATCACGTGGATCAACTTGTGTGTCTATGGGGTGCCCCCTTGCCCCCGTATATAAAGGATCAAGGGGAGGAGGCCGGCCGGCCCCTATGGCGCGCCAAGGAGGAGTCCTCCTCCTAGTAGGAGTAGGACTCCTACTAGGAGGGGGAAAGAAGTGGGGAGGGAGAAGGAAAGGGGGGCGCCGCCTCCCCTCTCCTAGTACAATTCGGACCAGGGGGAGGAGGCGCGCGGCCCACCCTGGCTGCCCCTCTCTCTCTCCACTAAGGCCCATATGGCCCATTACTTCTCCCGGGGGGGTTCCGGTAACCCTCCGGCTCTCCGGTTTTCTCCGAAATCACCCGGAACACTTCCGGTGTCCGAATATAGCCGTCCAATATATCAATCTTTATGTCTCGACCATTTCGAGACTCCTCGTCATGTCCATGATCACATCCGGGACTCCGAACTAACTTCGGTACATCAAAACTCATAAACTCATAATATAACTGTCATCGAAACCTTAAGCGTGCAGACCCTACGAGTTCGAGAACAATGTAGACATGACCGAGACACGTCTCCGGTCAATAACCAATAGCGGAACCTGGATGCTCATATTGGCTCCTACATATTCTACGAAGATCTTTTATGGGTCAGACCGCATAACAACATACGCTGTTCCCTTTGTCATTGGTATGTTACTTGCCCAAGATTCGATCGTCGGTATCTCAAATACCTAGTTCAATCTCGTTACCGGCAAGTCTCTTTACTCGTTTCGTAATACATCATCTTGCAACTAACTCATTAGTTGTAATGCTTGCAAGGCTTATGTGATGTGCATTACCGAGAGGGCCCAGAGATACCTCTCCGACAATCGGAGTGACAAATTTTAATCTCGAAATACGCCAACCCAACATCTACCTTTGGAGACACCTGTAGAGCTCCTTTATAATCACCCAGTTACGTTGTGATGTTTGGTATCACACAAAGTGTTCCTCCGGCAAACGGGAGTTGCATAATCTCATAGTCATAGGAACATGTATAAGTCATGAAGAAAGCAATAGCAACATACTAAACGATCGGGTGCTAAGCTAATGTAATGGGTCATGTCAATCAGATCATTCACCTAATGATGTGATCCCGTTAATCAAATAACAACTCTTTGTTCATGGTTAGGAAACATAACCATCTTCGATTAACGAGCTAGTCTAGTAGAGGCATACTAGTGACACTCTGTTTGTCTATGTATTCACACATGTATTATGTTTCCGGTTAATACAATTCTAGCATGAATAATAAACATTTATCATGATATAAGGAAATAAATAATAACTTTATTATTGCCTCTAGGGTATATTTCCTTCAGTCTCCCACTTGCACTAGAGTCAATAATCTAGATTACACAGTAATGATTCTAACACCCATGGAGCTTTGGTGCTGATCATGTTTTGCTCGTGGAAGAAGCTTAGTCAACAGGCCTGCTACATTCAGATCCGTATGTATCTTGCAAATCTCTATGTCTCCCACCTGGACTAGATCCCGGATGGAATTGAAGCGTCTCTTGATGTGCTTGGTTCTCTTGTGAAATATGGATTCCTTTCCAAGGCAATTGCACTAGTATTGTCACAAAAGATTTTCATTAGACCCGATGCACTAGGTATGACACCTAGATCGGATATGAACTCCTTCATCCAGACTCCTTCATTTGCTGCTTCCGAAGCAGCTATGTATTCCGCCTCACATGTAGATCCCGCCACGACGCTTTGTTTAGAACTGCACCAACTGACAGCTCCACCGTTTAATGTAAATACGTATCCGGTTTGCGATTTAGAATCGCCCGGATCAGTGTCAAAGCTTGCATCGACGTAACCAGTTATGATTAGCTCTTTGTCACCTCCATAAACGAGAAACATATCCTTAGTCCTCTTTAGGTATTTCAGGATGTTCTTGACCGCTGTCCAGTGATCCACTCCTGGATTACTTTGGTACCTCCCTGCTAGACTTATAGCAAGGCACACATCAGGTCTGGTACACAGCATTGCATACATGATAGAGCCTATGGCTGAAGCATAGGGAACATCTTTCATTTTCTCTCTATCTTCTGCAGTGGTCGGGCATTGAGTCTGACTCAACTTCACACCTTGTAACACAGGCAAGAACCCTTTCTTTGCTTGATCCATTTTGAACTTCTTCAAAACTTTGTCAAGGTATGTGCTTTGTGAAAGTCCAATTGAGCGTCTTGATCTATCTCTATAGATCTTTATGCCTAATATGTAAGCAGCTTCACCGAGGTCTTTCATTGAAAAACTCTTATTCAAGTATCCCTTTATGCTATCCAGAAATTCTATATCATTTCCAATCAGTAATATGTCATCCACATATAATATCAGAAATGCTATAGAGCTCCCACTCACTTTCTTGTAAATACAGGCTTCTCCAAAAGTCTGTATAAAACCAAATGCTTTGATCACACTATCAAAGTGTTTATTCCAACTCCGAGAAGCTTGCACCAGTCCATATATGGATCGCTGGAGCTTGCACACTTTGTTAGCTCCCTTTGGATCGACAAAATCTTCTGGTTGTATCATATACAACTCTTCTTCCAGAAATCCATTCAGGAATGCAGTTTTGACATCCATCTGCCAAATTTCATAATCATAAAATGCGGCAATTGCTAACATGATTCGGACAGACTTAAGCATCGCTACGGGTGAGAAGGTCTCATCATAGTCAATCCCTTGAACTTGCCGAAAACCTTTTGCGACAAGTCGAGCTTTGTAGACAGTAATATTACCGTCAGCGTCAGTCTTCTTCTTGAAGATCCATTTATTCTCAATTGCTTGCCGATCATTGGGCAAGTCAACCAAAGTCCATACTTTGTTCTCATACATGGAACCCATCTCAGATTTCATGGCTTCAAGCCATTTTGCGGAATCTGGGCTCATCATCGCTTCTTCATAGTTCGTAGGTTCATCATGATCAAGTAGCATGACTTCCAGAACAGGATTACCGTACCACTCTGGCGCGGATCTCACTCTGGTTGATCTACGAGGTTCAGTAGTATCTTGTTCTGAAGTTTCATGATCATTATCATTAGCTTCCTCACTAATTGGTGTAGGTGTCATAGAAACAGGTTTCTGTGATGTACTACTTTCCAATAAGGGAGTAGGTACAGTTACCTCGTCAAGTTCAACTTTCCTCCCACTCACTTCTTTCGAGAGAAACTCCTTCTCCAGAAAGTTTCCGAATTTAGCAACAAAAGTCTTGCCTTCGGATCTGTGATAGAAGGTGTATCCAATAGTTTCCTTTGGATATCCTATGAAGACACATTTCTCCGATTTGGGTTCGAGCTTATCAGGTTGAAGCTTTTTCACATAAGCATCGCAGCCCCAAACTTTCAGAAACAACAACTTTGGTTTCTTGCCAAACCACAGTTCATAAGGCGTCGTCTCAACGGATTTTGATGGTGCCCTATTTAATGTGAATGCGGCCGTCTCTAGAGCGTATCCCCAAAATGATAGCGGTAAATAAGTAAGAGACATCATAGATCGTACCATATCTAGTAAAGTACGATTACGACATTCTGACACACCATTATGCTGTGGTGTACACCATGTGGCGTGAGTTGCGAAACTATTCCACATTGTTTCAAATGTACACCAAACTCGTAACTCAAATATTCTCCTCCACGATCAGATCGTAGGAATTTTATTTTCTTGTTACGATGATTTTCAACTTCACTCTGAAATTCTTTGAACTTTTGAAACGTTTCAGACTTGTGTTTCATTAAGTAGATATACCCATATCTGCTTAAGTCATCTGTGAAGGTGAGAAAATAACGATATACGCCACGAGCCTCAACATTCATCGGACCACATACATCTGCATGTATGATTTCTAACAAATTTATTGCTCTCTCCATAGTACCGAAGAACGGTGTTTTTGTCATCTTACCCATAAGGCACGGTTCGCAAGTACCAAGTGATTCATAATCAAGTGGTTCCAAAAGCCCATCAGTATGGAGTTTCTTCATGCGCTTTATTACGATATGACCTAAACGGCAGTGCCACAAATATGTTGCACTATCATTATCAACTCTGCATCTTTTGGTTTCAACACTATGAATATGTGTGTCACTACTATCGAGATTTAATAAGAATAGACCACTCTTTAAGGGTGCATGACCATAAAAGATATTACTCATGTAAATAGAACAACCATTATTCTATGATTTAAATGAATAACCGTCTCTCATCAAACAAGATCCAGATATAATGTTCATGCTTAACGCTGGCACCAAATAACAATTATTTAGGTCTAATATTAATCCCGAAGGTAGATGTAGAGGTAGCGCGCCGACTGCGATCACATCGACTTTGGAACCGTTTCCCACGCGCATCGTCACCTCATCCCTAGCCAATCTTCGCTTAATCCGTAGTACCTGTTTCGAGTTGCAAATATTAGCAACAGAACCAGTATCAAATACCCAGGTGCTACTGCGAGCATTAGTAAGGTACACATCAATAACATGTATATCACATATACCTTTGTTCACCTTGCCATCCTTCTTATCCGCCAAATACTTGAGGCAGTTCCGCTTTCAGTGACCAGTCTGCTTGCAGTAGAAGCACTCAGTTTCAGGCTTAGGTCCAGGTTTGGGTTTCTTCTCTTGAGCAGCAACTTGCTTGCTGTTCTTTTTGAAGTTCCCCTTCTTCTTCCCTTTGCCCTTTTTCTTGAAACTAGTGGTCTTGTTGACCATCAACACTTGATTCTCCTTCTTGATTTCTACCTCCGCAGCTTTCAGCATTGAGAAGAGGTCGGGAATAGTCTTATTCATCCCTTGCATATTATAGTTCATCACGAAGCTCTTGTAGCTTGGTGGCAGTGATTGGAGAATTCTGTCAATGACGCATTCATCTGGAAGATTAACTCCCAATTGAATCAAGTGATTATTATACCCAAACATTTTGAGTATATGCTCACCGACAGAACTGTTCTCCTCCATCTTGGAGCTATAGAACTTATTGGAGACTTCATATCTCTCAATCCGGGCATTTGCTTGAAATATTAACTTCAACTCCTGGAACATCTCATATGCTCCATGACGTTCAAAACGTCGTTGAAGTCCCGATTCTAAGCCGTAAAGCATGGCACACTGAACTATTGAGTAGTCATCAGCTTTGCTCTGCCAGACGTTCATAACATCTGGTGTTGCTCCAGCAGCAGGCCTGGCACCCAGCGGTGCTTCCAGGATGTAATTCTTCTGTGCAGCAATGAGGATAATCCTCAAGTTACGGACCCAGTCCGTGTAATTGCTACCATCATCTTTCAACTTTGCTTTCTCAAGGAACGCATTAAAATTCAATGGAACAATAGCACGGGCCATCTATCTACAATCAAACATAGACAAGCAAGATACTATCAGGTACTAAGTTCATGATAAATTTAGGTTCAATTAATCATATTACTTAAGAACTCCCACTTAGATAGACATCCCTCTAATCCTCTAAGTGATTACGTGATCCAAATCAACTAAACCATGTCCGATCATCACGTGAGATGGAGTAGTTTCATTGGTGAACATTGCTATGTTGATCATATCTGCTATATGATTCATGCTCGACCTTTCGGTCTCCGTGTTCCGAGGCCATATCTGCATATGCTTGGCTCGTCAAGTATAACCTGAGTATTCCGCATGTGCAACTGTTTTGCACCCGTTGTATTTGAATGTAGAGCCTATCACACCCGATCATCACGTGGTGTCTCAGCACGAAGAACTTTCACAACGGTGCATACTCAGGAAGAACACTTCTTGATAATTAGTGAGAGATCATCTTATAATGCTACCGTCAATCAAAGCAAGATAAGATGCATAAAAGATAAACATCACATGCAATCAATATAAGTGATATGATATGGCCATCATCATCTTGTGCTTGTGATCTCCATCTTCGAAGCACCGTCGTGATCACCATCGTCACCGGCGCGACACCTTGATCTCCATCGTAGCATCGTTGTCGTCTCGCCAATCTTATGCTTCCACGACTATCGCTACCGCTTAGTGATAAAGTAAAGCATTACAGCGCGATTGCATTGCATACAATAAAGCGACAACCACATGGCTCCTGCCAGTTGCCGATAACTCGGTTACAAAACATGATCATCTCATACAATAAAATTTAGCATCATGTCTTGACCATATCACATCACAACATGCCCTGCAAAAACAAGTTAGACGTCCTCTACTTTGTTGTTGCAAGTTTTTACGTGGCTGCTATGGGCTTAAGCAAGAACCAATCTTACCTATGCATCAAAACCAGAACGATAGTTTGTCAAGTTGGTGCTGTTTTAACCTTCGCAAGGACCGGGCGTAGCCACACTCGGTTCAACTAAAGTTGGAGAAACTGTCACCCGCTAGCCACCTTTGTGCAAAGCACGTCGGGAGAACCGGTCTCGCGTAAGCGTACGCGTAATGTCGGTCTGGGCCGCTTCATCCAACAATACCGCCGAACCAAAGTATGACATGCTGGTAAGCAGTATGACTTATATCGCCCACAACTCACTTGTGTTCTACTTGTGCATATAACATCAACACATAAAACCTAGGCTCTGATACCACTGATGGGTTTCGTAGTAATTTCAAAAAATTTCCTACGCACACGCAAGATCATGGTGATGCATAGCAACGAGAGGGGAGAGTGTGATCTACGTACCTTTGTAGATCGACAACGGAAGCGTTAGCACAACGTGGTTGATGTAGTCGTACGTCTTCACGGCCCGACCGATCAAGCACCGAAACTATGGCACCTCCGAGTTCTAGCACACGTTCAGCTCGATGACGATCCCCGGACTCCGATCCAGCAAAGTGTCGGGGAAGAGTTCCGTCAGCACGACGGCGTGGTGACGATCTTGATGTACCACCATCGCAGGGCTTTGCCTAAGCACCGCTATGATATTATCGAGGACTATGATGGAAGGGGGCACCGCACACGGCTAAGAATATGATCATGTGGATCAACTTGTGTGTCTATGGGGTGCCCCTTGCCCCCGTATATAAAGGATTAAGGGGAGGAGGCCGGCCGGCCCCTATGGCGCGCCAAGGAGGAGTCCTCCTCCTAGTAGGAGTAGGACTCCTACTAGGAGGGGGAAAGAAGTGGGGAGGGAGAAGGAAAGGGGGGCGCCGCCCCCCTCTCCTAGTCCAATTCGGACCAGGGGAGGAGGCGCGCGGCCCACCCTGGCTGCCCCTCT